>NC_092739.1:43510332-43864338 GCF_047496795.1 Chiloscyllium punctatum
TCATAGTTTCTCTCTCTCACAGTCCAGTGTTCAGTGTCTCTGATCTATGTTGGAGGAAAACAGCATGGCAAGGAAGAGTTAGACTGTGACTGAAAGAAAAAGAGGTGAAGGAGAAGCTTGTGGGTTGGTTCACACAAATAAGTAAGTTCAGCTTCAGCTGAAAGGCTGCAGGCTGTAATTGTTCTGATGTATATGTTTTGTTTATCAGCCACGTTGACTCTCTTAAATTCTTAGAAACGTGGAAAGGTGCAGGAAGACCAGAAAGCTGATTTACTTGATTGAAAATGCAGCACCCTAAGAGATAATGTGGGTTGAAAAGAAACTTAATGTCCTGTTGACCTTTACATAAAAGGTTAAAAAAAAAGTCAGTGCAGAATCTAATTCAAATTTTTATTGTATTCCAGCTCACATCTGTGAGTGAAGTGTGTGGGAAATAATCACATTTTTCGATATGCAAGGATGTTCAATGACAATCTAAAAAATATTACTTGTAATTTAAGAAAAGGTTGTTATGTGTTCAAGTTTAATTTTTAAAATTAATTTTGTAGTTTGGGTTTTTCCTCATTCTGAAGCCAGTTTTTAGGTAAGTAGATTATTTATTGTGATATACTTTGTATAGTTTGTTAAATCGCTGTTATATACTCTTACATTCTTGTTGTAAGACTCTTGTGTGCCTGAGTGAGTTAACTTGAGTCAGGTTTGGATTTCTTGCCTCTTGCTTTGAAATGAGTTCCTCATTTGATGTAACTGGGCAGAGGAGAGTCAGCTTCTGCTGAATGAAATGGAACATTAGTGAATGTGTTTTGTAGTGCTATTCCAACAAGAGCCTCCAAAAGATTGATTTGGGGTAATAATAGTAATGGTTCTGACTAGCCTTATTTCTATCAGTGTTCCTCACCCTGACCCCATTTCTGGAGTTCTGTACAGCATGGGAAGCATACTATTGTGGAAACATGAATGAACAAAAATAAATGCATGCAAGGTTGTGATATAAACTAATTTAATCACCTTCAGTGGTGGGATATATTCTTCCTTCATTTCGCTTTAAGCAGGGATATCCTGGAATTCATTGCCCTTGAACGGGAATTATAAAAAAAAGTTAAAGGCTTCCTTATTTCTCATAAAAATATGACCACTGTAATTAAGCAGAAATTCACAGAAATAGCTCTTTTACATTCAACCACAATTCCCTGCATCTAAATCAACAACAACTTCTATTTATGCAGTGCGTTTGACGTATTAAATGCCCCAAGGCACCTCACCTGGAACATTTATAAAACAAAGTACATAGCCAAGCTACATAAGAAAATATGCAGTCAGGTGACTAAATTTTTGGTCAAAGAACTCAATTTTAAGGAGCCTCTTAAAGGAAGGAAAGGGGTTCGAGAGGCAGAGGCATGAAGGGAGGGTATTGTAGAGCAACAGAAGGTACAACCTTGAATCATGAAATAATTAAAATCAGGAATACTCAAGACCAAACCAAAACCTCTGCAGGTATCTGAGTTGTGGGACTGGAAAAGAAGATAGAAATGTAGAGGGTTCTAGTCATGGAGAGATTTGAAAAGAAGTGTGAGGATTTTTAAATCCAAACATTGTTTGACCAGACCACTATACAAGTCTGAGAGGGTGGGGGTGTTGGGGGAATATGACTTGGTGTAAGTTAATACTTGGACAATGGGTGAACTCTGTTTTACAGGGGATAGTATGTAGGGCACCAGCCATAAATGGTTAAATTGTAAAGTCTAAATGGAGTAGGCATGAATGAGGGTTGTAGCAACAGTTACCAGCTGAGGCAAGAACAGAGTTGGGTGTTAATATACTGACAGAGATGGACGGTGTTCGAGATGGAATGAAATTGAGGTCAAAAGCTCCGCCCTAGGCCAAATGTGACTCCAAGGTTACAAACATCTTGACATAATCTCAGACTGTTGCCAAGGTGTGGGGTGGATTTTGGAACATTTTGATCCTTCAAAGCATAGAACTTTCTGGAAATCTCTGGTGGACTCCAGCTTTTAGTCTGATAGGAGTGCATCTGAATAGCCTCAAATTTGGCAGAGTTCCAACTTTGATCTGAGGATTCTGTATTAGCCTAGTAGACATCGAACCTGCACTTAACCTTCCAAGATCACCTGTGTATAAAGAACTGTTTGTAACTGGGTTAGATTGGCACTGTTAATTCCAGGGACTAGATTTTGCAGCTTCACTACTCGGTGTTTTTTGAAAGTGGGGGGCACAGGCCACCTCCTTCCTGCATATCACTATCCTGTTCCCTGTGATATGGTGGGGGAAATTGGGTAAGGTGTCTATTATTCAGGCTGTAACATTGTAGTCCCATTAGGACTTCCTGTCCACTGAGATGCAGAGGCCAAAGCTCAGCTTGTTTGGGGTCAGCCCTGTCGTGTTCGGAATGCAGGGGATGGTGCTGGTGGTTGATGGCGTAATCTATCGCACCAGCTGACCACTTCAGCTGGCGAAATTTGTCCAGAGGATGTGGCTTCATTCACTGGCACCACTCTGTGCCAAGTAACATGAATTAGATCAGACAGTGGCAGTCACTTAGCAGTATTTATGCTGAGAAATTCTCTCTCTGCAGATTTTAGAGCTGAAATCTCTAAACCTGGCCTTAAATCTGAGAAAAACAAAGTTCTTCCTTTGTTTTCTCCTGGAAGGACTAGCTGCTATTTATAGAATGAATGTGTTGATTTGAACATGTTTCCAAGACAAAGTAAAGCCACTGTTTGGCCAACACTGTTGTGCTTTTTTCTCACAGCTAATTCTGGTCCATAGGATGATGTATGAGCAGATCTCAAAGGCAGTGGCTTCAGTTTTACACAGTTCTTCTTAGCATTAAAAAAGTAATAAATAATTACTGTAATAAATAAAGGCAAGTTTAAAATAAAAGCAGTTCTGTTGGGGCAAGGGCTTGATGCCAAATGAGACTATTGAAACAGATGCACTTGAACTATTAAATGGTTAAGAAGTACAAGCATTGATTTCACACAACCTTTTCATTGCTGCATTCCATTTCAATTCCACACTAACCAGTATCTTTAGTTTTGTCACTTTAGCCCTTTAGCTAAGATTCAAAGTGCATTTTATTACCAAGCGGGAGGTCGAGGCATGTGAACTATGAAAGCTATGCCACAAACTTGCCTAGCTTCATGAATCCATTATCAAACCATCAATCCACATTTATTGATAAAAGTCCTTAATAGTTCTTTGTTTTGGCAAAATCTGAAGGGTGTTTAATAGCGTTTGGCAGTCTTATCTCGACTGTACCTGTATAAACAGATGTGCCTTCCAATATATGTAAGCTCTTAGCAGTCTGTTACAGCATAATATGCGGTTTGTGTAAGATTGTGATCCATTTTAAGTTTAACATGTTCTTAGATATGTAGTTGGTGCATATTATTATACACTTGTCAGGTTGAACATTACTAAATCAAAAGTGATGTAGTCACTTCACTGTGGCGTTAAAGATATTCCAGCAGGCAGTTTTTAAGAATTCCACTTGTCGGAACATGGGAATGGGAGTAGGCCGTTTAGCCCATTCTGCTGTCCAATTAGACCATGACTAATCTGAATCCTTGTTACTTGCCTTTTTGTCGTAATCACTTCATATTGTATCCTAACATTTAATTCTTTAATCTTTCAATTGACTCAATGTGGATTTCCTTAAGCCTTGCTGAGAAAACTAGTTGAGCTCAGTTTTAATATTATGCTTCCTTGTTCTGGGTTCTCTCACTAAAAGAAATAGTTTCTCTGTGTCTAGCCTGTTCAGTTATTTTTAAAAAAAGGACACAAAGTGTATGTCATTTATCTTCATAATTTAACCCTTCAAACCCAACACCGATCCAAGTAAATCTGTGAAGTACTGTCTTCGAGGTCAATATACCTTAGAGTCATAGAGACATACAGCACAGACCCTTCAGTCCAATGCCTCCATGTTAATTAGATATCCTAAATGAATCTAATCCCATTTGCCAGCTTTTGGTCCATATCCCTCTAAACCCTTCCTATTCATACACCCATCCAGATGCGTTTTAAATGTTGCAGTTGTACCAGCCTCCACCATTTCCACTGGCAGCTCATTCCATACACTTACCTCCCTCTGCATGAAAAAGTCACCTCTTAGGTTCCTTTTAAATCTTTCCTCTCTCCCCCTAAACCTATGCCCTTTAGTTTTGGACTCTCTCACCCTGGGAAAAGACCTTGTCTTTTTACCCTGTCCATGCTTCTCATGATTTTATAAACCTCCATCAGGGCACCCCTCAGGCACCAATGCTCCAGGCAAAACAGCCCCAGCCTGTTCAGCCTCTCACTATAGTTCAAATCCTCCAACCCTGGCAACATCTTTGTCAATCTTTTCTGACCCCTATCAAGTTTCACAACATCCTGGGAGGCCAGAATTGCACGCAGTATTCTAAAAGTGGCCTAACCAATGTCCTGTAGAGCCACAGTATGACCTCCCAAATCCTATACTCCATGTCCTGATGAATAAAGGCAAGTATACCTGAGACTCCACTTTCAAGGAACTATGAACCTCCCTCCAAGGTCTGTTTGTTCAGCAACACACCCCAGGGCCTTACCTCTTCCTGAAGCTTCTACCCAAAGTGCATGCAGTATCCTAACTGTGCAAAAAAAAAGCATACTTTGCTCATTTTATATTTTTACCCCTTTGAAATAAAGGTGATGCCATTAGCCTTTTTCATTACTTTGGGTATAGTTACACTTTTATGTTCAATAATTTGTTTACCTGGACATACAAATGGCTTTGCTTCTCCACAGCTCCTAGTTGCTCACTGTTCAAAAGATATATTGTTTTAAGTTCAATTCATTAATATGTACACTAAAAAGCTGAGGCCCCAGTACAGATCTCTTTGCAAGCTCTCCTTATTACATCCCGGCATTCAGAGAACTAACTCCTGCACTCCCTCCAACCTTGCAATCAATCATCAACCCATGTCATACTATTTATTAGCTTCAGTTTCTTGCATTTGTATTTTTGAAGATTTGCTCAAAAGAATCTCTTGCATGAGCTTATGAATTAGGAACAACATTTTTGCCGTTCAGCCCCTCAAACCTGCTCTGCCATTCAATAAATTCATGCTCATCTGTTTATATTTAGAATTCCAAATTCCCATTTACCCTCTCAAACATTCAGTTACCCCAATCCACCATCCTCTGAGGCAGAGCATCCAAAGTCATACAACACTGAGAGAGAGAAATTCTCATGACTGTCCTAAAAAGATGACTCTTAATGTTAAAACCATAATCTCTAACTCTGGACTCAGCTGCAATGCACACATTGTCAAGACCATTCAGGATCTGATACACTTCAGTCAAGTCACCCTTCACTCCTCTAAACCTCAGTGGAAACACATCCAGTCTGTCTAACTTTTCTCTCAAAAGATATTTCTCAGGTATGGAAACTCATTTTTGGCATTGATCTAATAAACATCCTCTGGTTTGCCTCCAAGGTATTTCTATCCTCTGATAAGGGACCAAAGCGGCACACTGCATTTGAGATCTGGTATCACCCTTTATATACAAATAAGCACAAAATCCTTATTTTTATGTTCAATTCCTCTCATAAAATCAATAACATCCCATTAGTCTTCGGTACGTTTTGTACCTAAACATTAACATTTTGTGACTCATGCACTAGCATGCCTAGATACCTCTGCACTTCCAAATTCTTTGTTGCTCTCCATTTAAGTAATACTCTCCTTTTTATTCTTACTGCTAAAATATGAAAATTTTATATTTTCACACATTAAATTCTACCTGCCAGATATTTTCCCATTTCCTCAATCTATCTATCCATCTGCCCTCTTCACAATATACTTTCCTCTCTCTTTTGTGTCATCTGCAATTTTCCTACTTTGCCTTCACTCCCCTCGCCTGACATTGATAGAAATTGTAAAACATTAAAGCCCCAGCACAGGGATATGCAGAACTCCACTTGTCACATCCTGCCAATCAGAAAAAGATCAGTTTTTGTAAAAATACTTTTTTTTTTCTCCAGCAGGTGTCCAATCTTCCATCTTGTAATGTGGTGCAGTGTACACCATGCAATCCTACTTTGTACAATAGGTGACCTAGTCAAACTCAAGTATTGTCTGTCTACAGGCTTCCCTTTATCCAGAGCTCATGCTAGTTCTTCAAATATTTCTCATAGTTTTGTCACAGATGATTTCCCTTTTACAAAACCTTGCTGACTCTTCCTGGTTCTGATGAGCCTTCGGAAAATCTTGATAGACAATTTTCATAGATGCTAGTCTATCCAGGATGGGAGTGACCTTCTTTTCAAAAGATTTGTATACATTAGTTAGACAAAATCCACCCTTCACAAATCTATGGTGACCTAATTTGATCAGCTGTTTAAGTGTTCAGTCTGTTTCTAATTATAGCTTATGCAGTGTGTTGCAGGTCCTCATTTGTTGACGTCCATTATAATAACCCTGAATACTCAGCCATTGTGTTGCTTTCAGATTGCATAATGGAGTAGTTACACTTCAGTTTTTTTTTGTTCATTTAAGGTGAATGGAAGCCTTGATTCTATTTGAATAGAAGCGAGAGGAGTCATGTGGGGGCAGGTGTTGCACCTCGTGGTTGTTACCGGGTGTGGTAAAGACGTTGGTCAGGAGTGTAGAGTTGACAAGTAGGTCATGGAGCACCTACCCCAACACTTCCCCCTCACCTCCATCAAGACCCTAAACAATCCTTCCATATCCAGCAGAGGTTCACCTGCACATCATCCAACCCGATCTATTGTATTCATTGCTCCCAATGTGGTCTTCTCTATATCAGGGAGACCAAACGCAGACTCAGGAGCTAGTTTGCAGAGCATCTGCACTCCTCAACCAATTTGACCTTCCAGTTGCCACCCATTTTAATAACCCCTTCCATTCCCCTGGCTGCATATCCATCCTTGGCTTTCTCCACTGTCAGAGTGACGAAGGGTTTCAGCTTGAAATATTGACTTTCCTGTTCCTCGGATGCTGTCTGATCTGCTGTGCTTTTCCAGCTCCACATCTATTGACTCTGACTTCCAGATCTGCAGTTCTTACTGTCTCCTAGTCCCATTTGCCTCCCTTTTGGCCTATATTACTCTAAGCCTTTCCTTTCTCATATCCCTATCCAAACCTCTTTTAAATGTTGTAACTGTACCTGCATCTACCACTTACTCTGGCAGTTCATTCCATATAAGCACCACACACTGTGTGGAAAAAGTTGTCCCTCAGGTCCCTATTAAATCTTACCCATCTCACTTTAAACCTATGCCCTCTAATTTTGGATTCCCTTCCCCTAGGGAAAAGACCTTTGCCATTAACCTTATCTATGCCTGTCCTCTATAAGGTCACTCCTCAACTCCAGGTGAAAGGTCCCAGCTTATCCAGCCTCTCATTGTAATTCAAACTGTCCAGTCCCAGCAGCATTCTTGTCAATCTTTTCTGTACCGTTTCCAATTTAATAATCCCCTTCGTATAGCAGGGCAATCAGAACTGTGCACAGTGCAGCAGAAGAGCCCTCACTAATGTCCTGTACAGCCACAACATGATGCCCCAACTCCTGTACTCAATGCACTGACCACCTTGTCTACCTGTGACTTCACTTTCAAGGAACTATTTACTGAACTCCTAAATCTCTTTGTTCAACAAAATTCCCTGGAACCCTACCATTAGCTGTGTAAGTTTTGCCCTGGTTTCTCTAAATGTATCTAAATTAAACTCCATCTGCCATTCTTCGACCCACTGGCACAGTTGAGCAAGATCCATTGAGCTCTTAGATAACCTCTTCACTGTCCACTATACTACCAATATTGGTGTCATCAGTAAAGTTACTAACCATGTGTCTTTTATTTTCATCCAAATCAATCATATAAATGACAAACAACAGAAGGCCCAGCCCCAAACTCTGTAGAACACCACTAGTCACAGGCTTCCAGTCCGGCAAAAATCCTCTGCCACCACCGTCTCTCTCCTACCATCAAGCCAATTTGGTATCCAGTTGGCTAGGCGTCCCTGGATCTCATGTGATCCAACTGTATTGGAATCTTTGAACTAATGGTCCCTGGCCCTGACCTGCCACAATTTTTTATGGTGGAAAGGACAAGGCTAATTTAATGGACAAGGCAATGTTAGTTCTCTTACTTGAGAAATTATGTAATTGTATTGGAGACAGTTCAGAGAAGATGTACCAGGTTAGTTCCAGATGTGAAAGGCTTCTTTTATGAAGAGAGATTGGGCAGGCTAGGCTATACTCTGACACTTTAGAAAGATGACAGCAGATCTGAATAAAGTATATAAGATGCGAATGGGCATTGACAAAGTGGATAGAAATAAAGTGGAGCATTCCCTTTTTGGTGCAATCTAGAAAAAGAGACAATACATTTAGGTTAAGGAGTGACAGAATTAATTATTTGTTTTTAATCTATCAAAAGGTGGTAGACCTTTGGATACTGAACAAATTTTGATGGCAGGGTGGCATAGTGGCTCAGTGGTTAGCAGTGCTGGCATACAGTGCTAGGGACGCGGGTTCAATTCTAGCCTCGGGTGCCTGTCTGTGTGGAGTTTGCACATTCTCCCCGTGTCTGCGTGGGTTTTCTCCGGGTGCTCCGGTTTCCTCCCACAATCCAAAGATGTGCAGGTTAGGTGAATTGGCCATGCTAGATTGCCCCAAGTGTTCCGTGATATTTAAGCTGTTCAAAATTTGTGAGAAGATTTGTAGCTCGGGTTCTCGTTGTTGTGGTTCTGTTCTATTTAAGGTAGGTACATCAGGGGTAAATAGGGTAGGGGAATATGTCTGGGTGGGTTTTTCTTCGGAGGGTCAGTGCAGACTTGTTGGGCCGAAGGGCCTGTTTCCACACTGTAGGGTTTCTATTCTATTCTAAATTTAAGGAGAAGTTAGATTTTTAATTAGGATTGGATTAAAGAGTTATGGTGATCAGGTGGGAGAGTGGAGTTGAGACCGAGATTAAATCAGCCACGATTAGATTTAGATTAGATTAGATTCCTTACAGTGCAGAAACAGGCCCTTCCACACCGACCCTCCGAAGAGTAACCCACCCAGGCCCATTTCCCTCTGACTAATGCATCCAACACTATGGGCAATTTAGCATGGCCAGTTCACCTAATCTGCACATCTTTGGACTGTGGGAGGAAACCGGAGCACCTGGAGGAAACCCATGCAGACATGGGGAGAACGTGCAAACTCCACACAGTCAGTGGCCCAAGGCTGGAATTGAACCTGGAACCCTGGTGCTGTGAGGCAGCAGTACTAACATCTGAGCCGCCGTGCCACCCCAATTGACGGAGCAGACTTAAAAAGCTGAATTGCAATCCCCTTCTCATTCTAATGTCCTTCGCCCATCCACCTGCCATTGCCCCAATTGTAACCCTGTAGTGGGCAATTATGGAAATCCTGTCTGCATCTAATTAACACCATCCGAGAGACCAGTTCTACCATGAGAGCCTGTCACTATGGGGATTGCCCCTTTGAGACAGAAGGTCTTGGATTTCAGGACCTGATTATAAAATATGGGCTGATACTCCCTTGTGGGAAATGGTGAATTTAGGTGAGACACTTTTTAAGCTGAGGCCTTCCGTCTGGCTGCACAAGTGGATGATGCAGTATAATGAGAACCGATATGATAATGAGATGGTAATGCAAACTAGGTTGTAACCGTGACATCAGTAATGTGGAAGAAACTGTGAAGAAAGGATGGAATAATCTGGATTAGTGAGAGATGTACCTACAAAGAACAGTATTGGGTGTAGTACTGTAAATAAGAGTTTGCAGAGTGTACTAGAGTCAGACGACCTATACCATCACCATACAATTTATTTGATCATGGATCGCAATTCAGTTTAGTAAACTTATTATGTGCATGTTGGTCACTGTGTTTGCCCACGTGATGGTGATTGTACTCCAGAAGTAATGAATAAATTGTGAAGTACGTGGTTGTAAAAAGTGACAGATAAGTTTGCATTCTTTCTCTTTTTTAAGTAGTTCTTCGTTTATATAGCCATTGTGTGCCTTGTTCACTCCCAAATTCATTATAACATAGGTTATATGCACTGAAATACTGTTGATGCTGGAAATCTGAAACAAGCACAGAAAATGCTGGAGAAACTCAGCAGGTGTGACAGCATCTTTGCCCAATGAAACAATTAATATTTCAAGTCTGACTGAAATTCTGCAGAATCATACTGGGCAAAGAAATGGCATTTGGAGTACAATATGGGAAAGTGTGAGCTTGGTAGGAAGAATAGATGCATGGACTATTTTCTAAATGGGGAGTAAATTCACAAGTCTGAAGTGCAAAGAGTTTAGGAGTTCTAGTCCAAGATTCTGTCAAGGTAAATTTGCAGGTTGAGTCAGTAGTTAGGAAGGCAAATGAAGTGATGGCATTTATTTAGAGAGGAATATAAAAGCAGGGATGTACTTGTAAGGCTCTGGTCAGACTACATTTGGATTATTGTATGCGGTTTTGGGCCCCAAATCTCAGAAAGGATGTACCAGCCCTGGAGCGTGTTCAGAGGAAGTTCACAAGAATGGTCCCAGGAATGAAAAGCTTAACATATGAGGAATGTTTGAGGCCTCTGGGTTTATACTCGGTGGAGTTTAGAAGGATGAGGGTGGATCTAATTGAAACATCCAGAATACTGAATGGCCTAGACCGAGTAGATGTTGGGAAGTTGTTTCCATTGGTAGGAGACCAGAACCCAAGGGCATAGCCTTAGAGTAAAGGGAAGATATTTTAGAATGGAGAGAAGGAAAAACTTCTTCAGCCAGAGAGTGGTGAATCTATGGAATTCATTGCCACAGAAGGCTGTGGGGACAGTTCATTTAAGACTGAGATAAATAGGTTCTTGAGTATCAAGGGTTACAGGGAGAAGGCAGGACAATGGGGTTGAGAAACTTATCAGCCATGATTGAATGGTGGAACAGATTCCCATGAGCTGAATGGCCTAATTTCTGCTCCTGTGTCGTATGGATTCAGAACATTAACTCTGTTTCTGTCTCCACGCGTGCTGCCAGACCTACTGAGTTTCTCCAGCATTCTCTGGGTTTGTTTCAGAGTCTACATAGCTCTGATCATGTTTTTTTCATTGATGCCTCAGTACAAATGATTACAGTGTTGGTCAACAGTCATCTAGAGAAAGGTGTTTTGCTTGTGATAGACTAAATGACAACACCCATGTTAAGTGTAGTCTACAGGTGAATTTCAGGAAGTGAAGTAAAGGAAATGCATATATGCATTGGGGTCAATACCAATTATATGGGCACGGGTCTTGGCAATGGTAGTACCATAAAAGGTCAAGAGGACAGTGGTCTTGGGTCTAGTCTCAAAGAAATGATCATTTCTTGGCATTGATGTTGTGTGGCTCTTGATGTTGTCCTAGTGGAAAGCCACTTTGATATTGAAACTAGTTGTTCCTCCCACTCTACAGTCCACGTGTCCAGGGCTGAAAATGTTCTGTAATGAGATCTGCAGCTGTGGTTATTGTAACACTCGAAAAGAGTTTTTGAGTTTTGGTATGTGTGTGTGTCTCTCTCTCTCTGTCTGTCTCTCTGTCTCTCTCTCTCTCTCACACTCACAGATGACCTTTTCCATAACCATACCATTTGGAAGGAAGTAAATTTATTGTGCTAGATTTTTCCGGTTTTCTATGGATAGTTTTTTTTGTTATCAGTTGGATTCTGTTGTCATGGCATCATGGAACAACTAGCTCGTGAAGGACTACAGTATTTGGCCTCTGATCACACCTGATCCTGTTACATCCACTACATTCAGGAGCTTGATGGTTATCCACAGCTTTTGCCTGATCCTTATATGCCTTGTAAAAACAGAGTTAGCTCTGACACAAATGTCAATAGCTGTGTTAACTAGATATCAGAATTTTCCTGTGAATGACATTCCCTGATGAGCTAACAAAGAATTTGAAACTGGGAAGCTTTTCTCCAGGAAGCAGAAGTAATTTTACCTTTTCTTGTATAATGGACTGGCTGAAACCTTAGTTCAGCAAAACTTTAATAATCACCTTGGTGTTTTCTTCCTCATTGTACATAATCAATAAGGCACTGGCCAATGCATATATTTTAGATTCATTCTGATTCCATTCTTTTGATCTGACTGCAGCATTATTGCAATTACGTTATCCCAGTTGAACAATATTTTGCATGCCAAGTATTTGTGTAAAATGGATGTTTGTTCCACTGCAGAGTATAGTAGTTTTTAAAATTGCAATCAACAAGACAGTAGCTGAGATGTCTCATGCAGTATTTTTAAGGTTGACTGGACTTCTAGAGAGAGATTTCTACTGCAAAGCTGCATTCTTTCGATTTCCCTTCTAACTCCTCACTGCATTACTTCATCATGATGCTTTCTCACTCCCAGAACAGGACATACCAGCAGCATCTCAAGTCAGTTTAGCTGCATGTACAAAATCATTACTTTGCAGCACAAATTCAGGCCATCTAATTTTGTATATAAGGAGGAACTAAGTAAAAGTTCACTAATTAAGAAAAAAATTGCCAATTGTTTATTTTTTTTAATCCCTGCAAATATCATGTTCTGGTTATAATTTAAAGCCGATAAGTGATCAAAGATCAGAAAGCCTCAGGTTGCATTTATATTGTCCTACAGAGAGCGCGAGATAGTGAGATTTCTCCACTTCCTTCTCACTTCTGTTGTACACAATAATACGGTTTTCGAAGGAATGTTTTACAGCAAAAACGCAAGCAGGCTTTTGTCTTGTTTTAAATCAGAAGAAAAGACCCTGTATTGCCTGATCCTTATATGCCTTGTAAAAACAACACCCTGTATTGTAAACTCACACTCGTGAAACTTACGCTCTCATGTGCACGTGCATTCAAGCCAAAATGGTATCTGGAGACAAAGCATAGATTTGTGCCATTAGCAGTCGTGCAAGAAGTAAATCATATGAATAAATTTCAGTTCCTTTTAAGACACATGCAGTGCAAGCTGGATGGATTGCTTCTCATCATTCTTGGATAAAGGAAGTTGGAAGCATCTGACTCTCCAGACAGAATTGTGGCCAGGTTTCGCTAAAGGCAAATCTGTTTTTGCTAAAGCTGTATCAATGCTATTTCTCTCTGTGTTATATAATAGAATTGATCGTAGGATTGTTACAGCATGGAGGAATGCTCTTCAACCCATTTTGTCCATGCTGTTTCTTCTCAGGACCAATCCATGACCTGCCATCCCCTTACACACTCCCCAAATTCCCTTCAGATATTTAGAATATTTACACAATACAGAAGAAGTGCAGCACAGGAGACTGCTCTTCCCATTGTATCTGAACCTGCCAAACAGCAAGCCAACTAGCATCATCCCATTTTCGGGCACTTAGTCCATATTCCTCAAGGTTATGGCACTTCACTAAGATACGTTTTTTAGATGAGGGATTTTGACTCTTAGGCAGTGAGTTTCAGAGCTACCCTGTGGATGAAGCAATTCCCTCATGTCTCATTTAATCATTCCATCAATCACTTTAAATAAAGGTCCTTGAATCATTGATCCCTCTAATAAGATGTTTGGGCACTTCATATCCACTATATCCAGGGTCCTCACAGCCTGTCTGCTTCATTCACATCTTTCCTCCATAGCTATGTTTTTCAGGTCCTTTTAAATCTCCACTGCACCCTTCCTAATAATGAGGTGATTAGAGCCAGAGTGTGCAGGCAGCATCTGAGCTGCAGGAAAATCTATGTTTCGGGCAAAAGCCCTTCATCAAGAACTGATGACTTTGATCTCCAGTATCTGCATGTACTCACTTTCGCCGTACCTAATTTCTGGCCGACCTAAAGGTTTCATAGCTCCAGTCTAACCTTCCTATTCTTAGATTCTGTGCCTCGGCTTTTGGAAGAGTATTTCATAGTCTTTCTAAATCACCTTATTGACCTGGTCTACTCCTTCAGAGATCTGTGGATTTTTACTCCAAACACACTCACTTCTCTTCCATTGCATTTCTCAGTTCCTTTTGTGAATTTTCTACCTTGTTTGATTTCCTGAAATACCTTGCACTCGACTTGGTTGAATTCCATATGCCACGTTTCTGCTTGTCTGAGCAATCGTTCATACCTACCTGAAGTCTACAGCTTCCCTCTTCATGACCAACCACATAGCCAATGTTTGTGTTACTACTTGATACTTCCTACTTTGACAGGTTGATCAGATAGGGTCCTTCTCTCCGTTCAGGTCAGCAGGGAAATGCTTTCTCTACACCACAGATGCTTCAACACTTCATTCCATGTTCTGGGCTCTCAGCCAATGCATATTGAGATTAAATGCAATCATGTATACTGAGGCTAAAGAAAAGTTTGCTCGATTGACAGCTCTCATTCTGCACTATTGTGTCAATTCCACAGTGTTTATTCACACAAGATAAAGCGGTTTCAAGTATTTGTAGTTTCTGTTATTGATACTTTAAAAGGCCTGGATGATTGACACTTTTATCGGGCCGCCATAAAAGCACTCTTCATAAATGATGACTTTTTAATCTACAGGGTAATAAGAATTACTTAATACAGAGCATGGAAGTGCCAAAACTTGGTGTGAAGGACGTGGAGGGGCCTTGGGAGTATGTGAAGGGTGTAATTTGGTACCTAGAATGGAGAATGTGAGTTGGATGAGAGCCAGAAGGCCTTATACAGCTGAGTCGAGTGTGGTGCTGGAAAAGCACAGCAGGTCAGTCAGCATCCGAGGAGCAGGAAAATTGGCGTTTCGGGCAAAAGCCCTTCATCAGAAATGAGGCTGGGAGCCACCAGGGTGGACAGATAAATGGGAGGGGGTGGGGCTGTCAAGTTTCAAAACACAGGCAGGTTTTCAGAACGGCCATCTTGGCAGCTGCCTCTGAATTATGTCCGAGGGGGTGGCAGGCCTGACTGGTTACTCCCCTCCCCCGAGCAAAACTCTCAACTTTGCAGGCTCTTTATCCCAAGGTAGGCCACTATTTCCCAATCCCCCGTTACACATAAAAATCCAGAGAGTTGTCTCTCTATTCAGAAACTACAGCAGAAATCACTTGACTTTCCACTAACTATTTTGATGGGGCAGACATTGATTGCACCTTGTTTCTTCCATTTTAAAAATGTACAGATTCCACTGCCCAATCTTCACACCAAAACGTGACTGTCACAACTACCACTTTATACAAACGAGCTTTCAGTGCAAAGTGATGGTCTACTTAATGCAAAACCCTGTTCAGGGGTATATAGCATTGGTTTGAATTCTCCAGTGCGGCATATAAATTTAATTACCCAAGATACGATCAGTTTTTCAAGTGAGTGTTTGTTCAAGTGACTGTCAGTTAATTGCTGGTGAACATCTCAAAAGTTGAGATTCGAAAGAGCAAGAAGCTCCATTTAAGTCAGACATAAAGGTCAAAGTCATGAATCATCTTGAACATGGACTCAAATGTGGATCATCAATCAGCTAAAATGATCCACTGTTTGTCTTTTATTGTGTTTGTTGTTAGGATTGTGCAGTCAGTTTGTTTTCTGGACCATTAATTATTGTATCAGGTCATTAATTAGGACTATTTTCTGAGAACTTTCTTTGCCAGGTTAGGATTACTCAGTAATCACAAGTTGCCTGTATACTTGTGCATAGACATTATAAGATCGTCAGTGGTTGCCAGGGGTTTACCCATCTTGAATGTTAGAGTTGCTGCACATTTTATCACCAGCAACCATGAAAATTATCCAGTCGGGAAAGAGGCACTTTCATCAAATGAAGGTCATAGGTTTCTGAAGGAATGCAACAAATGATTTTTGATAAATATGTCAAGTTGTTTGACATATCCCCATATATTGCAAGACGTTATTTATATTTTGCATCTTTTGCTTTTATTTTGCTCAGGGGTGTCACTGTGATATTTGCAGCATAGATGATGACTTTGGGTCCTCAGACAGGCTTGCCCATGGTCACTGAACTTGGTATGACCAAATAAAAAATGAATAGCCTCCTTTGGAAGTAACTGAATATCACAAGCAGAAACAAAACATGGGAGAGGAATCTTTCGGGTGCATCATTGTAAGTACCTAGTTTCCCTTAAGTGAGCTGCCTTCTAGAACTGCTGCATCCATATGCGGTAGGCAGTCCTAAGGGAGGGAATTCCTGGATTTTGACCCAGCAACAGTGTAGGGATGGTGATATATTTCCAAGTCAGCATGGTGAGTGGCTTGGAGGGGCAATTGAAGGTGGTGGTGTTCCCATGTATCTGCTGCCCTTGTACTTCAATGGAATTGGTTGTGAGTTTGGAAGGTGCTGTCTGAGGATCGTTGGTGAATTTCTGCAGTGCATCTTGTAAACAGTGCACACTGCTGCTACAGAGCATTGGTGATGGAGGGAGTAGATGCTTGTGAGAGTGGTGCCAATCAAGCGGGCTGCTTTGACCTGGATGGTGTCAGGATTCTTTAGTGTTTTTGGAGCTGCACCAATCCAGGCAAGTGGGGAGTATTCCATCACATTCCTGACTTATGCCTTGTAGGTGGTGGTCATGAGTTATTTGCCACAGTATCCCTAGGCTTTGACCTGCTCTTTTCGCTGTTGTGTTTATGTGGTTAGTTAGTTTTTGGTCATTGGTAACCTCCAGAACATTGATAGTGGGGGATTTGGTGATAGTAACGCCATTTACTGTCAAGGGGCAGTAATGAGATGATCATTGCCTGACATTGTGTGGCACAGATGTTACTTGCCACTTGCCAGCTCAAGCCTGGAAATTGTCCAGATCTTGTTGCATTTGAGCATGAATTGCTTCAGTATCTGGTGAGTCATGAATGGTGCTGAGCATTGTGCAGTCATAGGTGAACATCCCCATTTCAGTTTACATTGGGGTAAGGAATTTATGGAGCAGCTGAAGATGGTTGGGCCGAGAATATTGCCCAACTCGTGCAGAGATGTCCTGGAGCTGAGATGACTGACCTCCCAAATATATAGTAAGGTGGTTGTGCCAGATGCAAGGTATTACTCCAACCAGCAGAGAGTTTCCCCCAGTTCCCATTGACTCCAGTTTTGCTAGGGCTCCTCGACGCCATACTGATCAGTTTTCGTCATGTTGTTTACAAAGAGACAAAATATGGGCAAACACCGGTAAAAACACATCCAGCACGGGCACGTCAAATCCAGCCCAATGTGAATGTCAGAAGAAAAGCATGGAATTAAATGTGAGTGACTTCCTACATTTAACCTCAGTAATAACTTGTTTAATGAAATATATTGATTTAATGCTTAACTGGAAAAGGTTAATGTTCAGTGACTCCCCTCAGTTGACTATTTATGGTCATTAAAGCAGGTGGCGATGATCTTGATGGTATAACCTCACCCATTCTCAATGCAAACTGTAGAGGTGTGGCAAGGAAGAAAGCCTGAACATAATTCTGTTTAAAGCAGAGAAATGTATCTCCAACTGTCTATAACTGAATGCTGAAAAAAAGTCTTGCTAATCAATTCATTTTGCCATTAATGAACTCTGACTCAGTCTCTTACTTCAAAGCAGTGACATAATGTCAAATATTAACTTACTGTTTTGCTTTGCAAACTAGTCCCCAAGTGATTTATTGTTATTATAGCCTTTGGAAACATTTACCTCACGGGAGTGTTAACTTTTAATGATGTAATTTAATTGTATCAAAGCAACTGACTAAATATAAGGAAATGCATTGTCAGTCAGTTTTTCGAAAATAGTATCAGTATTTTGACATCGTACAATAATGCAGAAAATGGGTGGTACTGAATTAACAGAACACTTTGCAACTCTCCAGATTTTACTTTCTATTAAAGTAGATGAAAATAACAAATCTAAAATTTCCCCTGTGCCTTCACAACAAATAAGCTATCAAACGTGATGCTGAAAAGATTGAAAGCTGATCTGTCTAAAGATAATTTGACCCTGGTTGAAGTGCTGTGACACTTGTTACAGTACACATGTACCCTTTTTATTCCTTTTCTTTCCTAAAATACTTGTTTTAGCTTGTCTTTAATGTGTCACATTCTTATTGTGATTGAATACGCCCAGACGCAGAATTAATCTCTGTGTGATCTTTTCACCCTACTCCCTAGACAGATTAACACTGCTATGACATGTTGAATCCCAAAAGCCATTAGATAGCACAAAGCAGTATGAACTGTATCTATTTTTTCAGGACTGTTTACACAGACTGCTCTTCTAGCTTGTTCATCAGACATCATTCAGCGTCTTCAACCTGTACTTAAAATTGCAGTTACAGCCTGTTTCCTAATAAAGTTCTGCAGTAAGTTCAGATTTTAGGTTATTTCTTGAAGAGAAGAGTTACTGTACTTGCCCAATTTTGCACTCTCTTTTTGCTTACAGACAAGAGCATTTCAAAACTGGTACTGCAACTGAATAGGTGAATTCGGTCACCACAGCTATCATTGTCACATGCTCAGTGATGTTTCACCGATGGTTAACCTGACATCATCGAAATCATGTAAATCTGCAACCACATCCTTCAGGACCAATCACATGGTCCCAAACAAGAGAGTTTTGAAAGAGGCATTGGCCAGTGATAGGTTACAAGGATTTTAAAGGAAAGGAAAGAATATTGGAGAAGCTTGAGCTCCTTCAAGGAGGAAGATGCACTAGTGGTACCAAGGTGAGATTTGTTGGTAAATGTTGCAAAATTCTTTACTGTAGAGTGCTAACAAAGTTAGGTCATTCAGAATATTCAAGGCTGAGATAGTCAGATTTTTCATCAGTAAGGCAATTCCCCCAAGGGGAGTGGGGAAAAGGCAAGTGTGGAGTTGAGGTATGTCAGATTCGCTATGATCTCATTGATGGAAATGACATGATGGGCCAAATGTCTTTTTAACTCACTCATGGAGCTTAGGCATTGTTGGCTGAGCCAGCATTTAGTATTCGTCCCTTGTTGCCATTGAGAAGGTGAGCTGTCTTCTTGAATCACTGCAGTAAATGTGCTGTGGGTAGACCCACAATACTATTATGAAGAGAATTCCATGATTTTGACTTAGCAATGGTGAAGAAATAGTGATCTATTTTCAACTCAAGATGGTGAGTGGCTTGGAGGGGACCTTGGAGGTGGTATTCCCACATATCTTCTGCCCTTTTCCTTTGATGGAAGTAGTCATGGGTTTGGAAGGTGCTGTCTGAGGATCTTTGGTTAATTTCTGCTGTGCACACTGCTGATAGTACACGCTGCTTCAGTGGTAGAGAGTGTGGATGTGGTAACAATTAAGCAGGCTACTTTGTCCGGAATGGTATCAACAACTTATGTGTTGATGGAGATGCGCCCATCCAGTCAAGTGGATGGGAGTATTCCATCACAATCCTGACGTGCACCTTGTAGGTGGTGGTCAGGAGTTGAGGATTCGGGAGGTCAATTATTCGTAACAATATTGATGACAGTTTTGCTTGGGTTCCTACATGCCACATATTCAGTTGAGTACAACCTTGGTGTGAAGGGCTGTCACTCTCATCTCACCTCTAGAATTGAGCTCTTTTGTCCATGTTTGAGTCAATGCTTGTAATGAGTTTGGGAGCTGAGTGGCCCTGGCAGAACCCAAACTGGGAGTCACTGAGCAGGTTATTGCTGAGCAGGTGCTGCTTGATAGCACTGATGACACCTTCCATTATTTTACTGATCATCGAGAGTAGACTGATTGGACAATAATTGGCTAGGTTGGATTTGTCCTGCTTTTTGTGTACAGGGCATACTCTGGCAATTTTCCACATTGTCTGGTAGATGCCAGTGTTGTAGCTGTACTGGAACAGCTTGGCTGGGATGCAGTAGGCGTTGGAGCACAGGTCTTCTGTACTATTGCTGGAATGATGTCAAGACCCATAGCCTTTGCAGTATCCAGTGCTTCCAACCCTTTCATGATATCACATGGAGCTAATTGAATTGACTGAAGACTGGTATCTGCAATATTGTGGACCACTGGAGAAGGCAGAGATGGATCATCCACTTGGCACTTCTGGCTGATTGTTGCAAAAGCTTCAACCTTCTCTTTTGCACTGATGTGTTGAGCTCTTCCCATCATTGAGGATGGGGATTTTTGTGCAGCTGCCTCCTCCAGTAAGTTGTTTAATTATCCACCACTATTCATTATTAGATGTGGCAGGTCTGCAGAGCTTAGATCTGAACCATTGGTCGTGGGATTGATTAGCTCTATCTAGCACTTGCTGCTTATACTGTTTGGTGCGCAAGTGGCCTCACAAGGTTGACGCCTCATTCTCAGGTATGTCTGGTGCTGCTCCTGGCATGTCCTCCTGCACTTTCCATTGAACCAGGTTTGATCTCTGATTTGATGGTGTTGGTTGAGTGGGAGATCTTCTAGGCCATGAGGTTTCAAATTGTGTTGGACTACAATTCTGCTGTTGATGGCCCACAGTGCCACATAGATGCCCAGTCTTGAGCTTCTTGATCTGATCGAAGTCTGTCCCATGTAGTACGGCGATTAGCGCCACAATACAATGGAGAGTATTCTCAATATGAAGGTGGGATTTTGGCTCCACAAGGACTGTGTGCTGGTTACCGATACTGTCACCGACAGATGCAATTGCAGCCAACGGGTTGGCGAGGTCACGTCATTTTTTTTCCCTTAGTGTTAGTTCCCTCACCACCTGCTGCAGACCCAGTCCAGCATCTATTTCCTTTAGGATTCAACCAGTTCGATAATAGTAACACTGCCACATCCCTGGTGGTGGACATTGCAATCCCCTGCCCAAAGTACATTTTGCCCCCTTGCCACCCTCAGTGCTTCCTCCAAGTGTTGTTCAGCATGGAGTACTGATTCATCAGCTGAAGGAGGAAGGTACATGGTATTCAGCAGGAGGTCTCTTTGCCCATGTTTAATCTGAAACCTTGAGTCTTCATGGGGTCTGGAATTACTGTTGAGTACTCCAGGACATTTCCCTTCTGGTGATACCACTAAGCCACCACTTCTGGGTGTGTCCTGCCAGTGGGACGGGACATATATAGTGATGGTGCCATCTGGGACATAGTCATACTCTCAGAATCATAGCTTGCAATGTCAGGCTGCCACTTGTCTGTGAGACCACTCCCTCAATTTTGACACCAGCCCTAGATGTCAGTATGAGGACTTTGCAGAGTCAACGGGACTAATTTTGCCATTTCCGGTGTCTAGGTCAATACCAAATCATATGACCATAAGACATAGGAGTGGAAGTAAGGCCATTCGGCCCATCGAGTCCACTCTGCCATTCAATCATGGCTGATGCGCATTTCAGCTCCACTTACCAGCGTTCTCCCCGTAGCCCTTAATTCCTCTAGACAACAAGAATCTATCAATTTCGGCCTTGAAGACATTTAGCGTCCCGGCTTCCACTGCACTCTGTGGCAATGAATTCCACAGGCCCACCACTCTCTGGCTGAAGAAATGTCTCCGCATTTCTGTTCTGAAATGACCCCCTCTAATTCTAAGGCTGTGTCCACGGGTCCTAGTCTCCTCGTCTAACGGAAACAATTTCCTAGCATCCACCTTTTCCAAGCCATGTATTACTTTGTACGTCTCTATTAAGTCTCCCCTTAATCTTCTAAACTCCAACGAATACAATCCCAGTATCCTCAGCCGTTCCTCATATGCTAGACCTGTCATTCCAGGGATCATCCGTGTGAATCTCCACTGGACACGTTCCAGTGCCAGTATGTCCTTCCTGAGGTGTGGGGACCAAAACTGGACACAGTACTCCAAATGGGGCCTAACCAGAGCTTTATAAAGTCTTAGTAGTACATCTCTGCTTTTATATTCCAACCCTCTTGAGATAAGAGACAACATTGCATTCGCTTTCATCATCCAGTTTCATCTCTTTGTTAAGACTTTGTAGTGATTGTTATAAACGAGTAACTTTCCAGGCCATTTCAGAGGACAATTAAGAGTCAATTACATCGTTGTGGGCCTGATGTCATAGGTAGGCCAGACAAGGTGAGGATGGCGGATTTCCTTCCTGGAAGGACATTAGTGAGCCAGATGGAGTTTTGTTTTACAATCGACAATGGTTTCATGGTCATCATTAGATTCTTAATTTCAGACATTTTTATTAAATGCAGATTTCACCATCTGCCATTGAGGGAATTTAATCCAAATCCACAGAATATTGCCTGAGTTTTTGCGTGAATAGTTTAATAATAGTACGACTTAACCTTTGCCTCCAAATGGACTACTACTGCTGCTGTGTCTTATGTCCTTTATGGCCAATAGCAGTGGAGCAGCTGGAGGAACATATACCCAAATGAAAAATCTGAGTAAGGGGCAGCGGGTTCCCACTTTTAAGACCAAGCTTTGGTCAAAGTTACATTATTAGTACGTTTGAGATTGTGAATGCCTCAAGCTTTGTTCACAAGACATCCCAGAAAAAAATCATGGAGAAAACCCATCAGGCAAACCTAAGGGTGGGTAAAATTAATGAAATTGATGAAGTTGGCTCCCAGCAACTGATCCAGACAAGAACATCAACAATCTGAACTGAGGAGAGAAAGCAGGATCACAATGAACTAGACCCAGAGGTTGTATATGAGGTGCTGGAACACTGGGGGATTGTGACCATGGAAGTAACATATTTGGTAAATTGATTCATCTGTTGAAAGTTCAAATATGTTTTTGTTTTTCTTTCTTTTTATTTTAATCATTTTTGAAGATTAATATATTTATGTTGGACCAGAACACACCACTTTAATATGCAGCTTAACATTTTACAAGGGTGTAAATCCAAGATAGCTCATGTGGGTATGCGGAACCAATTTTTTGGTTCCGACATTTAGATTCTTTAGGGTCTGTGTCAGCTTGCTTGAAGCAATTGCCAAGTTTCTAAGAAAGCTGTGGACTAAAATTTCATTTTGCTGTCAGGAGCAGAGTTGGAAATATTCCTGGCTCCACACACCCAATCCTAAAAGTCTGCCCGACATGTTCCATTGTTCGTTCTAGATCAGCGGGAGGATAGGTAGGTGTGAGTAGGAATTAGATCCAACATTCTGAGGCATCAATGGATGCTGGTGGTACTGAAGCTTTGCAAAGAAAACAATAAATGAAATGCATCCCACACCATTTCACCTTCTCCCCTTTAACCAACACTGATTCCCCATGTCCTATCCAGGCCAACCCAAGTGAGTTCATGATTCTCCCCCTACCCACGACCCTTTATAGCTCATGAATTATGCCTCCCCAACCCTTACTCTCTCCATGCCAACTCACCCAGCATTCACCATCTGCAGACCTCTGGACCCAGGCCAAATTGAAAAAAAAATGTATTAATGAATGTTATTAATTTTCTTTTGTTAATGAATCCTGTCCAGCTGCCTTTTAAATGTTGTAATTGTACCCATTCTATATTCCGTGTTCTGACCAACTTCTCCTTCGTCTTGTCTTCCTGCAAGTCCACTTTCAAGGAATGAGGTATCTGCTTCCCCCCGTATCTTTGTTCGTCAGTACTCCTCAGGGCTCTACTATTAACTGTATAAATCCTGCCCTTGTTTGTCTTACCAAGATGCAACACTTCACATTTTTCTAAATTAAACTCCATCTGTTTTTAATTTTGGTATGGGTGAAGAACAAAACACAATGTAGCCTGACCAGTGGTGACAGTAGTAGGAGGAAATTATGTGAACTTCGCTCCTTAAATCTTCCCACTCCTTTACCACCTTCACAATCAGTTCTGTTGTTGATGCTTTCAGTCACCAACTTGTAAACTTCCTGTCTCATTGTCAATATGCCTTCCAACCGTTCATGAAAATGTGGTTCTTTCTTTTTGCAAAAAAGATGTTCCATACATTGTTGCAGAGAATGTAAATAGAGTTAATTGTGGTTTAATGATACTAAGATTGACTTTTGGAAATCAATGTATAGTGGAGAGTGAAGTAATGAGTTCCATGGTTTTGAGAAATAGTGAAAAAGGGTGTAATGCATGTTTTTGGAATGTAAATTGCAAATTTCAACAATATGTTTTTGTGTTTATTTATCTCTCAATGATTCTTTCAAAAAAGATAACTAATTTGTCATTAAGGAAATACTTCTTCATAGAATCCTGATAGTGTGGAACAGGCCATTAGTCCCGAGTCCACACCAACCTTCCAAGAGCATCCCACCCAGACTCAACCCCTACCCTACCCCGTAACCCTGCATTTCACTTGATTAATCCACCTATCCAGCACTACTTATTCTCTGCAAATTTTTTGTAGGTTCATTTTTAATTAGTAGTACATATATGGGAACACCATCATCATCAAGTTCCCCTCCAACCCACACTCAATCCTGACTTGGAAATATATCGCCATTCATTCACTGGGTCAAAATCCTGGAATTCCCTCCCAATGGCATTGTGGGTCAACTAGACGGCAGTTCACCACCAATTTCTCAAGGGCAATTAGGGATGGGTAATAAATGCTGGCCAGCCAGCGACACATGCATCCCACAAAACGAAGAAAAATAACTGAAGACATACAAAATGTATTGCAGTTTTTAAAAATATCACCGTAAACTTGCATTTGTGTTGCACTTTAAAGGAAATTTGATGTGCCCAATTATTTTTGTGTTAGCATTTCTGGAAAGTGATTTCCATTTCAGAGCACAGCATCTGTGACCATGTGGGTCTCAAATCTGATTGTGACTTTGTAGGAGAATTGAGAGAGATCATAGAAAGTGCTGTCTTGGACTGCCAAAGACTATTCAAGTTTGGTATCAAGCTAAGTTTGCCAAGGGGTCAGATGAATTCCCTAAATGTAAAGAAATTTATTCAAATACATGGAGGAAACATTTTAATAGTTACAAGTATAGGTTTTCATGTTTATCCCAAAACTGGTGTCTTTTTTAAACTGCTGCAATAATTTTTATCCAACTGGTGTTTCAGTGACTTGTTAGAATGGAGGCAACTGTTTCCAAAAGTTCAGAACTCACATCACATTCAAACACGTAACAGAGGAACACTCTGATTACCTGTGAACAACTCAGCACAGAATGTGTGTGGTCCCTATAATCTCTTTTGTGTGCCAACATTGAATTTAATATGGGTGGTGCACAGAGGAAAAAGAACTTCAAAAAACGTGAAACATAAATCTATTTCCAAAGGCCTTTACCATCTTGTATTCTTAGAAGTCCAGTACTTTACTGCAAGGTGCGTCGAACCAATTTTATTTTGAGAATTGGTTTTTATACCTTGAAACTTTGAGGCAAGTACATTGCAACTTCACCAAAGCAACACTGTCTTCAGAAATCAGACCTGTGTTTTAAGACTTTAAATCTTTTTGATGCTTTTCTTTCTGTGATTTGTTTTTAGTTAGTCACACCCAGAATTCTGGGCTTGGGAGAAAAGGATTCAGCCAAGCCTCTGACTATTGATTGTTGTCCAGTGAGCCTTGCTAGAAAGATATGATTATGCTGAGACTGAATGGAGAGCAGACCAAGTGTAGTTACAATGACCAGGCTAATAAGTAATCTTATTATAAAATTAGAAATCCAGTTTGGCACATTTATCTTGTCAGCAACCAATTAAAAACCCCAAACAGTATGCTGTTCCATTGACCTTCATAAAGGCAGCCAAAGCAATGCAGTCTGGTTTTTGCCCCATGTCTTTGGTGGCCACTTTGATTGAGGTACATTTGACACTCCTGGAGCTTGGCTGTAAATAAATCAGTACTGTAAAAAGAAAATGCAGGGGAACTTCTGGGAAAAAGCAGAGGAAAGAAATTCCAGTTTTTCATTAAAGCAATCTGTAGTTTTTAACATCATGTTCCTGGCTTTCATCTTACCTGAAAGCTAATTCCTGTAATAGATCAAAATAATTTCAATTTATCACAATTGTGTATCTGAAATATGTGGCAATGAGTTTAAATTATTGCTTTGGAATACTTTGCTCTTTCTGGCCATTGAACCTGAAAGATCAATTATTTTATTTTTCACTTTTAATAAATTTGAAAGAAGAATCAAAAAGCTGTCACTTCTAAATTACATTTTCATTAGAAACTCTCAAAGGAAAGCTGTAAATGATGGTTATTTGACTTTGATATGATTTATTTCCATTATTTTCTTGCTTTGATCCACACCGATGTTCTTCCAAAAGTAAATTCTATAGGGAGGAGAATCTAGCTGTTAGTGTGGTGTTTATGAAACTAGTTAATTTACCATTAGCTACCTTCTGAAGTCTCGAAGCATATTTTCAATGTACTTGATCAAGCAAGAGACAATTCCAAGAATATTTTCAGTCCAGTTCGGTTTTACTTAGATCACCGGTGGGAGTGTTCACCAAAATCAATATTATAGTTCGAAAAAGACAAGCTGATGATGTAGCTTCAAGTAACTGTTGATGTTACCTGCAATCTCTCCTACAAATGATCAGCTTTTACTTTGTGTCACTGCCTGGTAGCAAAATCAAGGTTGAAAATGTGCCAACTGGGGAATTGAAGACTGGTTTGCACCTTTGACATTAGATAGCAACTCTGCTTCATGTTTGATAGAACTTCTTCTCTAGTAACATATTGTTAATAGATCAGGCCATTGCAGCAACACAAACTTCAGAGTTTTGACTATTTTTATGGTCCAAAGTTGTCAAAGGGAGAGTTCCAACATATTTAATGTAGCAGTACAGCTTCCAGATAGTTTCAGTCATCTTTTAGTAGCAGGTACTGGCATAAAGAATCCTGCCTCTCTGTTGTTTTTCTGAGGTGCTGTCCCTTCTCTGTCCTGTTCTTGTCATGAGAGTGGAGCATGACTGAAAATGAAAGATTGCATAGAATAGGATGCTTCATTCCTCAAGGGAACACTTTGCTTTTAAAAAAGGGGCAACTAGGGATGGGCTTTCAACTTCAATTTTACAATTACAATGTAGTGAGGAAGTGAGGCAATCTGGACAATGTTTACTTCAGAACTCTCTAATCTCTAAACTTTCCTGTATTTCCCTGAAGCCTGCTTTAAATGTATCTCCATATTGAACACAGTGATTGTTTTGCAGAAAAACTCAGAAGTGGAGGAAAACAATGAAAGCTTTTTTTTTGTATGTCAGCAAATATAGAATGAAAGTGAATGTGGAAATTATTTACTGGACTGAATAAGCGTACAATTAAAAACTGTCTTGATCAGACTTGCTCCTTGTGACTGACTTACTGTTAATAAGCTGCATTTTTTTCTCTCTCTCTGTTCACAGGCGGACTGAACTGACAGGCCGACCTCACTCCTGGCATTCTACAAAATTAGTGGAAAATCAACCAGATTCAAGCATGATGCAAATATCTCAGGGCACGATCAGCACTCCTTGGCACCAAACCTACCATTCTAGGTTCGTAAGGGTCCAATTTTTTTCTGTGGCAACAAAAGAATCTGCTACTTATTTCTGTACTATGAAACCAAAATATAACTATCTGGAAAGCAGATCTAATCCTGTTTCACATACAGTGAGGGAATGGAGAGGTTAACGGCAGACTTTTTAACAACTTCTGTTTACACTGCTGGCTAAACATAGTTAGTTGCTTTCATTCCTTTAGCCACTTCCAAACATTCACAGTTAATTTTCATTAATGTTTGCAAGTTTGAAGATTTAGAGGATCCTAAAATGCAGCTTGTAAAATTTGTACAAAGATATGTCGTCAGCTATTAACCTTGTCTCTAGTATTGACATAAAGGATCCCACTGCCACATGTTCTCTATTTGGATGCATGACTTTCATCTCTCTCTCCTACCACTGCCCTCACATTCCCCACCTTCTCTCCCCCAATCTCAGATATTTTATTGTTGGCCTGGATCATAAAAATAACTGTTAATCACCATCAAAGAGATTCAAAACTTCTGACCTATAAACTAGGTACATATACTGTAATTGGTCAATGTTCAGAATAAATGTTAACATCACCAGGGTTAAACCAGTTGAGCTGGACACAGGAGTTTGATAATTGGACTGAACTCTGAATGGAAGTTGATCAGTTACAGTGTTTCATTAGGTCTAGTTACACTGACACATCTAATTTGTGCAGGTATGTCTCACTTACAAGTAAAATTTAGATAGGATGTTATGAGCAATGTGACCTTTCTGAAGGAATTATTTTGTAGCAGATGTTCTATCTGATTTTCACAACAGCTCACGTAATTTCTTCATCCTCATATGCTTTATAATTGCATGTTGTTAATTTCAAAGGTTAACATCTTACAGCAGAACTAATCAGAGTTTAAATCAACTTATTTCAAATGGAAGAAACTAACTGAATTTGAGGCTCATGTCGGACCCTGCCATTCCAGGCAGCAAATGGAATTTACTTTTTCTTAAGGTTCTACACTGTAGAGGTAAATGTATACAGGAGTCCCTGGGTTACAAACGTCCCATACTTATGAACAATGCTCTGTCTCTTTTTTCAAAAAAAATTATTTTTTAAAAATCCAAGTTATCTACAATGTTTCAGCCTAATGAACGGGCTGACTAATTTCCCCATATCTGTTCCGACTTACACATAAATTTGGCTTACGAACAGCAGAAAAAACAGAACTCGTTCGTAACCTGAGGACTTAAATGTTTGCAGTATTCTTAGTCCCTACAAGTTAGTTTAATTCAATGTCAATTTTTTTAGTCGAGACAGGAAGCCCTAGCCAAAGGTAAAATGTTGGAAGGTATTATTAAGGAGGTTTTAGTAAGGCTCAGAGAAAAACATAATGTAATTGGGTAGAGTTAACATGGTTTTGTGAAAGGGAAAATTGTGTTTCACTAATTTATTATGACTGATTTTTTTTGAGGAAATACTAAGTAAGGTGGATAATGGGGAATCTGGAAGTTTAGCATTTTTGGATTTCAAGAAGGCATTTGTCAAGACCTCCTATCAGAGATGACTACACAAAATCAGAGCTCATGATGTAGAGGTTAGCACATAAACCTGGAAAGAGAATTGGTTAGTTAACGTGAAACAGATGGCATATATGGATAATTTTCTGTTTGACATGATGCATGATTGGAGTGACACAAAAACCAGTACTGGGGCTTCAACAATTTAATCGATATCAATGACTTGGATGAATAACCCAGTTTATGATTGCTAACTTGCTAGTTACAAACAGGACATGATGAGTCTGCAAAGGAATATAACTAGGTTAAATGATTGAGCTAAAATGTGGCGGATGAAGTATAACATGGGAGTTTCTGAACTTGTCCATGTTGGCGACAAGAATAGAAAAGCAATACTTTACTTAAATGAAGAGAGGTTGTAGGACTCGGAGGTAGAGGGGGATTTGGGTGTCCTGGAACAAGTTTTAAAAAGTTAGCCTGCAGATACAGCAAGTGATTAGAAAGGCAAATGGAGTTTTTAAAAATTATTTTTAGAGGAATATAAAAGTTGAGAAGTTTTGTTCCAGATGGCAGGGCATTGGTGAAGCACATCTTGAGTACTACATATAGTTTATGGTCTTGTTGTTTAAGAAAGGATGTAATTTCAATAAGAGTCATACAGAAAAGGTTCATTTTACTAATTCGTGAGATAAAGGTGCGTTACTTTACGAAGGAACATTGGCCAAGTTGGACCTTAAGCAACTGGAAGATTGAGAGTTGATCTGATTGAATCAACTAAGATCCTGAGGGGACTTAATGAGTGGATGCTGAAAGGATGTTCCCCCTAATGTGAGATAAGAGTCAGGAGACATAATTTCTAAATAAGAAGATTCCTAATTATTCTGGAGATTAGACTTTTTTCCTGTCTTGGAGAGGCATTAATCTGTAGAATTCTATTTCCCTGAGAACGTTGGAGGCAGGGTCATTGGAGATTTTCAAGCTGAATTTGATGGATTCATAATTGTCAAGTGAACTAGTAGAGAAGGTAGACAGAAAAATGGACTTGAGGCCAAAATCAGATCAGCACTGACCTTGTGTATATATGTACTTTATATATAGAACAGAATAGAATGAATTACTACTTACCTGTTGTGTTAAAATGGGAGATTTTGTGTTGTCAGTTGAGTACCAAATCTTTCTCTGGTTCATCTGGTCCTATGAAGTGCACTGTGACTGGTGACCTTCCACTCACTGTCAGGAACTGTCATTTGGAACCTGAGACAGAACATGACAGATGACCACTAGGTTCCGGTTGGCAAGATGTTCCCACTGTTGGGGTTGCATTTCTACTTGATTTTCTTACAGAAAACCAATGCCCCTGCTGCTGTGTTGAAATGAGGCTTCTGCCAAACTTTACTTTTGCTTTAGCTCTGCATATTTTTCATAAATTTGCTAAGTGCTTGACATTGTTTGTTGAAGATTGTTGATTACATATTTTAACAAATATTTGCAGTTGTGTACTTGCCAAGGTCCTTTCTGAGCTGCATGTCCTCCTGTCACCCTGTTGTCCTGGTGTGTTTGCTTTATCCGTGACAGTAACAGCTGAAAACTCATTACACAATAATAAGAAAAACCAAACAGTATCCAGGATTGGCTTCATTAAAGGTGGAAGACCAAGAAATGAAAGAGGCTGTCAGGATTTCTTTATTTCAGGGCAACAAAGTAGCTTTTGATAACAAAAAGAAATGAGCCAGCAGCTACATGGCCAAAGAGACATAAGAGCAAAACAGGCGGTTCAGCACATCAAGTCTGCTCTGCAATTTAATAAGATGATGGCTGATCTGATCATCCTCCATTCCACTTTCCTGCCTCTTTCCTATAACCTTGATTCCCCAATTAAAACTCTGTCTCTACCTTGGACAACGAACCAGCTGTATGTGATGAAGAACTCCATTGATTCACTATCCTCCTGAGAGAGGGAATTCCTTCTCATCTCTGCCTTACGTGGGTGACTTTTACTCTTTAGAACCAGAAGACATAACTACACTGTCCCACAAGGGGAAGCAATCTTTCCGCATCTACCTTGTCAGTCCCCTAAGAATCAAGAAGATCATCTCTCATTCTTCCAAATTCCAATAAATGTAAATCCAACCCACTCAGCCTCTCATTGTAAGACAGGCCCACCATAGTAGGAGTCGGGCTGTTGAACCTTCTCTAGACCGAGTCTAGTGCTAATATTAAGGAACCAAATCTGTTCATAATATTTTGCAATATACTTTTTCTGTGAAACCCATGAACTTCTGATTTCATAAATCACCCTACTTTTTTAGCTTTCAGTTTAATATTTTATTGGAACAAAGTTAAATCCTGTATTGAAAAGTACAGAATAGTTTTCTGCTTTTGCTATTAGTCAACAACTGTAATGGCAGAGGAGATAACTTCTAATATAGGACAACAATGACTGAGTTAAATCAGCAAAAATCCATCCCTGGGCCCTGCTCCTGGCTTTTCTGAAAAAGGTGTCAAGAGCTTTCAATGAGGCACAACTGCGTTTTCTTGGAATTTCCCACATGGGCTAATAAATGATGTGTGGACATGATTGGAGCTCACTCAGGAGCAATTGCCTCTTGGGCAAGGCAACAGACCACTTCTGCAGCTTGTGATCCTGTGCCTTAAGTCATTGCCCCAAATGGTGGAGAGTTTACAGGAGATCTCTACAGTTCAATCATCAATACATGGTCCAGTCCATTTTATAGTGCTGCATTGTTCCTCTTTATCCGAGATTTTAAAATGTTAAAAGGATCAAAGGAGATTTCCATAAAGGAAAAAAAGATTTATTTTCTTTGGTGACAGAAACAAGAACCAGGGATCTTAGTAGAATTGGAGCATGCACCATTGAGGAGATTCACGTGTGTGGAGCAAAGATGGGAAAATTGATGCAATATAAAAACGCCATGGCTTTTATTGTCAAACCAACATCTGATTTTAATCCACTTCCCTCAACTCATTGATTTCTTGCAAAATCTCTCCGGTTACTTATATTTCTCAGAATAATGTAACATTCATTTGAGTAATTTTTATTTGTTTCATCTTGAGGTGGGAGCCTGTTCATATGAGACCCGAAGTACAGTGTTTTGTTGCATGGTTTATGAGGCCTGAGTTGACCTTATGTTGAGAAGCCAAAGTGATGTCTCCTGTTGCCTGAGCACATGCTGCCTGCACTGAAAATTGCTTGAGGAACATTAGGTTTCTAATTGCACAGAGCTACGTCTGGAATCCTTCTGCCTCTCCATTCAGTGTGGAAATTTTTTTTTTAAAGTGAGCTTTTTATTCCATACTGTATAGAGACTTTGTGACATTGCAATATTTTATGCAGATCTTCGGGATTTATGAAGGAACAACAAAAGCCATTCAGCCCCATAATTAGCTCCGTCGTTTACAGACTTTTCTGAATTGTGTAGATGGGACCATGCACAATAGATGATGAATCCGTTCCAGTTCTAAGTTGGTATTATGTTTCACAAATAGTGTAGGGAATAAATTGCAGCATTAGTAACTGAGGAAACAACATCTGCTCAAAATGACAACAGCACAGAAAATTACCAAAATGAGGAATTGGAGAAAATGAGTCAAGGAACCAATAACTAAAAGCATGACCAAAGCGATAAGACAAGAATTATTCTGTAATAATGGTAGGAAGTACAGAGAGATTTATGAAATGATTGCAGACAATCTGGCAGCAAAATAGTTTCATTACCGTGGAAAGGTGCACAAAATGTCAAAGGAGTCAGTAATACAAGAGCAATTCTAAAACTGGAGAGGTAACAGGAATGAGATGGGCTGAGGTGATGGAAGAATTTACAATTAAATTCATCAGGTGAAGGGATACATGCAAGTCATGTTAGGAGGAGGTGGTTCAATCAAAATTGAACTTAAGGTGTGGTGAGATATCAGGAACTAAATTGTTAATTATTTGAAGAGGGTCGAGAATGAAAGCAAGGAATAGAGGATGACAATGTATTTCCTATGTGTGTCTTGTGGCATTGTATATGAGAAATCGAGGTGAGGTATTGCCCCAGGTGAAGAAGAGGTAAAAACAATGACTGCAGATGCTGGAAATCAGATTCTGGATTAGTGGTGCTGGAAGAGCACAGCAGTTCAGGCAGCATCCAAGTAGCTTCGAAATCGACATTTCGGGCAAAAGCCCAAGAAGAGCCTTGAAAGGGATTAGTTGACCAGGAGGCTCAAAAGCAATTCATTCAATCCTAATTTTAAACTAATTTACTCACATTTCCATTATAAATGTCCATGCCTGTGCTTGTTAACTGTTGATGTAAATTTGTCACATTGCGATTATAGACTGTCAATGATGATACTTGTGCACCTCCACCAGTTAAAGGGTGTAATTACAACCTGGCAGATTTCCTTTGGCACTTTCAGTTATACATGAGAGTGTAGGAATTTATGATGGAAGTTAAAAGAGAGTGTACAGTGTTCAAGAGTATCATTTATCACTGACCATCAGTGCACCTATCACTGGCTTTGATTAATTAGGAAATGTAGTTTGAATAAATGGTAAAGTATGAGCGCTTAATGCATCTTTTGACAATCATTAACTCATTGCTTTATTGAGATTGTGTCAGTTGATGGGAATATGATTCCTAAACACACAACATTTAGTGTTGAAATGCTTGGTCTGTGTAACCTGGTATCACTTCCTTCAGTACATTCCGCCATCGTCTTGGCGAATGCTAACAGTTAAATTTGACTTAGAAAGAGTCAGTGAGCTGTTTCATTCATTTTTAAAACTTAGATCTCCTTGCCTTTAAAGCTGGCAAGTTATACTTACTTTGAGAGCCTCCAAATCTTTCCCAGGATGAGGGTGTCACTGGCAAGGACAGAATTTTGTTGCTCATCCTAACTTGAGACACTAACCACATTACTGTTGATATGGAGTCATATATATATGGGAAGAATGGTAATTTCCTACCTCTACCACTTATTAGTGAGCCAACTGGGTTTTCCCTGACGTCACTGCTAGTTTTTTGTTGACCATTCCATTTTTCTCCAGACTTTTTATTGGTGGAATTTGAATTCCAGCAACAGTGTATCTTCCCCTGCACCCTAGAGCCTCCAAACTAGTATCCAGTGGCATTCCCGCCACCACCTCAGCTTGAAAGCTGAAAGTGTTAACATCAAGTTTGATAGGAATGCAGTTTTACTCTGATAGGACGGTTGCATTATGACCAAGATCTTTGAACGTGCTCTTCCATCCTTACCTCTCTCTGAATAGACTAGCTCTGTCTCATCCAGTCCTAACCAAAGTAGCCTGGAACGTTAAGCCAAATTGTAGTTGATTGTCAGGGATGGTATTTTTGGGTGGTATCCCTCTCTTGCTCCCTCTCTGTCACTCCCAACCTCCAACCCACCCCTGCTCCCGCTCACTATCACCACAACTGATGAATGGAATATCTTCCATCAAATGTCCTGGTCCCCATATTTCGGGAAGGATGTGGAAGCATTGGAAAAGGTGCAGAGGAGATTTACCAGAATGTTGCCTGGTCTGGAGGGAAGGTCTTATGAAAAAAGGCTGAGAGACTTGAGTCTGTTCTCATTGGAAAGAAGGTGGCAAAAAGGGGATTTAATAGAGACATACAAGATGATCAGAGGATTAGATAGGGTAGACAGTGAAAGTTTTTTTCCTGGGATGATGATGTCAGCATGTACGAGAGAGCATAACTACAAATTGAGGGATGATAGATTTAAGACAGATGACAGAGGCAGGTTCTTTATGCAGAGAGTGGTCAGGGTGTGGAATGCTCTACCTGCTAATGTAGGTAACTCAGCCAGATTAGGGAGATTTAAACAATCCTTTGATAAACACGTGGATGATTTTGGGATAGTGTCGGGGGATGAGCTGAGAATAATTCACATGTCGGCACAACATCGAGGGCCGAAGGGCCTGTTCTGTGCTGCATTGTTCTATGTTCTAAATCTTTCTGCCACTTAGCCTAGTCAATCAACTGGTAAAACCTGATCAAGAAAATTACAACTTTGATAGTTTGTTCATAGCAAATCAAAAGACACTGGGAGGTTAATGCATGTATAAAGATGCTTTTTATTTTAAAATGTTGGTGAGAAATTTAGTTTTCTTGGGACCATGATATAATCAAATCACAATAATGTTGATATTAAAATTGAAGGCACAAAAATATTATTATAGTATTTAGTAACATAGTAAGTATTGGGTGCTGTGTTTTGCTGTTTGTTTAAAGTTTTTTGTTTTATGTATTGAATGATTGCTTGGACAGGATAGATTCTCAGCATTGAAATGATGTTGTTTGGCACTAATATACAAGTAAATTCAATCTCTGATTCAAAATAACTGTTGCTCTTTTCCTGACCAGTTCTTCCACGAGTGACCTCTCTGGCTATGATCCTGGGTATCTGAGGAGGAGTCCGGATCAGTACAGCTCGAGAGGTAGTATGGAGAGCCTGGACCACACCAACCCTCCGTATCATTCCTGCAGCCTGTCACCAGCCAAGTCCACCAACAGCATCGATCAGCTTTCTCAGCATCATAGCAAAAGGGACTCTGCCTATAGCTCGTTCTCAACCAGTTGTAGTATTCCTGAATATCCAGCTGCACCCTTCCGGACTGAACGTTCCTTTTCCATGGAAAACATGCCTTCCAGAAATAGCCTCCATGAAGGAATCAGACAAGCTGACATAAAGTATGTGAAAACAGTTTATGATTCCCACAGAGGAATTTCTGAGGAGCGTGAAGTTAGCTGTCCTTCAACAAAGAGCTCAAATAGTCGGGCCCAGACAGATCCCAGGAGCTATTATAAGCCCTACAGTGGTAACAGACATAGTATTGGACCAGTGTGGAATACCCCGAGTAGGAGCTCTTTCGAGATGGATAATAAAGCACCTCCACTTCCACCAACCCGCAGTGACAGTTTCATGGCTATCAGAAGTCATGAGAAACCTACCTCCTGGTCAAGTCTAGACGGACAGCCCAAGCCTGTTCGACCTCCGCCAAAGGGAGCATGGCCTCACCATATGAACACAAGTTCCTCTGGGCAAACCCATCCACTGAAGTCTGCATTCGTAGAAGGACAACTCAACACAGTATTGGAGAAGAGCCCTGAAAGTAGCCCAGCTGTTCAGCCGAAGCACAGTTTCACTCAAGCACCACAACCAGGTCAAGCAATGCTTCCAACTGGAATTTACCCAGTGCCTCAGCCTGAACCACGGTATGCCCAGGCACCAACCACCAGCACAAACTATCTGCATCAAAACAGCAATAATGGATTACTCTACCCTGCCCTAAGTAGAGAAAATACACACACTGCTCAAAATTCAATTGGTAGGACTAAATGTACTCCGTGCAATGTAGAGGAAAGCAAAAACCAAAGTATCGTCAATAAACCTGCTGTTTACCAACCCAGCACTGCACACCTTGATTCTAACAGTAAATATGAAGTGAGTTCAGAGCGTCCAGATAGACAGTATGCCCAATACAAGGTACATGTCTTCTCTGATTCAAAATGCTTTCCTGACACAGTGCCTCCTAATGGAGGCCCACTACCTTGTCACAGTTCCCCAGCTAGTGCCAGCACGAGTGATGCACAGTATCGTTGTAGAAATATCGAACCTTCACAAGCACAGCAGAGAAGGCAAAGCAGTGAGAAAGGCCCAGCCAATCAGCAAGCTGAGCACTGGCAAGGAAAAGGTCAAATGGATGGAGACTCTTATCAGCAGAAAATTGAATGGAAAAATCATCCCGTTCAGATAAAGGGCGAGAACAGAGACCAAAAAGGACCTCCACTGTGGCAGAACCACCCAGAGAGCAAAATGGTCCACCGTAGGCAACAAAGCTTGGACGCAACAACATTACAGCAGTGGGAAAGTTACAGTGACAGCCGATCATCCCAAAAATGGGATCCGGACTTGAGACAGCAGATTCCTGAACCATGGAGTCACTATGAAAGGCAGTTGTGTCCGAAACGCTACAGTGATATAATCAGTACATCGTCATATTCACAGCCAAAGTCCGAGGAGCAGATTCCGTGCCAAGAGCAGCATAATACATCTAATTTCAGCAGGTCAAGGTTCAGTACCAGCAGCACCCAAAGTTCCCAGAGTGGTCACTTTGGAAAACCCGAAATGACAAAACGTTCCTCTGTGCTTGAGACTGTCAGTAAGATCGAGCAACGGGAGCATGACAGTGAGAAGGTTTCAAATAGCCGAGGACTACACCACGGTTCAGACGCTGTGAGGTCAAACCAGTCTTCCAGTGCCAGAAGTTCACTTAACTGCTCGGATGACATGAGGAACAGATGCAGTGCTGCAGAAGGGCAGCCAACAAAGCAGCCATCAACTTCAATGAGCAACTTAATAACTGCAGACAAGACCCCAATCCTGCATCACTTGACGTGTGAGAGTAGAGAAGCCAGCACTAAAATGGAGGAGCTGAGACATCAGGAGCTGCAGCTTCCTGCTAAATCTGCACAGAAGAGCAAACATGCTTCACTTCCCATCACAAACAAGGGAGGTCAGCTCAGCAAGAGCAGAAGTTCTATCCAGTTGATGGATAAAGATGAAAATGACACTCTGTGGGAAGATGACCTCTCAGGCTCTCCCCCTGATAATGCCTTTAACCGAGCTTATCGAAACAGTCTGAAAGATGCTCAGAGCAAGGTGCTGAGGGCCACTTCTTTTCGACGAAAAGACCTGGATTTAACCTCTCTGTATGTGAACAAACAGAGCATTCCTGTCAGGCCCGCTTCAGCTCACGTCGGCTCCATGTCTCAGCCAAAGCTCTTGCACATACCAAAGGACAGGCATTGCATCACACCAACAGAGGTGAGGAACCTGACCCCAGACGTCAGCAGCAAAGAACTTCAGAGCAGTCACCATGTCGCACGAATTGGAAACAGGAAACGCTTGACGGCGGAGCAGAAGAAACGGTCTTTCTCCGAGCCTGAGAAGATTAATGAGCTGGGGGTGTCGGACAGCGAAACCTCATTTGCTGCTCAACATAAACCAGATCGAGTGTTTGCTTTCCCTGAACCCTCAGAGCTACGGTCTGTGGCGGACAGGCGGAGGCTGTTTGAAAGAGATGGAAGGACCTTGTCCACTGTGAACCTCTCCAAACCTGAACTGAAGCAGATCCAACAGAACGCACTTGCCGAATACATTCACCGGAAAACCGGCAAAAGGCCTTTTGTGCAGGAAATGGGAGTGGTGAAGGAGCGATCACAGAGCGTTTACCTGCAACCGAGCCAATCTGAAGATCAGAGCCTTTCCTCCTATTCGAGTATGAGCTCACTACTTGACCAGAGCGTCTACAGTCGCCAGCCTCTGGATAGATTGCCAGAGACCACTCGTGTTTCCTCTACACTCCCCCCTGGACTTCCGGGCAACTTTGATTTATACGGCAGTGCGTATCAGGCTGATAGCGGAGCCTCACTGAACCGGTACAGAATGAGCGTGGAGCGCACATACAGCTCAGAATTAACACTAAACAAAATCGCTCCTCAGGATCCAGTCCAACTTTATGATCAGTCCGATCAAAATCAGTTCCACCATCAGCAACAGCCGGTATTTGATAGGCAGTCATCTGCAAGGAATTCTGGGAAGTTTGCATCTGCCGACAACCTCCTGGAAAGATCGAAAAACCCGGTGGCAGTCCATGTTCGGTCACGGTCGTCACCATCGACTGATATGATCTCAGAGGTAGGTGGCAAATTCATGAGCGAGTAAATTAAGGGACAACACTGGCAACAAAGCACAAGTTCAATGTCAGTTCAAATTCAAGAGAAAGAGAAACTGTCAGTTTCAAAGTGGGAAGTGATCTTTTTCATAAAATATTGAGGGCCGAGGCATGAATTAACAACACCTGAAGGTTTTATATTAGTAGAATATTACCTGCATTCTTGATCATCTTGTCTAATGTCTTTTAAAAGTTTTAAAATGTCAAATCCAGAACTGTAAAATCCTGAACAGGCCATGTGTTATAACTGTATGATGTGGGAGCTGGTTGACCTCATTACACTTCAGAGTGACCACATCTGTAGCAAATGCTGGTTGCTTGAGGAACTCTGGCTCAGAGTTGATGAGCTGAAGTCTGAGCTTCAAATACTGCAACCGATCGGTGAGGGGGAGAGTTACCTGGACACTGTGTTTTTGGAGGTAGTCACACCCCTTCGATTAACTGTCTTAAGTTAGATCAGTGGTCAGGCACAGGTGGGTGTGACTACAAGGGAGGCAGGTAGAGGGATCCAGGAGATAGTGCTGAAGCAGCCTTCGCTCTTGTTCTTATCGAACAGATTTGAGATTCTTGATCCTTGTGTGGATGACAGCAGGGGAAGTAGGGAGGATCAGCAAATTGGCCGTAAAACCGTGGTACAGGGAGCCATTCAAGAGAGAGGAGAAAAATGAAATGTAGTTGCAATCAGGGATGATATAGTCAGGAAATAGACACTTTTCTCTCTGGCAAGGATTGAGAGACTGGAAGGTTCTGGTGCCCAAGTTGAGGATATCTCAGGATCTGTCATCTGGGCTGCAGAGGATCTTTAATTTGGAGGGGTAAAATCCAGCTGGTGTGATCCACGTCGGTACCAATAATGTAAGAGGTTATGCTGAGGGAATGTGAGCAGTCTCGGCTAAATTTTAAAAAGCAGAACCAAAATTGTAATAGTCTCCAGATTACTACCTGTGCCACTAGCAAATTGATACAGGGTCAAAAAGATTAAAGAAGAAGATATTGTTGTAGCAGAAAACGTATAAAGGTGAATATATGAATAAATCCCCAGGACGTGATCAGGTGTACCCTAAAACTCTGTGGGAAGCTCGAGAAGTGATTGCTGGGCCTCTTGCTGAGATATTTGAATCATCGATAGTCACAAGTGAGGTGCCAGAAGACTGGAGGTTGGCTAACGTGTGCCACTCTTTAAGAAGGGTAGTAAGGACAACCCATGGAACTATAGACCGGTGAGCCTGACCTCGGTGGTGGGCAAGTTGTTGAAGGGAGTCCTGAGGGACAGGATGTACATGTATTTGGAAAGGCAAGGACTGATTCGGGATAGTCAACATGGCTTTGTGCGTGGGAAGTCATGTCTCACAAACTTGATTGAGGTTTTTGAAGAAGTAACAAAGACAACCGATGAGGGCAGAGCAGTAGATGTCACCATGTTCGACAAGGTTCCCCATGGGAGATTGATTAGCAAGGTGAAATCTCATGGAATAAAGGGAGAACTAGTTATTTGGATACAGAACTGGCTCAAAGGTAGAAGAGAGAGGGTGGCGGTGGAGGGTTGTTTTTCAGACTGAAGGCCTGTGACCAGTGGAGTGCCACAAGGATCGGTGCTGGGTCCTCTACCTTTTGTCATTTACATAAATGATTTGAATGCGAGCATAAGAGGTACAGTTAGTAAGTTTGCAGATTACACCAAAATTGGAGGTGTAGTGGACAGCGAAGAAGGTTACCTCAGATTACAACAGGATCTGGACCAGATGGGCCAATGGGCTGAGAGGTGGCAGATGGAGTTTAATTCAGATAAATGTGAGGTGCTGCATTTTGGGAAAGCAAATCTTAGCAGGACTTATACACTTAATGGTAAGATCGTAGAGAGTGTTGCTGAACAGAGACCTTGGAGTGCAGGTTTATAGCTCCTTGAAAGTGGAATCGCAGGTAGATAGGTTAGTGAATGCGGCATTTGGTATGCTTTGTTTTATTGCTTGGAGCATTGAATGTAGGAGTTGGTAAGTCATGTTGCGCTGTACAGGACATTGGTTAGGCCACTTTTGGAATATTGCTTGTAATTCTGGACTCCTTTGTATTGGAAAGATGTTGTGAAACTTGAAAGGGTTCAGAAAAGATTTACAAGTATGTTGCCAGGGTTGGAGGATTTGAGCTACAGGGACAGGCTGAACAGGCTGGGGTTGTTTTCCCTGGAGCATCGGAGGCTGAGGGGTGACCTTATAGAGGTTTACAAAATTATGAGGGGTGTGGATAGGATAAATAGACAAAGTCTTTTTCCTGGGGTGGGGGAGTCCAGAACTAGAGGGCATAGGTTTAGGATGAAAGGGGAAAGATATAAAAGGGACCTAAGAGGCAACCTTTTCTTGCAAAGGGTGGTATGTGTATGGAATGAGCTGCCGGAGGAAGTGGTAGAGGCTGGTACAATTGCAACATTTAAGTGGCATCTGGATGGGTATATGAATAGGAAGGATTTGGATGATATGGGCCGGGTGCTGGCAAGTGGGACTAGGTTGGGTTGGGACATCTGGTCAGCATGGACGAGTTGGACCGAAGGGTCTGTTTCCATGCTGTACATCTCTATGACTCTAAATGGGTTTGAATTCATGGGTCATTGGCGCAAGTACTGGGAAAAGGAGGGAGCTGTTCCAATGGGATGGGCTCCACCTGAACCATTTTGAGACCAGAGTCCTGGTGAGTTGCTTAACTAGGGCTGTGGGTAAGATTTTAAATGGCATAAAAAATTATGGGAAAGGTTAAGGGCAATGGGGGTGCTCAGCAGTGGTATTAAATTTTCCAGAGCAAGGAAGAGGACAAAGTATGGAAAGACTTATGAATCTAACTTCAGGGATAGTAGGTAAGGGGACAGCTTTGACTGCTCCCCCTTCTCATCGCAACACTGAGGGTGTTGTACTTATATACATGCAACATATGAAACCAGGGAAACCAGCTTGTAGTACAGACAGAAATTGGCAGGTTCCTTGTTGTGGGTCTCACAGAGCCTTGGCTGCAAAGGGTTCAGGGCTGGGAACTAAATATCTGAAAGATACACGTGGTACCGAAAGGATGGGCATATGGGCAGATGGAGCAGGGTTGCCTTGTTGGTAGGAGATGAAATTAAATCGATAGCAAGAAGCAATTTAGAGTCAGAATATGAAGAATCAGTGTGGGTAGCGTTGAGGAATAACAAAGAAAAACTAACTCTTAAAGGCTCCTAGTGGTAGTCAAGATGTGGGGAAGAAAGTAAATCAGGAGATAGAAAAGGCATGAAAGAAAGGCACGGGTAGCATAATAATGGAGGACTTGAATATGTTGGTGGACTGCGAAAGTCTGGTTGGTAGCAGATCTCACAAATGGAATTTAGGGAATGTTGATGAAATGTTTTCTTTGGAGCAGCTTGTGGTAGAGCACAGCAGGGAACAGGCAATTCTTGATTTGGTGATGTGTATTGAGGCAGACGTTAGAGAGCTGAAGGTGAAGGAACCAGTAGGAGGTAGTGACCAAATTATAACACGATTCACCCTGCAATTTGAGGGTGAGGAGTTGGAAATCAAATGTATTACAGTTGAGTAAAGATAGCTACAATCTTGATCAAATGGGCTGAGGATTCGCAGATGGAGTTTAATTTCGATAAATGTGAGGTACTGCATTTTGATAAGGCAAATCAGTGCAGGACTTATACACTTAATGGTAAGGTCCTAGGCAGTGTAGCTGAACAAAGAGACCTTAGAGTGCAGGCTCATAGCTCCTTGAAAGTGGAGTCGCAGTTGGATAGGATAGTGAAGGCAGCGTTTGATATGCTTTGTTTTATTGGTCGGAGCATTGAATATAAGAGTTTGGAGGTCATGTTGCAGCTGTACAGGACATTAGTTAAGCCACTTTTGGAATATTGCATGTAATTCTGGTCGTCTTCCTATCGGATGGATGTTGTGAAACTTGAAAGGTTCAGAAAAGGTTTACAAGGATGTTGCCAGGGTTGGAGAATTTGTGCTATAGGGAGAGTTTGAATAGGCTGGGGCTGTTTTCCCTGGAGAGTTGGAGACTGAGGGGTGACTTTAGATGTTTATGAAATCACGAGGGGCTTGGATAGGATAAATAACAAAGCCTTTTCCCTGGGGTGGGGGAGTCCAGAACTAGAGGGCATAAGTTTAGGGTGAGAGGGGAAAGATATAAAAGGGAACTAAGGGGCAACCTTTTCACGCAGAGGGTGATGCGTGTATGGAATGAGCTGCCAGAGGAAATGGTGGAGTATGGTACAATTACAGCATTTAAAAGGCATCTGGATGGGTATATGAATAGGAAGGGTTTAGAGGGATAAGGGCCAAGTGCTGGCAAATGGGACTAGATTGGGTTGGGACATCTGGTCTGCATGGATGTGTTGGACTGAAGGGTCTGTTTCCGTGCTGTGCATCTTTGACTCAAAATACATGAGGGAGGAGTTGGCTGGAGTTGATTGGAAGGAGAGCCTAGCAGGGAAGCCAGAAGAGCAGCAATGGAGGAGTTTCTGGGAATAATTTAGGAGGTGCTACCGAAATGCATCCTGAGGTAGAGGATGAGACAACCATGGCTGACAAGGGAAATCGAGGGCATAAAAGCAAAAGAAAAAGCATACAATGTGTTGAAGATTAGTGGGAGCCAGAGGATATGGAAGCTTTTAAAAATGGGTAGAAGATAACTAAAAAAGCAAAAACGATGTCGGGGGTGGGATGGGTGAAATATGAGAGTAAGATCGCTAGTGATATAAGGGAAGATTGCCGGACATCAAAATGTAAGGGAGAGGTGAGGCTGGGCATTGGACCGCTGAAAATTTAGGCTGGAGAAGTAGTAATGGAGAACACAGAAATGGTGGATGAACTGAATCAGTACTTTGCATCGGTTTTCACAGTCGAAGACACCAGCGACATACTGGAACTTCGAGAGTCAGGAAGCAGATGTAAGTGTAGTGGCCATCATTTATAGAGAAGATGCTGGGGAAGCTAAAAGGTCTGAAGGCAGATAAATCACCCAAACTGGATGAGCTACACTCCAGAGTACTGAAAGAGATAGCTGACTACATTCTAAAGGCATTGGTGGTGATCTTTCAAGAATCACTGGAGTCAGCGAGGGTCCTAGAGGATGTGAAAATGGCTAATTTTAACACCACTGTTTATGAAGGAATGGAGATAGAAGACAGGAAACTATAGGCTGATTAGCCTGGTAAAAACAATGACTGCAGATGCTGGAAACCTGACCGCAATTGTTGATTCGGCTTTCAAGTCCATTATTAAGGATGAGATTGCAGAAGTGCCTGGTAAAAAATAGGGTTGAGTTTACATGGCTTTGTCAGGGGAGGTAAAATGCCTGACAAATCTGTTAGAATTCTTTGAGGAGGTAATGAGCATGTCAGACAAAAGAGAGCCAGTGCATGTGATCTATTTGGATTTCCAGAAGGCCTTTGACAAAGTACTACACTGGGGCTTCAAATAAGAGCCCATGGTATTCAGGGCAAGGTACTGGCGTGGATTGAGAACCTGCTGAAAGGTAGAGAGTGAGATAGAGGGATCTTTTTCAGGATGGCAGCTGGTGACTAGTGGAGTGTTGGGACCCCAACTTCCACGTTATACATTGACTGAGGGCATTGTTACTAAGTTTGCAGCTGGCACAAAAATAGATGGAGGGATGCACTTGAACATTTTATGCAAGAGATCAAAGAAGTGGCAGATAAAACACAATGTGGGAAGTGTGAGGCTATGCCCCTTGCTGGGATGAATAGAGGCATGGACTATTTTCTAAACAGGGAAAGGCTTCAGAAATCTGAGCACTAAGGGACTTGGGAGTCCTAGCTCAGGATTCTCTTAAGATTAACATGCAGGTTCAGGTGGCAACTTGGAAAGCAAATGCATTGTTGGCAATCATTTCAAGAGGAATAGAATACAAAAGCACTGATGTACTTCTGAGGCTGTATAAGGCTCTAGTCAGACCACAATGTTGTGAGTAGTTTTGGTCCCTCTATCTAAAGAAAGATGTGCTGGCATTGGAGGGGTTCCAGTGGAGGTTTACAAGAATGTTCCTGGGAATGACAGCTTGTCATATGAAGAGAGGTTGAGGTCTCTGAGTCTACATTTGATGGAGTTTAGAATGATGAGGAAGGATCATTTTGAAACTTACAGGATGTTGAAAGGCCTAGATAGAGTGAACATGGAGAAGGTGTTTCCACTCGTGGGAGGGACTGAAAGGAGAGAATAGCACCCGATGGCACAGCCTCAGAGTGAACGGACAACCCTTTAGAATTGAGCTGAGGAGGAATTTTGTCAACGAGAGGGTGGGGAATCTGTGGAACACGTTGCCGGAGATGCCAAATCAATGAGTATATTTAAGGCAGAGGTGGGATCAAAGTTACAGGGAGAAGGCAGGAGAATGGGGTTGAGAAACCTATCAGCCATGATCAAATGGCAGAGAGAGTCAATGTGCTGAATGACCTAATTCTGTCCCCATATCATATGGTCTTGATGTGTTCAATAATGTTTCAGCAAGCTGAGTGTAAATTAGAAGTTGCTGGATGTGCGTGGCATACAAGTTGTCATTGTTAGGAATCTAACAATGTAGACAAGGCCATTCTGCCCAATACACCTGTGCCAGCCCTTTGTAAGATCTAGTTACAAGTCCCAGGTTGCTCCTCTCAACACTGCAAACCAGTTTTCTTCAAGTACCTGTTCACTTGCCCTTTGAAAATTCCTATGAAACCACCCTTCCAGGAAGTGTGCTCCAAATCATTAGAAACCCCTGTGTGAAGAAATGTCTCCTCTAGATCTTGTGCCAGTCATTTTTATTTGATAGTCTCTAAAAACTGACCCAATGCCAGAGGAAATAATCTCCCCCACTTGCTATATTGAAGCTCTTTGTAAATTTGAAGTCCCTCTGTTACAGCTCCCTTAACTTACTTCCCTTTTAAGGAAAGCAATCACACTAATCCATCTGTCCACCTAACTCCATTACTCTACTATTATGTTGGTCAACAGACTTTGTATTCTCCAAGATTTTGATGTCCTTTCCAAAGGAGGGTATCCAAAGTTTACACAATGTTCCGGCTGATGCTAAACTAAAACTTTGTATCAGTTTAGAATGACTTCACAATTTTTGTATTTAAAACTCCTACTCTGAAGGCCAAGTATCCATGTAGATTCTTAACCACCTTCTCAACGTTTCCTCCCATCTTTAAGGTTTAGTAAATATGCATACAATGTATATTATGAATATGAAACAGAACATGTATCTTTAATTGCAATCCCTCACATTAGTACCATACAACCTCTCCATGTTATTCCTCTTAAAGTAAATTGCTTCATGATTACCCAGATTAAATTGCATCTATCAATGGTCTACCTATTTCGTCAGGCTATCTCCTGAAGTAGTCTACTATTATGCTTTCTATTTACGAAGTTGCCTATTATTGTTCTTCTGGTTTTGCTCCATTAAACTTCACAATTGCACTCCATGCCTGAGAAATCAGCACTGATGAATACAGAACCTGTTAATGTGCAGCCTCATGGTGCATGTGCTATAGTCATCAGTTGTTGTCTAAAATTGTGTCAAGATATGCAAGAATAATGATTTTTGTTTCAGGTCATGGGAACTATTCTGTGCTTGACAAGTTTGAAAATAATCAAAAGGGAATTTGCCAGAACTTCAGTGAAATCTCTACAGTTAGAGTAGCAGACAATTAACTGTCAGGAAATCCTTTGTAATCCTACCCTACCCATTAATTGCATCCTCTCATTATAGGTTTTATCTGTCTGTGTTGATGAATAGCACAGGTATTTATCAGTCTTTAGTGTCAGTCATCATGTTGCCCTGACTCTCATGACACAATTATGCTTGAGGCACTGTTATAATGGCCGTTGACAAGAATGCCTCAGAATTGTTAGTTCACATGGTTAAACAGAACTACTCTCAGTTAGGTTCAAATGCTGGTTAAATTTAATGTTACTATAAATCTGGTGCGGTACTCCAGCATTGAAACAATTAAAAGAAACTTTTTTAAACTGCTTGTGCCAACATGAACAACTACCTGGGAGGTTTTCAAGTGTTCAACACAATGCTTCAGTCAGGGGATAAGCTGCAATGGGGTCTGATGATTTCTTTGAGGTGTCTTTCCAAATGTTGCTGGACATTGACTTCTCTGACCCCTCTCCTGAGTTGTTATCCTGTTCATTCAGCCAATAAACTCAAATAATATAACATAACCAGTTGATAAGATTTAAACAACATAAAATCATAACTACACTCTGGTGAACTGATTATCTTTCAATATGTGTTTGATTGATATTGTTTCTGTCTGGATTATCAGATTAATTCAAAACAACGATGCAGTGCAGTTTTTATTTTTATTGAAACAAATGCCAGCTGTGGTATATACAATGGTTCCTGCTGGTCATGATCAGGAAACGCATATTGTTTCAGTATTTTCCCTGGGTGCTGTCATTTAGTAGGCAATTAATTCTTTACCTGATGTTATAACAGCAAATTTCACACTAAGTTTGTGTATTTTGGGAGATTAGATTCTTTCCCCTTTGGCATATGTAATTTTTTTTCTGAAATTTAAATGGGAATTTTTTAATCTAATAGTAAGTGGTGAAAGAAAATCAAAATTTCAACTGGCAAAGCAATTGTTGTTATTTTTTGCTATTACAGCAAATATAATCTCGTCAAGCTTCTCTCTTAATGCCATAAGCCAAAGGTCAGGGGGATATTTACTAATGTTGTTTAGTCAGAACATGCAGCTTCTGCATTATGTTTACTATGTTAGATTCTAATTGCACTTTTCTCTCTCTAGGATGTTCTCTATGCCATGAACAGACCTTTTGGTACCAGCACAAAGGATCCATCCTTCTCTAAGTTGATGGGCACTGACTGTGTGGGCAGCATCCATGGGTGTGTATGATTTGTGATCTTTGAATTCTGTTTGTGACTCCTGATGCAGCTGCTTAATGAGGTTGATCCAAATGTGAAGTGTGTGTAGCACAGAGTTAGTACCTGCTGTCAATTCTCCACTTTATCTATGGTGGATATGTCTGCTGTCCACTAAAAGGATTGTATTATGCAACATAAAGGACTAACTGCATCTGCAGGTCAATTCTATATTGGGATGTCGTAGTGGCTCAGTGATTAGCACTGCTGCCTCACTGCGCAAGGGACCTGGATTCAATCCCAGCTTCAGGCGACTGTCTGTGTGGAGTTTGCACATTCTCCCCGTGTCTGCATGGGTTTCCTCCAGTACTTCGGTTTCCTCCCACAATCCAAAGATGTGCAGGTGAGGTGAATTGGCCATGCAAAATTGCCCATAGTGTTCAGGGATGTGTCGGGTAGGTGCATTCGTCAGGGGTAAATGTAGAGCAATAGGTTCAGGGAATGGGTCTGGGTGGGTTAGTCTTTGGAAGGTCAGTTTGGACTTGTTGGGCCGAAGGGCCTGTTTCCATGCTGTAGGGATTCTATATTTTTAAAAAACTTTAGAATTGTGCTATATAAGGGTTGCAGCATAAGTGATTCTGTCATATGTAAAGCATCTGCTGTTTAGTTTAGTTTGGGAAGCCTGGTCAGCATAGGCGAATCAGACTTGAGGATCTGTTTCCGTGCAATATGATTCCATCTATATTTAACCTGAGCAGTGAAAGTTAAAATTATATCCAGATAAAATCACTGTCGATCATACACAAAGGTTGGGATGAGTGATTTGCTCTTTATTTATCTATCCCTATTGTGCATGTTTATTTTAGCTTGCTTTGTGTTATGGGTTACTGTAACTTTAATATCCTTTTTATTCACTGAGAACAGCCCCCCCCCCCCACCCCCCTCCTCCCACTGCTTCATTCTGCTCACATTAGAGACTAAATGTTGCAGCACTCAAGTCTGGTTCTCACAGGGCTGAAATTCAATGTCATTAAGCCACCCAACAATGCTATCCTTCCTGATCTGTGAAAAGAGAATATGTTACTACTTCCACTAGTATCAATGAGCAAATCTGAGCATGTGCAGGCTTACCACTATAAACTGTTCCAATATCAACTTTTTTGGTAGCATCGGCCAATAGAAGAAATATACCCAGAAACTATAGTTCGGAAATCCTTGAATCAAAACCCTCTGGGCCAATTGTTTTCCAGAAAAAGGATGTTTTCAGTTTTTAACATTCTTACCTTACCTCGGATCTTTCACTAATCATCTCAATTCCAAAAGCAAAATATCTGTTCTTGATCAAAAACTTGATGGCATCTGTAAACTTTTGTTTCATTATTGTTCTTTGTCTCCACTTGTTGCTGCTGTTCACATTTAGGTCCATTCTGGGTCTGTTTGGGCCAAGCAAAGTTTTATTCCAAAATGCCAGAATGGACCTGAACAAACCTGAATTGATCTGTGGACACACTGAAGTCGGAGGAAAGAAACTCATTTTTAGGTCTGTTTATACCAAAGGGTCTGAACCCAGTGTGTCTGCAGGTTGTTTGGGGTCTGCTTTCAAAAAGCCATACAGCTTTTAAGTCTTTTTGGTTTTGGATGTGTGGCTAAAGGATAACTGATCTGTAATTTACTGATGTACGCTCATAAGTCAGTTCCGCTACATTATTCTATTCTTGCAAAAGAACTATGCACTTTCTATTCTGCTTCATTCTTTTTTGTGAGTTAGACCTCATAAATATGATTTCTGCCTTCAACAGCAATTTTTAATTATATAGCACCTTTAACATTGTTAAGCAACCAATACCCCTCACAGGAAAAGGGTTACCAAGCAAAATTGGACACCAAGCTGCATGAGGAAATTTCAGGTGATGTACACTTGGAGGAGCACTTTAAGGAGGAGAGAGAAGTGGACAGATTTCTGGAGGCAATTTCAGAGTTTACAGCTTAGGCAACTAAAGGTGTGACTGCCAATAGTGCACCACAGAGCCAGGAATGAAGAGGTCTCCAAGGCTTGTTCGGCTGGAGGAGGTGACCACATTGTCGCTGCATTACTCATATTGAACTATACTCACTTAGCTATGTTCTCTCCCTTTATTTATTACACATTATGAATTATCAAATCTGATTAATTAAGATTTGACATTGCTTTAGTCCACCACACTTCTGAATCTTCTTGTTTGGTGCTCAGGTCTGTTAGTTCAGCTTTTCTGTACTTCTGCCTCTGAGGTACATTTTCAGTTTAGTGAGTCCCACGAAAGAAACGTGAGAAAAACAGTTGGAAAGACTTTATAAGGCGAGTGAAGCAAAGTGGAAAGGGATTCAGATTAAGTTGACAAACATGTCAAGTGTTCATTTCTTCTGCATGTTTAGCTATTTCAAGAAACTTTGAATGGTTCTGCTTCCCTTTGCATATCCCTGGGCATGTCGGTCTGTATTGTAAAGCTAGTGCCTCACTTCCTCATGTCATTCATCCATTTTAACCTACTGTGATATTATAATTCAAGCACAGTTTTGGAAAGGTGTTTCCTAAAAACTACATTGATGAGGATTGGGGAGGGAAGAATTGTTGTGTGCCAGTTATGTAAAATGACTTGAAATTTTATTAAAACTGATGGCTGTCATGAGTCCAGTTCCTTCTTGAATTAAGATTCCATTGGTGAAGTTGATTTCTTGTCAATTTGTTACAGCTCAGGACCGATTTCACTTCCCTCTTGTACTTTTTCCAATTAAATGTTAGTCAGCAGATCATAGTATGTAGGTTAATTGTAGAAGTGTTACTGGAGCTGTCCTGAGATGTTGTACAGAATTGGTCCACCATAACATACTAAGCTGTTTCTTTCAAATTATCTCCCCTCTTTGAAGAGCAAGCTCCGGTTCTGTGGCTGCCGCGATCTGTCTGATCAGCTGTTCAAACAGCATTTCCCACCTGTGAGGTGGCACGTGATGGCTGGAGGCTTGTCAGAAGTAAATAAAAATTTTGCTGCACAAAATTTACACTTAATAAATGTTTTAACTCCTAGCTCTCACTTTCACAATTTGATCCACCAACTTCTGTGAAGCCTCCTGGGGTTACTCCCAGCAGCCAGGTGAGTAATGGAGCACAACCAAAGCAATTCAGTCCACTCCTCAGACCAGAAAGCTCTTTGCATTAGCTTTGCAGGGAATGCATTCCATTTATTGCTCCCACTTTAATGCCTCTTAGAGAATGTATTCAGCTGGAATAGTATTATATTGTCTCTTACAACCTTTCAGGTACTATTCCCACACAATCTACCACTCCAGGAGTTCCTCAAAAGCCCTGAGTGAACAATGCAAACTGAATGAATGCAGTGCTCTAACATGCATTGTTTGGTTCACAGTGTACCGTCAACATCAAGAATGCAACAAGTGCCCAGACTACAACGTTCTGACTGTGGGCAACAGCTAGTGAGGGCAGCATCACAAGACTGGTATGGAAAAAGATGTTGCAAATGTTGAAACTTTTGCCTGCTGTCGATATTCAGTTGTGTTTACTCCCTATTTCCTGTCATTTATCATGGAGTCATAGAGATGTACAGCACAGAAACAGACCCTTCACTCCAACTCGTTCCTTGCTTATCATATACCCTAAATTAATCTAGTCCCATTTGCCAGCATTTGGATCATATCCCTCTCAACACATCCTATTCAAATACCCATCCAGATGCCTTTTAAATGTTGTAATTGTATCAACCTCCACCACTTCCTCTGGCAGCTCATTCCACCTTTTGCATGAAAAAGTTACCCTTAGGTCCCTTTGAAATATTTTCCCTCTCGCCCTAAACCTGTGCCCTCTAGTTTTGGACTCCCCCACCTGAGGGAAAAGACCTTTTCCATTTACCCTATCCATGCCCCTCATAATTTTATAAGCCTCCATAAGGTCACGCCTCAGCCTCTGACGCTCCAGGGAAAACAGCCCCAGCCTATTCAGCCTCTCCCTATTGCTCAAACCCTCCAACCCTGGCAATATCCTTATTTCTTACGTGCTATGTCCTGAAGCCATTGATTCATGGCCTGAGTGTCATTCCATCCATTCCGCTCGGCAGTCAGTTCCTTACCAGTTTTTCAATGTCAGAGCCAGGGTAAAGACAGGCTGTTACCATTCAATCTGATCCTGGCCTCAGCCAGGTATTTCCTAACATGGTTACAGAATCACAGACTTCTCACAATGCAGAAGCAGGCCTCTTGCCCCATCATGCCTTGCCTAGCTCCATTACCTACTGCCAATCTCTGAACCTTTTTCCCATATTCCTGTGCATCATTGCAAATCAAATAACCACCCAATGTTCTGTCTGTCACAGGATAGTAAACCAAGGGGATATAAGGCAGCTCTTTTTCTCTGTTGCAACCCAGAGACCAATTGTCACATTCCATGTGTCAGCCTTGCTACAATCAGTGACCTGAATGGTGTCCAGACTCTAATACCAGGGCTAGTAAGAACAGGAAATATTCACATCTGATAACAAAGAGAAGTAGAATTAAAATTGAAGGGTGCTGTCCTTGTAAGGAGGATGTTTTAAATTATCAGAGAGCCTTGTAAGGACATGGACTGGGATTGCCCTTCCAGCACCGTGCGTTTCCTACACCCAAGGCCAGCGGTCAGTTTGAGAAGGCAGCTCACTGTCACCTTCCCAAGGGCAAGATGGCATGGGCAATAAATACTACCCAGCCAGCCATGCCCACATCCCAGAAAGGAGTTTTTCTTTTCTAAATGGGGTGACGGATAGGATTGAAGTAATATAATTTAGGAAGGAAAATGTGCAGTGGGAGTATGAACAGGTTTGGAGGAAGATAGAGACTTACTGGTCTATTTCTTGAAAACAAGGGAAGAAATATTGAAAGGAGAAAGTGAGGACTACAGATGCTGGAGATCAGAGCTGAAAATGTGTTGCTGGAAAAGCGCAGCAGGTCAGGCAGCATCCAAGGAGCAGGAGAATTGACGTTTCGGGCATGAGCCCTTCTTCAGGAAGCCCTTTCTGAAGAAGGGCTAATGCAAGAAATATTGAAAGCCATATAAAGAGCCTTCAAACTTCGGGGCTTTAAGATACACTGGATTACAAGAAAATAGAGGGAAAGAGTTACAATAGTTTGGTAGTATATAACATGCTGGAAAAGCGCAGCAGGTCAGGCAGCATCCAAGGAACAGGAGAATCGACGTTTCGGGCATAAGCCCTTCTTCAGGAATGATTCCTGAAGAAGGGCTTATGCCCGAAACGTCGATTCTCCTGTTCGTTGGATGCTGCCTGACCTGCGCTTTTCCAGCAACACATTTTCAGCTCTGATCGCATCTGCAGTCCTCACTTTCTCCTAGCATATAACATGTGCAACTTTGGAAACGTCAGACCTGAAAGGGCAGTAAATTAATAGAGTATACAGCTGCGATGTTTTCAGGGAAAAGAACTGGCTGTTTTGAGGAGATGCTGGAGGTAGTGGAATAATTCCCAATGAAGCAGAGGTTTCCAGGAGATTTTACATTCAGAGAAAATTTTGTTCATTGACTGATTCCTCTAGTTGGAAAGGGTCAGTGGCTCAGTTATTAATTTCAAACATCTCATTTAAGAGTGAAAGTGTGTTAAGAAAAGTGAGGTAGACAGGGCAGGGTAGATAAATATTGGAGATACATGGCAGAATTGTCTGCCTCGAGTCAGTACAGGTGTAGTGGATGAAATGGCATTGACCTGTGCTGATACAGTTGGCCTTAGTCTCTGTTAATCCCAGTCAGAATAATGGTAGGGGCATCCTCAGATGGAGATTACTGGATTGGGTTTGGCTGCGATGCCTGCCACAGTGGAACAGCTTGTTGCCGTCACGATCTGTGCTGCCCAAGAAAATACTGTTTGACTGAAGCACCAAATGGCTGGTAGAGCTTGTGGATTTGTACCAAGGTGTAAGCAAGGGAGGTGGGAAAATAAATTGGAAGTGGAGGAATACAGGGAAAAGAGCAAGAAGCTAACATGGACTGCAATAATACCGAAATTCCAATAGTCACTAAATTTCTCTTACCCTCCACTTTATCACAGATTAGCCCTTTTGTTCTTCCCACTTCTCCTTGAGCAGCTGTTGTATTTATTTAAAACCTGTTACGTCTTGAACTCTTCGAGCCAATTACTGAAATTTCAAATGCTTCTTTCTTCACTGGGGCCAGCTCAGATGCTGACTGTTTCCAGTATTCCCTGTTATTATTTGCAATAAAATCAGTGATTTTATTTTTAAGGAGATTGTTTGTTTGTTTTTGACTTTTAAAGGTCTTATGGCAACGAAGGAATGGACTGCAAAAGCAAGGCGACACATCTCCCAGCTGGTTATGAGAAGGAGCCAAAGCCCATGGCAGGAAGCAGACTGCCGAGTCAGAATGAGAAGCACAAATCACGAGAAGGTTACCGGCCTAGAAGCACCTCGAGCCTCAGTCAGCTGACCAGCATCAGCCAACACAGCCATCGCTGTGCAAGTGATAACTCAGCAGCGGGCAAAGCAGCTTCGGAACAACGCAGTAAATCTTTCGCAAGACTTCACGAAACTGTCAGCACCAAACCAGCGACGGCAGGACCAGAGCCCTTTGTAAACTATCAGCCGGAGGGAATTAGAGCTGAAACAGCATCAAAGAGGACCGTGCCACCTCAGAGGCCTCCAGCTCCTAAAATGAAATGGGTCAATTCGATACACGACGACATCACCAAGCAGAGCCCATTTCTCCCCCACATCGCTGGGTTAATCTTCAAACAAGCCGAACAGGGGCAGGGTCCTGGAACAGCCAGCAGCAGGACCTGGGAGTCTGAGGTGCCACCGGCTAGACCACCTTCACCACAGCCCAGTGGTCACTCGTCCCCTTCTCCACTACGCCTCAAGTCGTCATCTTCTTTTGCAGAGGAGGACGACGTGTTTATCCAAGATCTGGAACAGCAGGCTCTTAGTAGCTGTTACCCCACTCCTCTACCACCACCTCCACAGGATCCCACACTCAATCCAAGGGTTAGAGACCAGGATCTTCCACCACCACCTTCTCCCATTAGTGTTGGTGATCAGGAGACAGAAGAGCTGTTTCACAGGAAGGAGAGTGGAGTTCTGGCCAGGTAACTAGCCACCTGCTACATTCTAATCCACCAGTCCCAAAATTCAACAGACAGCAGATCAGGGCTTTATTTAAAAATAGAGCCAGTCTGCACCTGAATTACTTTGCACTTTGTGTGTCAGTATCCCAGCTTAGACCTATGTGGGTGCCTGAGGACAGGTCTGACAGACTGGCCGAGAGTGTGAGGGAAAGGTGATTTTTTTGAAGTGTGTGGGCAATCTTAAATGATCTTGAGAAGGTGAACACAATAATAGTGTTTTCTGGGTAAGTACCAAACGAGGGGAGTCTGTTTTAAATTAGGGGTCACCTTTACATGGCCGCACCAAGGAGGGTTATTTTCTTGAGGATTGTCTGACTTTCGAACTCTCTGCCTCAGGTGGTTATTTACGACTGACCTTGCTGGGTGGAGGGGTGGGGGGGGGCTGGTGTGGTGGTGTGGGGGTGTGAAAGCCTTTCAGTTCATATTTTTATGATGGAGGAGGAATAGATTTTTATTTAGACAAGGGAATCAAATAATAGAGGGAGTAAGCGGAGTGTGGGATTCAAAACACAAGCAGAATTGCCATAATCATTTTGAGTTTTGGTGCAGGATGGAAGGGCTGAAAGGTCCACTCTTAGTCTAATTTGTTTGTTTGTTCGTCCCTAAACTCGCCCATATTGTCAGAACAGCCTCTGTCGGAGACAGCTTTGCAGTGGTACCACTCTGCACTCTCTCTCCTTGAGCAGGTTCCTGAGCTTGGAGCCCACAGTGATGTCAGACTGGCACACATGGGCACTCCTGAGGGAGGTGGGTGAGTATGGAGGCACCTTGACATTGAGGCACCCTCAGCTGCCTGCAAGGAGAGCATCTGTTAACCAGCCCGAAACCGTTCTGCTGGGCTGAAGAGGGCGAACTCTTTCTCTAGATGGGCGGAGCTGGGGCCTTTCAGACCTGCAGCCTGGGCTGTGGAGACTCCTGCTCCAGTCACCCTTTTGTCTGTCATCAGGAAGCCCCCGGGAATTGAGCTGGAGGATTCCCCATTCAACCGCAGTCTGCTAGACGATTAAACACCAGCACTGCAGGCAAAATGGTCCCAAGGTAGACACCTTGGCTGCTCACCCCCACAGAGCAGTCCACACTCTAAGGTTTGCAGAGAAGCCGAGCTCTGTCAGGGAGGCACGTGATGTGTCCTTGACCTCCAATCCCACTGCCACACGACTAAACACATCGAATTCTCATATTTTTTTTTTAGCCATCCTCTTAAGACATAGTTATTTTTATATTGAATTATGTTATATGTGGTTTTCATTTATTAGTTGGAAACAATATAACATGGAAAGTGTGCAATAATTGATGGGCAATGGGTACAGTATCTGTCACCTTCCTTTGAGAATGATGCAAATTGTAGCTGTAGTTGCTGAACTTTGTCCTGTGGCTGACATGAGCTCTCTGTATAGAAACAGCACTGCTGGCAGGTACAGTGCACTGAGGAGATGCACTGGTACGTGGCACTGGCAGCCATTTATATTCTTATTTCAACTCAGTAAAATAAACCACATTTAGGAACTTATATAAAACAAATTAGTCAGATAAATAAAGGTGCAGAATGCTAACAGTGTTTCATAGGACAAATTATCCAGAATTTATAAGTGGGAGTTAGACCAGAAGACATAGGAGTGGAAGCAAGGCCATTTGGCCCATCGAGTCCACTCCACCATTTAATCATGGCTGATGGGTGTTTCAATTCCACTTACCCGCACTCTCCCTGTAGCCCTTAATTCCTTGCGAAATCAAGAATTTATCGATCTCTGCCTTAAAGACACCCAAAGTCCTGGCCTCCACTGCACTCCGTGGCAATGAATTCCACAGGCCCACCACTCTCTGGCTGAAGAAATGTCTCCTCATTTCCATTCTAAATTGGCCCCCTATAATTTTAAGGCTGGGCCCATGGGTCCTAATCTAAAGTTGTTTATTCTTTACAGAAATTTAATTGAGGTCAGGAATTGAAAGCTTTTTGGGAATAGGCAATATGGTGGTTAATAAAAAGGCCTGATATTGCACTGAGATTTGTTTTCCTTTGCTGTTCTGCTCTTTTGCTACACTGATATGTGCTTGTCACTACATCCTCCAAACAACAGCAGGCCTGTCTAAACAGTGGACCTCTCTTGCATTAAGAAAAAACTGTTAATTTTAAATCAGAGGCAGTAATACACCTTTGCCTTCTGGATTTATGGTGGTTGGGTCATTTGAAATTCCAAATTGTTCTTCCAGTGCCATCATCCTTATTGTTTTTAAGTCAGTTGATTAAAAATAAAATCTTGGAAGCATACTTGTATTAATCCAGGTTTGAAAACATCGTAAAAATAATTCAAAGATACATATAACATTTCATATTTATGTATAATTGGCTTCTAATATAAATTCTTTCTTCTGAAGTTGGGTTAGAGGCAGACATTTAAACAAGTTAGAACACTTCTTCACATTTGTCCAAAATCACAGTAATAACAGTTTTCATCTCCCATCAGCAACCTGTTTTCACTTACTGAGCACATTGATTCACGAGGGAATGATACCTTTGTGAGATATTGTGCAGCCGTGCCCTTATAAGAGCCAGCAACTTGAGGAGAAGAAGAGAATAAGTTGGAAGGTGGAAGCAAGAGAATCCACATTTGGGAGCTTACCAAATTTGAATTCAGAATTCAACGTACAAATTTTCAAGACATTTCAAATAATTTCAATTCTTTCAGCCAAACATAACTCGGCATAAGGTCGTGTATCTTACATGGAACTGTACGCACAAAATGCTGTTGGAAATCCCAAATATGGAAATATTCCCTGCAATAATTAGTCCTCCAAATCTGTGCCATAGCTCCAGGGAACGCTAACGTATTCTGAATGGAATGAATGACATTGCTGGAGTTCAAAAGCACCCACATCTGTACAGAGTGGTGATTTAGTGCCACTTGGTGGTCAATATTAGAAGTACAAATAGTTTTCAAATAATAAGGGCTCCCTCATTTAAGGTGGGCATCAATGAACTGTAATGGCTTATGTAGAGTTGATCTATGGTTCCCTTCACCTTGTTGAATAAATACACAGAAAATTTTCCTTTAATTATTACCAAGTGTATTCTGATGCCAGGATCATTAGCACAGCTATTAAATAATCATTCCAGAGGACACTCAAAATAATGTCAGCACAAGTCCCATTGGAATGACCAGATATTAAGCCATGGCCCAAATAGTTGCAGGTTATAGTTTCGGGAACGGCCTTGTGAGTGTGAAACTTCCATCTGTGTCCTGCAAGGCCATCAAAATAAGAGGACAGGAATACTAAGCACAGAACTCTCATGTACTGGTCCTATAGAGGGATTGGACAGTGTGGTTGCTGAAAGGATGTTTCCTATTGGTGGAAAGGTAAAAAACTGACAATTGAAAGCTTCAACACTCTCCAAAATGGGAATATAAATGTGCAACATAATAAATTCTGATGTTGGAGTACATTTTTTGTTTATTAGGATTTTCATTCATTCAGAAATGTGGGCATTACTGGCCGGGCTAGCATTTATTGCCTGTTCCTAATCCAGTGCCTAACTGGAGAAGGCAGTGGTTTATGTCGTCTTGAGTTGCTGTAGTCCAGTTGGTGAAAATATATCCAGAGAGCTGATAGGGCGAGGGATCCAGGATTGTGACCCAGTAACAGTGAAGAAACAACAATTATATTTCCACATCAGGATGGTGACTTGGAGGGGATCTTTTTTTCTCATGTATCTGCTGTCCTTCTCCTTCTAGATGGTAGTTGTCACAGTTTTGGAAGATGTTGTCGAAGGAGCGTTCTGCAGTGTTGTAATTACTGACTGATAAACCAACCCAATGATGTATTTTTCTTAATTTCCAGTCTGGTTTACTGATTTTTTTTATTCAAAAAATAACATTTACCAGCTGTTATCATTGTCAAGTTTGAATGTGGGCTGTAGTGTTGGTTAACTCCAATTTTCTGCATTTAAAGGTTTTCAGACAAAGACACTGCAAAGAACAAGTTTCCTGCAATGACCTGGACAGAAAGAAGTGACCAAACAAACCTACCCTGCAGCGGCAATGTTTCTACAGTGAACGGTGAGCTGGGAAGTGCAGCAGTGGTCACTCCAGCTGCCACAGAACAGGCTCTCTCAACCCAAAACGCACTGCGCAGTAACCAGAGCTGGGATAGCTCATTCATTCAAACACAAAAGGCTGCCACAAGCCAAGAAAATTCAGACTGCAAACATTCTCCTATGCCACTAGAAGAAAATAAGAAGTCTCCCGAAGACCTCAAGTCAGAAGAACTTGCCAAGGAGATCATTGGCAAAGATAAGTCTTTGGCAGAGATTTTAGATCCAGACTCAAATATGAAGACAACCATGGACCTAATGGAGGGTATTTTCCCCAGAAGCAGCACAGTGAGGCAAGAGACACAACACAGAAAGCCAAGATTACAGAAAGTCATTGACAAGTCTGTATCAGAAGAACAACAGTAAGTTCCAAAGCTCTGTAAAGGGCAGGTTCTTGAATTTGTCAGACAGCTATTAAATAAATGAGCAATGTTATTGCTGTTTGACAATACACAAGCATATGTTGTACTACTTCCCTCTCCCATTGGCGCCAACAAAGAATACAAGTGCAGCCTCTGTCCATGGCAAAACCCCGGGAATGACAGTGATAGTCAATGTCCATTGATGATGATATTTCAAGTCCAGTTTCTTTCTAATGTTGTGTGCTAGATGTTAAGCAGCTGGTTCTGTTTTCTAAGGGGAATATGGATATTCCACTGTTCTCAAAAAGTATATTATTAAGAAAACTATATATAGCAATAATAACAAACAATGCAATAGGTTTACCCATAGAAACAATGCCCCAATTCTGCCACCAGCTCTTCCTCATCACTCATTATTTTATATCTTTTTTGAGAATAGCATTTCAAAGTAAACAATACTATCAACACTTGATTGTGTTATTCTTGCAGCATAACTGCAAGCTCCGATCCTCCATCTCTACCTTCATAAAACCTCAGCACATTATTGAGGGCCATGTGAAAACAAACTAAATGCTAACCGCTTGGTGGCAATGCAATAAAGTACAAATTGATTAAGAAGTAATTCCTAAAATGTTGTACTTTGCACTTATGGTGCACGTGCCTCATCTAGGAAGACCACCGTGGCTCACCAGGATAGCATCAAATTGAAAGAAAAAACATCCAATATGGCAAAGGTTAGTGGTAAGCCAGGTGTTTGGGCAAGTTTTAATAACCAATAAAAAATGACCAACAGAATAATACAGAGAGAACATAACTTTGAGGGTAAACTTGCAAGTAATATCAAAATGGAGAACAAGTGCTTTATATATGTAAAAAGGAAGAAAGAAGCTAAAGTGAGGAAACGTTTCTTAGAGAAAGAGATGGGGAAATAATTATGGGAAGCCAGGAAGTGTCAGAGAAATTGATAACTATTTTGCATTAGTCTTCATAGTAGAAAACACAAATAGAACACAAAAGTGCTAAATAATGAGATGCAAAAGGAGAAGAAGAAGTAAGTACAATAACTATCATTGGGAAAAAAAGAGCTAGGGTAACTAATGGGGCTAAATCCCCTGGACCTAATGGTATGCATTTTAGGGTAGTTGAAGAAGTAGCTACAAAGATAATGGATGCACGGGTAATATTCCTTCAGGAATCCTTAGATTTTGGAGAAGTCCCAGGGCATTGAAAAATGCAAGGGTAACCACGTTTATTTTTTTAAAAAAGCAAAAGAGACAAAGATCAGGGAACTTGAAACCAGTCAGCTTAATGTCTGTTATTGGGAAAATGTTAGAACTACTTATAAAGAGTGCAATAGCAGAGCAGTTGAAAATGCATAAAATGATCAAGCAGAGTCATCATGGCTCCATGATCGGAAATCATACCTGACGAATTTTATTAGGATTCTTTAAGAACGTAGCGAACAAGGTCAATAAAGGGAAAGCCATGGATGCAATATATTTGCATTTTCAGAAGGCATTTGATAAGATACTAGACATTAGCTTACTTAATAAGATAAGAGGCCATGGTGTAGGAGATTGTATGTTAACATGGTTGTAGGATTGGCTTCCTACTAGAATAGTTGAGGTAAGAGGAGCATTTTCAGAGTGGCATCCTGTTACTCATGGAGTGCCACCACAATCAACTTTTCTTCATAAACACAATTATTTACAACATATGTTAATGACTTAGATAAGGAAGGTGAATGTACTACAGCTAAGTTTGTGGATGACGCAAAAATAATTGGGAAGGCAAGTAGTGAGGATATCTTAAAATTGTCTGCAGAGGGACATAGGCAGGTTAAGTGAGTCAGCAAAAGCTTGGCAGATTGAACATAATGTGGGAAAATGTGAGGTTATGCCTTTGGCAAGAGGAATGGGGGGGCTGAATACTATTTAATGGAGAAAAACAGCAAAAAGACATAGCAAAGAGGGATTTGAGAGTCCTTGTGCATAAATCATAAAATGTTCACATACATGTTCAGCAGGGAAAGGGAAGACAAATGAAATAGTGACCATTGTTTCAAAAGGAATAAGGTATCAAAGTGGGGAGGTCTTGCTAGAATTATACAAAGCATTAGTCAGACCACAGCTGAGAATTCCATGAACAGTTTTTGTAAAAATTACTTAGACCCTTTATCTAAAGAAACATATTCTAGCATTGGAAAAAATCCAGAGATGGTTTAGTAGGCTTAGCCCAGGTATGGAGGGACTGTAATGTAGGTTTGGCCTATATTCTTTGGGATTTGGAAGAATGCGAGGCAACCTTATTGAAACATACAAGATTCTTAGGGAACTTGACAAGGTAAATGCGGAGAGATTGTTTCTACTTGTGGTAGAGAGCATATTCTTAGAATGAGGAGTCATCCATTTAAGACAGAGATAAGCAGTATTTCCTTCTGAGGGTGGTTCATCCGTGGAATCCTTTATCACAGAGGGCTATCAAACCTGGTCTGTAAGTATATTCAGGGTTGAGATAGATTTTTAATCAGTAAGGAATCAAGGATTATGGGGATAAGACATGAAAATGGAGTTGAAGATTGTCAGATGAGCATTGATTGCCCTGAATGGCCGAGCAGACTCAATGGGCTGAATGGCCAGTTTCTGCTCTTGTGTCTTTTGGTCTGTCTTACAGATGCAGAATAATCCTATATAGTGGTACATTGCAGCTAAACTTACCCTAGTGTCCACAAATTTGTTAAACAATCTGAAAATTACAAAATGCCATGATTCTCATTTGCACTTGACCTCGAACAGAAGCAGAAGAGAATTAATTGAATCTCTTGATTATTCATTCAGACAGCTTTGGGCTCTGAGAAACATGAGAGCCATTTCAGCAATGGGGGCAGTGTGGGGAAGAGTCGTGCCCAGAGTTGGGTCCAGCTTCAGTTTAACATCGCCTAATCAGGTGTCTATAGCATTACAAAGTGGGAGGGTACTGATGAGGAAGAGCTGACGGTTAAAAAGAGGAGATCACTGGTTCTTCAAAGCTCCAGTCTAAAAATAAACTTCAGTTGGCTCACTGTCCTAAGAACAGTTTATATACAACCCCAGTCTGACCTTCTCCAGATACATAAATATAAAATGTCTGATATTCAATATAAAGACATAAAGTAATTGGCCAGCATGCTGCTTAGTGATGAAGAGCACAAGAACTCTGAGCAGATGTAGATCTTCAGCCCTTTGAGCTTACTCTGCCATTTAATATGATCACGTCTGATCTTATCTTGGCCTCAACTCAACTTCCCACCTGCTCAACTAACCACCTGACGCCAGGAGGAAGAACGCCTCATCTTCCACCTTTGGACCCTCCAACCAGACAGGATTAATGTGGATTTCACCAGTTTCCTCATTTCCCCTCCCCCCACCTTATCCCATATCCAACCTTCCAACTCTCACCACCCTCATGACTACCTGTCAATCTTCCTTCCCACCTATCTGCTCTACCCTCCTCTCTGGCCCATTACCATTACCCCCACCTACATCCACCTCACCTCCCCCCCCCCCCCCCCCCCCCCAGCTCCAATCCCCTCCCATTTATGTTTTCACCCCCTTGGCTCACAAGCCTCATTTCTGATGAAGGGCTTTTGCCCAAAACATCGATTCTCCTGCTCCTCAGATGCTGCCTGACCTGCTGCACTTCTCCAGCACCACACTCTCGACCCTGTCCCACCCATGTTTCCAACCCTTCAACCCATTACTCATTAAAAATCTGTATCCTCCTTTGAATTTCATCAATGTCCCAGCATCCACAGCACTCTCAGATAGTGAATTCTACAGATTTATTTGAGAGAAGTAATGTCTCCTTACTCTGTTTTAAATCTGCTACCCTTACCCTAAAGTTGTGACTTCTCATTCCAGACTGCCCCAGATGAGGAAACATCCTTTCTACATCCAGTTTCTCAATCAGCTTTAGCATCTTGTGCCTCAATTCAATCTCCTCTCAGTCCTCTCAACCCCAGAGAATATAGGCAGTATTGCTCAATTGGTCTTAAGACAAATCCCTAGTCTCTGAAATCAATCCATGACCTTCCTCTCACGTGACTCCAATAGAACTACATCCCTTGTCAAATAAGGGGACAAAAATTGTCCCCCAGTACTCCCAGTGCAGCTTCGTTAATGCCTTGTACAGTTGCAGCAAAACTTCCCTACTTTTATACACTACAAAAGCATACGCTGATGCTTGGACTGTTTTTGTTGATCTTCACTAAGGTTGTAGCTGCTTTAATTGAGCTTGAATTACACGGAAGGAAAGGATGTCTTTTGTTCACCTGGAAGAGATACTTTTGTTGTAAGTCTCATTGAGGTCTATATGTGAAACCCTGGAGGTCAAATATCCATCCCATGGTTATGTTCTGGGTTCAAAACCAGCAAGAACATATACATCATATAATCATAAAATGAAACAGCAGGAAGCCATTTGGCTCATCAAGATCATGTTGACCTGTTGTACTCTCAATCTTGGTACAACTTAGGACCTTTCCAGGGAGTGAGGGTTAAGCAGGAAAACAACTTAACAAAAGAGGTTTTCAGTGATGGAGATGTCCATGTATTTGGTGTCATTTTGTTAAACAGAAAGTTTCTAATCTGTCCTATCCAAAGCAGTTCTCCTTTTTTTTTTGTTCTTTGGAAAGATTGTGTTCATTAGCAGCAACTCATGTCTTTTAAACTTCCTCCTATGTATCTAGAAAAGAAGAGAGAGAGACAGGAGCGACTTCAGCACGTTGTCCCACTTACTACAACACATCAGCTGTCAAAGCTGAACTGATGAATAAAGTAAAGGACATGCAGAGAAGTTCTGCTGAAGATGAGGATGTTGAAGAGCCAGACATCAATGAGAAAAAGGTACATGTCATTGCAAATCGTCTTCAGTGAAAGCAAACCCGGCAGCTTAACATCTCCCAATGCCACAGCAGCTAAAAGTTCTAATCCAGTCTAAAGCAAACCAGTCGGGACCAGGAGGCCATCAGGTTTGAGGGCTGATTTGCCCTAAGTGAGCTCACCATTCACATCATGGCAGATGATAACTAGCCTTAGAGCCTTTGTGATCCCTGTAGGATCACTGCGACGTTTCAGTTCACATGAAATGTCTCTGTCTTCAAGGGTGACTGTTATATTTGACTATTCCTGGTTTCTGATTTGCAGAAGAACAAATTAGTCAGTGAGTTGCATTACAGCTAAATATTACATTTCCCCTTCTGAAATGCCTTGTAGATGTTTTTAGATACCTTGTATAGTGCAGAAGAATTACTTGGTGGGGGTGGAGAGGAGGAGGTGTGTGTGGTGTTGGGAAGGGGGTAAGAGAAGGGGGGAGGTGTGTGTGGTGGTGGGGAGGTGGTTGTGGTGGTGAGCACTGTGCACAAACATTACTTGGTTGAATCAAGACTACTTGCACAAATTTGCAAGATATTAATGGTCTGTGGTGCATGTGACTTTGCGCCACACAAATGCCAGGCAATGGCCATCTCCAATAAGAGACAATCTGACCACCACCCCTTGACACTCAATGCCATTATCATCACTGAATCCCCCACTATCAACATCCCGGGGGATGATCAGAAACTCAACTGGACTCACCAGTAAATACAGTTGCTCCAAGAGCAGGTCAGAGCCGAGAAATACTGTGGCAAGTAACTCTCACGTCCTGACTCCCCAGAGCCTGTCCACCATGTCCAACACACATCATAAGTGTGATGGAACACTCCCCACTTGCCTGGATGACTGCAGCTCCAACAACGCTCAAGAAGTTCAACACCATCCAGGACAAAGTAAAACACATGATTGGTATTATATCCTCAAGCATCTGCTCCCTCCATCACCAACGCTCAGTAGCAACAGTGTGTACTCTACAAGATACACTGCAGACGTTCACCAAAAGTCCTCAGACAGCACCTTCCAAACCCATGACTACCTTTGTCTAGAAGGGTCAAAATTCTGGAATTGCCATCTTAAGGGTATTGTGGGTTAATCAACAACAAGTGGACTGCAGTGATCAAGAAGGTAGCTCACCACCACCTTCTCAAGAGCAACAAGGGACAAGCAGTAAATGCTGGTCAACCCAGCAATGCCCAGGTCCAACAAGTGAATTTTTAAAAATCCGTTTACAATGGCTGAAGACACTATATCCTGGGCTTTCCACAGATCATTCTGGAATTGTGTCATAACCTATCAACATCCACTGTGACAGATCTTTTTGGGCAGTTTTCAGTGCAGCTGCAGAAAGTAGGGCAGCACAGTGGCTGTGTAGTTAGCACTGCTACTTCACAGCCCTGGAACCCAAGTTCGATCCCACCCTTTGGTGTCTGCCTGTGTGAGGTTTGCATGGATAAACCTCTGGGTACTCCAGTTTTCTCCCACAGTCCAAAGATGTGCAGTGTATTAATCATGGTAAATGTGGAGTTACGGGGATTGGTAGGGCATTGGGTCTGAGTAGGGTGCTCTTCAGAGGGTCAGTGCAGGCCTGGTGGGCTGAATAGCCTCTTTCATAGGAATTCTTTGAAAGTAATCATGTAATCCCCTTCACATTATGAATATGAGTCAAGTAGATATCATTCAAACTGTATCACAGCCAGTGCTGTGGAATCTGATGCGTTTCATCTTGAAGGAGGCGTTTCATTGCAGCAACAAACCAACAACTGTTCAAAAGTGGTGATTGCTTTTTGGTTTCTACCTATCGGATTTTCCTAAACGCTGAGGAAAGTGTATTAAAGCCAGGGATGATAAAGTCAAAAGTGGTCTTTAAGAGGACAGTTTTTGGTCAAAACAAACAATGATTCATAGTTTGCTGCTAGAGGAATTGGCGGAGAGTATCCCTGTGCTTCTGCACGTGGCCCCCACTCATTTGCTTGGCAGCCATTGGCAATAACTCTATGAAGTCCAGAGCTGTTCAGTGTGTCTCTGATGAACAGTAAACCAAATAGTTAATGAGTAAAGGTGCTCAGAATCAGTTACTGCCTTTAACATTCAACAAAGGTTAGTTGTTTCTGACATTTTTATCACTAACGTATTGCTGTTCCTTTCTTTCTTTGTAGTCTGAGCTAATTGAAAGCATAACATGCAAACTTCAGACACTACGGAAAGCCAAGGAGAGTCTAGCAGCTGACATTAAATTGAACAGTGCTCTGGGTGAAGAAGTGGAGACCATGATTAAAGGGCTGTGCAAGTCGAATGAGTATGAGAAGTACAAGATGTTCATCGGAGATTTGGATAAGGTTGTCAATTTGCTGCTTTCCCTGTCCGGCCGTTTAGCTCGAGTGGAAAATGTTCTGAAGACTCTCGATGAAAATGCAAATACTGAGGAACGTGTACGTAATCTGTTGTTTTTAATTTGTTTCTGGATTGATTAAGATAATCACCAAATTCACCCAACAGAGAGGGCATGTTAGTTCCTAAAATTTGTAAGGAATAAAAGGGCAAACATGACAGATATTTCTGTTCAGGGTAGTCAATAGATTGACTCTTAGGACCTTCAATAAAAGGGAAGGGTTTGTTTCATGGGCTGATAGTAAGTGCAGTGTTGTAAGTATTACAACACTGGGTCATGCTAACTACAAAGTGCCAGTATTACAACACTGGGTCATGCTAACTACAAAGTGCCAGTATTACAACACTGGGTCATGCTAACTACAAAGTGCCATGGGTGATTCTCGATGTAAAGTTGGCTGCAGCTTTGAAGATACTGACACATTAGTCCTGGTTTATCTTTTTCTCATAAGTGAGCCTAAATCTTAAATGTTAGCACACCACTGAACCTCTTTTGGGGAGGGCAATGCCTAGCCAAAGTAAATGCAATCCAGTTTTCAGCCTGTTGTGGCATGACTTAATATGGTTTGAGACCCCTGACTAGTTTTATTTTCTCCAGTTTCCTTTGCTGAATCTGTTTGTAGACCCTCCCCTCCACTGTCCCTGATCAGGCACCGGGCTGAGAACGGCTAATTCAGTGTTGCTTCGAAAATCCAATCCAAGTCTCCCTAAGTACTGAGGTTCAGTAATCCCCAAGTTTATTCAAGGATTCATTACGTTTTTCAAATAAACCCACCAGGGTGTATAAATTTCAAAATGACTTCCATTTTTAAATTCAGAACAAACCATACTAGTCATACACAGCATTGGAACCATAATTGTATCCTACAGCTTGCAATGCAAAGGCTTCAGTGCAATTGGTAATAAAGATGACAGAGCGACTGGTGGAGGGGTCAGTGTTCCTGTTTATTGAGTAATTCTGCCTATCAATCTAGCTTAGAAATAGCAACCCTAGATACACATCCACATGTGGCTGAAATGGCAAATTCAACCTGTGAAGTCAGTGAGAAGCAAGGAGCAAAAGTCCACTATTGAATTCATGCTGAAAACCATGATGGAACCAGAAGGGAATGTTTCCACTTTGAATCATTTTTCGGTTCTAAGTAGTGTTAATATCAGTCTGCTGTAGGGAGCACTTTTGAAAGAGAAAATGATTGAAAAATGTAGTGGGGGGGAAGATAACTGAGACAAATGGGGGTTAACAAAACATAATTTTAGATTCCTGAGTTACTTGATCTCATGTGGGACACTGATATATTTAATAGAGCCAAATTCTATCTCCCTAAGTTACAGCGCAGAAAGATAACCAAATGTACTGTTCCCATTGGAAGTAGATGGCTGTTGGCTAGACATAATGTTGGGACTAACTGTGATGTCCTCTTGTAGTTACTGGTACCAGAGCAATGCACACATTAAGGCCAAAGTAGTGAGCTAAGAATGCATGTTGCAGGAAGAAAAGGGGAGGGCAGAAAAGTAAACAAGAAGAGTAAAATGAATGGATTTGATAGGCCTAATTGCTTCCTAATTCCTTCTCAAAACAAAATCATCTTCAAGTAACTTGGAGTTAATACTAAAGGTGTGCATTTGATATTGCAGAATCTGTTGAATGAGAAGCGAAGACTTCTGACCAGTCAGCACGAGGACGCAAAGGAACTGAAGGAGAATCTGGATCGTAGGGCACGCGTGGTCCTAGATATCCTGGAGAACTACTTGACAGAAGAGCAATTCCAAGACTACCAGCACTTTGTGAAGATGAAGGCAGCACTGCTGATGGAGCAGCGAGAGCTGGATGACAAGATCAAGTTGGGTGAGGAGCAGCTCAAATGTTTGTTAGAGAGCCTCCCTGCTGACTTTGTATCACAAAGGACAGCTCACTCGCCCGCCACTCACCCAGAGCCTGACACTTCGCAACCTAAACTTACCTCTTCACTTTAAAAGGAAATTGTAAGGGTTTTTTTTTCAAAAAAATCAGGTTTTAATCGTAAATCACTCAGAGAACAAGATTGAGGAGGGATTCTGCATGAAGAAGATGACATCTTTAAATTGCTATCAACATCTATGTATTAGTGAAACAATGGCTAGCATTGTTTGGGCACAAGATGGTCCTTGTGGGAGCTTCTTACCAGCAAGTCTCCAACAACACAAACTTAAAAATGCTCCTGAGGCATCTTGAGCATCTTTTCAAATATGACGTTAGAGATACTTTTTGAAGACCCCTTCAAAGGAGAATGGCACAACAAGAAATTTCTGTTTGCAACTTATTTTAAAAACAAAAGAAAGCATTTTTTAGCCTCCCCAATAACATCAGAGCATTACTACTATTTATAATTTTGATGTGTAAGTTTCTGTACATATGCTAACCTCTTATGGTTCAACTTTGTTGTGTAGGGAAAATAAACTAATTTTTGTAAGAAAATAACTTTTGAAAGAACGACAGCAAGCTCTAATCACAAAATGTGATTGCAGTCTTCTGTGATTTTGTTTTTTTTTTAATATTATCCATGATGAAGGACATGGGACCACCAGGATTAGAGAAAGCTGCAGTTTGGGAAAAGTTTTAGAATGGTACATGTTGACGATTGACTGATTCTTTCAAAATAACTTCGGGCGATGCTCAATTTTTATGTCATGAAGTACAGTTCAAACTATCAATAATTCACTTTCAAATAATGTTTATAAACTTCAATTTATATATATATATATATATAATATGCATTTTTGTCCAAGTATTTGGCAATTGCATGCGAGACATGACCCCCAGTCGGTGGGTAATCATCCATCTTAAAGCTGGTAAACCTTAATGATCACTAAAGTATATTTAGCATGGGTGACCATTGCAGAAAGCAAGCATCTTCAGTGGACCCAATATTTATATCTCAGTTGGATTTAATTGAAAATACAACTCCAGATGACCGAGGTCTGTGGAAAAATTAGAATGTGTTTGCCACTGAAGTATTCTCCGTGAATGAAGGAAATTCATGCAAGTACACTACATAATCCAAGCTCACCCTTTTTCTGAGTGTACCTGTCCCTGCGTGCATAATGTGATTTTAATTGTAGTATTGGAAATGCAGTTTACAGTGCAAAAGTGCACAGCTCCACCCACAGAGCTCTATTTGTGTGGTTTAGCTAATGCATTGATTCAGTTAGAGGTAAAGGATTTTCTAACACTTGCTTTCATTCCTTTTTAAAACATTCATTTTTCATATTCTGACTTCTCAATGTACTGAGCTGCGTGTAAACCACTGTATATAATACTAACTTTCTGAACAGTAGTCGCTGGCATAGATTAAGAGTATTCATTTCTCAGCCTCTGTCAGATCTGGGTTTTAGTTTTTTAAGCTTTGCTGCACTTGACAACATGTTACTGTATGGATAACTGCTCATTCTTGATTGTAATGTCAACTTTTTTTTGTTAAATCAGAGGGTGAGGACTTTCCAGGGTTCATTCACCACTTGGCTATGGCCGCAATCTTTCATAGCCATTCTGAGTCTTTGTCCAGTCAGTGATGTGAAACACACTGCATGGCTTCTCACAAATCAGCCAGTTATATGGTATGTGAAATAAATTAAAAGGAACTTGCTGCACTTCTCACAGTCAAATGTTTTGATGAGATGTGTTTTCAAACAGAAATCATGACATTAAAGCTTGTAAACCACTTACTGCTGCAGACAATAAAGATGATGTGTGTCAGCAAATGTGTTTTGTTTCTTGTGTGAATAGAGCAGCAACTTCATGTTGGAGCATTCGTAAATTTACCTGACTTTGTAGGCTTTCTTTGTAGGGACAAAAGCAGGGAGACATAATATTCAAACAAATAATATTGACTCCCACATTCAGTTTGCTGAGCAGTTGGAATTAAAACACATAATGACATAATAATTCATGTACATTTGAGTAAGTGAGAAAGGGCTGGCGAGGACGGTGTGGCTTGTTTTAGACCAAAGAACTTGAGATTGATTTCAGACCAGGTAGAAAACCTCTCAGTAAGGAAGCTGGGTAAAATAAATATGGGAAATCTCAAAATAGTTCATAATTGATCCAACTGGGGTACTGCATCCAATCCTGGGCACCATGCTTTAGGAAGGATGTTAAGGTCTATAAAGCGTACAGAAAAGATTTGCCAAAATAGCTGTAGGGATGAGGAACCTCAGTTATGCATGGATACATCTGTAAAGTGGTTGTTGTCATCCTGTTAATCTTCTACTCCTTACCAAGACTTAATCAAGGTAGTCAATATCGGGGTAGATGGGGAAGACCTGTCCTCATTGAGGGAAGCATCAGGTACCTGACAGCATTGATTTAAAATTGTATTGGTTCTTTCATCAGAGACATAAGAAAAAAGATGTTTATGCAGCATTTGGTTAGGATCTGGAATGCATTCTCTGAGAATATAGTGAGGCACGTTTTAAATTTTTTATTATTAACCCCCACACTACTGCCTACTACCATGGAGGTGCTTATTTGATGTCCTCTTTTATTTTTTTTTTCCCCAGCACCCATGGTGTGTGTGTGTGTGTAGGTGTGAGACACAGTGAGAGACACAAGGTGCACAAATCTTTATTCAATTTCCACCACCAGGAAGATAGGAAAACACCCGAGTGACCAGTGACAAGCACTGCCCTTCACATCAAAGGGCAATGCTGTGTGATCAAAACAGTGAAGGGAAGGGTAGGGACTAAATCAAAATAGAGTTGGACGGGGAAATAATACACTCCACTCCCTGCGGCGCCCACCTCTCCCTGAACAACTCCAGGGTGTTGGTGGACACCGCGTGCTCCTTCTCCAAGGACACCCGGGCTGTGAGGCAGGTTTTATTGTGACTTTAGATAATTATTCAATTCACTTTTTAGACAGAAAAATTTCCATGGCTATGAGGGAAAAAGGCAGAAGTGGCACCAGATTATTTTTTTCATTTCGTTGGGTAGTGAGCCATCGAGTCCAGCAGGCCATTCCTAACTACACTGGCCAAGGCGATAGAGAGCTGTCTTAAAATCCACGTGGTGTGCAAACACCCATAGTGCTATCAGAAAAGGAGTTCCAGGGTTTTGACTCCGTGCCAATGAAGGAATGGCAATATAGTTCCAAAACAGGATGCTGAGTGTCTTGGAGGGGAATTTACAGATGGTGATGTAACTGCTGCAGTTGAACTTCTCGGAGGCAGAGTTGGCTGTTTTGGAAGGTGGTGTTTAAGGAACTTCAGTGAATTGTTGCAGTGTATCTTGTAGATGATACATACAAGTCTTCAAAAAGGATGTGGAGACCTTGGAGACAATACATAGAAAATTAATAGAATGGTAGCAGAGATGAGGAGCTTCAGTCACATGGTGAGACTTGGGAAATTGGAGTTGCTCCCGTTAAAGCAGAAAGGTTAAGATGGTACCAAATTGTCAGGGTACAGATTACACTGCATTGTGCGAGAGACAGTGCTAGATTGTGCTAAAGGTTTATTTATCCTTTTATAAAAAGACAATTGTAATCTCTAAAAAGACCACATGGTAAATAAAGTATGCCAGATTTTTCCCTCTGATTGTATGCCCATTGTTTCTGTCATGGCTGTCAATCTTTTAGCATCTCATCCAGACTCCATTGGTCAAGGGATAACATAGCTCAGTCTCCATCCTGTGTCAGCCTGATAATCTCCGACATGGATCTTTCCCTCAGGGTTCACAGGACAGTGATCAGAGTTGGTAAAGCCATTAGCAACCACTTAGCCAAATTTCCCTGTCAAGTAGGGTCAGTTAACACCACAACACCAACACAATGGAATCTTACTGGTCTCTGATTCTGCCCCAATTATCCATCTCATTACCAAGTCTAACTTCTGTTTGTGTACAGATTGCGTTTCTTTTTTCTCATTAGTTTGGAGTATCACATGTCGAATGGTTATCATTTCTTTAGATGTTGCACTTCCTCACTCCCAGGAGACAATATGGGGGGAGATTTCCTCTTTGCATCTTACCTAGTGGGACCAAAACTGAGCAATTCCCTGACCCCTAGCCCATTTTTGTCAGCAAAACAGCAAGCACATCCACCTGTGTAGAGAATTCAGTTGTCATACAAACTGGGAGTCAGCTATTTGACCCTCAAGCCTGTACTGCCATTTAATAAGACAATGGCTGATCAGGTCATATTACTGCCTTCCTATGAAAGTCCTTCACCCTCCTCGTTTGTCAAGAATCTAATGTCATTCAAAGACTCTTGCTTCCATTGCTTGTCAAGAAGAGAAGCCAAGAGCACAATCCATCCCTTTCGTTCATGATAAACAAGAATATGCCTATAATACCTTAGGCTTAATGCCAGTCTCCCTCTATAACTGTGCTGTAGAGCCAGCAATGGGCAGTGGTAGATGCCTCATTTAGGCAGTTAGTTCTCCACTCAATCTGGGACTTCTCTCATTTTGTCAGGGACAGAACCTCCCTCTTCCTCAGAAAAAATAAAGCTCAGGGATGGACCTGGGACATGGACCCATACACCGCAAGTTCCTTTACTTCGTTGATAGAGTGTGGTGCAGGAAAAAGCAGAGCAAGTCAGGCAGCATCTGAGGAGCAAGAGAGTCAACATTTTGGGCATAACCCTTCATCAGCTCCAATTATTCATCTCATTACCAAATGTAGCTTCTCGAAGAGAGGGAACGCCAACTCGTAGAGTGGTTCAGGGAACATTTCTGGTCTGTAGGCACCAATCAACCCCACTGCCCTGTGGCCAACCACTTCAACTCCCTGCCCCCTTCTCCACCCTCCCCCTAAGGACATGCAAATCTTGGGCCCTCATCACCACCAAATCAAAGCCACCCACTGACTGGAGGAAGAACACCTCATCTTCTGCTTCAGGACCCAACAACCACACAGCATCAACATTGACCTCACAAATCTCCTCATCCCAAATCTAACCCTCCAATTTGGCACCGCCCTTTTGACCTGTCCTACCTGCCCACCTTCCACCTATCTGCTCCACCCTCCCCACTGACTCATCCTAACTGCATCCACACCTGCCATCCAACCTACCTTCACCCCAGCACCACTCAGCCCCCTTCCCCCTCCACATTCCTGATGCAGGGCTAATGCTGGAACATCGACTCTCCTGCTCCTCGGATGTTGCCTGACCCACTGTTTGTTTTCCACTTTTCGACTGACTCTCCAGCACCTACAGTCCTCACTTTCTCCTTTTAATGAGTTGTGCAACTTTCGAACTCCCTGCCCCAGAAGGTTGTGGATGCAGTGTCATTGAATAGAGTTAGATAGATACTTGTTAGGCAAGGGAATCAAATGTTATCAGGGATAGAATGGAATATGGAATTCAGAACATAGACAGACCAGCCATGATCTTATTGAATCTTTTTGTAGGTTTGAGGAGCTGAGTGGTCTACTTCTTAGAGTCATAGACATGTACAGCACGGAAACCCACTCCAACTTGTCCATGCTGACCAGATATCCCAACCTAATCTAGTCCCATTTGCCAGCACTTGGTGCACGTCCCTCAAAATCCTCCCTATTCATATATCCATCCAGATGCCTTTTAAACACGGTAATTGTTCAAACCTCCTCCAGTTCCTCTGGCAGCTTATTCCATAGATGCAACACCCTCTGTGAAAAAGTTGCCCTGTAAGTCTCTTTTATAATTTGCCCCTCGCCCTAAACCTATGCCCTCCAGTTCTGGACTCCCCTGCCCCAGGGATAAAACCTTGTCTATTTACCCTATCCATGCCCCTCATGATTTTATATACCTCTATAAGGTCACCCCTCAGCCTCTGATGCTCTAGGGAAAATAGCCCTGGCCTATTTAGCCTCTCCCAAGAGTTCAAATCCTCCATACGTGGCAATATCCTCGTACATCTTTTCTAAACCTTTTCAAGTTTCACAACATCCTTCCAATAGAAGGAAGACCAGAATTGCACACAATATTCTAAATGTGGCCTAACCACCATCCTGTACAGCCACAACATGACCTCCCAATTCCTATACTCAATGCTCTGACCAGTAAAGGAAAGCATACCAAATGCCTTCTTCACTATCATGTCTACCTGTGACTCCACTTTCAAGGAGCTATGAACCTGTTCAGCAACACTCCCCAGGACCTTACCATTAAGTGTATAAGTTCTGCCAAGATTTGCTTTCCACAAAATGCAGCTCCTCACATTTATCTCAATTAAACTCCAGCTGCCACTTCTCAGCCCATTGGCCCATCTGATCAAGGTCCTGTTGTACTCTGAGGTAACCTCCTTTAACTACAGCTCTAATTTTGGTGTCATCTACAAACTTACTAACTATATCTCCTATATTCTCATACAAATCATTTATGTAAATGATGAAAAGAAGTGGTCCAGCACTGATCCTTGTAGCATACCATGGTCAAAGGCCTCCAATCTGAAAGGCAACTTTCCACCACTACCCTCTGTCTTCTACCTTTGAGCCAGTTCTGTATCCAAAAGGTTAGTTCTCCCTGTATTCCATGTGATCTAACCTTGCTAATCAATCTACCATAGGGAACCTGGTTGAACGCCTTACTGAAGTCCATATAGATCACGTTCACCAATTTGCCATTATTAATCCTCTTCGATACTTCTTCAAAAAGCTCAATCAAGTTTATGAGACATGATTTCCTACGCACAAAGCCATATTGACTATCCCTGATCAGTCCTTGCCTTTCCAAATACATGTACATCCTGTCCCTCAGGATTCCCTCCAACAACTTTGTGGGTGGCACGGTGGCACAGTGGTTAGCACTGCTGCCTCACAGTGCCGGAGACCTGGGTTCAATTCCCGCCTCAGGCGACTGTGTGGAGTTTGCATGTTCTCCCCGTGTCTGCGTGGGTTTCCTCCGGGTGCTCCGGTTTCCTCCCACAGTCCAAAGATGTGCAGGCCAGGTGAATTGGCCATGCTAAATTGCCCGTAGTGTTAGGTAAGGGGTAGATGTAGGGGTATGAGTGGGTTGTGCTTCGGCGGGGCGGTGAGGACTTGTTGGGCAGAAGGGCCTGTTTCCACACTGTAATGTAATCTAATTTTTAAAAAAAACTTGCCCACTAACAACGTCAGGTTCACTGGTCTGTACTTCCCTGGCTTGTCCTTATCACCCTTCTTAAACAATGGCACCAAGTTAGCCAACCTCCAGTCTTCCAGCACCTCACCTGTGACTATTGATGATACAAATATCTCAGCAAGCAGCCCAGCAATCACTTCCCTCGCTTCCCATAGAGTTCTAGGGTACACCGGATCAGACCTAGGGGATTTATTCACCTTTATGCATTTTAAGACATCCAGCACCACCTCCTCTGTAATACGGACATTTTTCAAGATGTCACCATTTCCCCACATTCTATATCTTCCATGTTTTTCTCCTCAGTAAACACTGATGCAAAATACTCATTTAGTATTTTCCCCCATCTCCTGTAGTTCCATACTTGCTGATCTTTGAGGGCCCATTTCTCTCCCTAGTTACCCTTTTGTCCTTAATATATTTATAGAATCCTTTTGGATCCTCCTTAATCCCATTTGCCAAAGCTATGTAATGTCCCCTTTCTGCCTTCATGATTTATCTCCTACTACCTTTATACTCCTCTAAAGATTTATTCAATCTCTGCTGTCTGTACCTGACATATGCTTCCTTCTTTTTCTTAACCGAAGCCTCAATTTCTCCAGTCAGTCAGCAATCCCTGCCAGCCTTTCCTTTCATCCCAACAGGGATATACTGTCTCTGGACTCTCATTATCTCACTTTTGAAGGCTCTCCATTTTCCAACCGTCCCTTTACCTGCGAACATCTGCCGCAATCAGCTTTTGAAAGTTCTTGCATACTATTGTTAAAAGTCGCCTTCCTCCAGTTGAGAACCTCAACTTTTAGATCCAGTCTATCGTTTTCTATCACTATCTTAAAACTAATAGAATTATGGTCACTGGCCCCAAAGTGCTCCCCCACAGAAGCCCAGTCACCTGCCCTGCCTTATTGCCCAAGAATAGGTGAAGTTTTGCACTTTCTCTATAAATACATGCATATGCTGAATCTGGAAATTTTCTTGTGCACACCTCACAGATTCCTCTCCATCTAAACCTTTAACACTATGGCAGTCCCAGTCTATGTTTGGGAAGTTAAAATCCCCTACCATAAGCACCCTATTATTCTTACGGATAACTGAGATCTCCTTACACATTTGCTTTCAATTTACCGCTGACTATTGGGGGGTCTATAATACAACCCCAATAAAGTGATCATCCCACTCTTATTTCTCAGTTCCACCCAAATAACCCAAAAATCTGTTCCCAACTCAGATGTTTGCAAGTCCCTGCCTTTGCACCTCCTCAAAATAGTATAATTTAGATTATACTGCCTCTCTGTTGTTCTTCCCAAAGTGTATCCTTTAATACTTGGCCACATTAAACTAATATGTCTGCCTACTTCCCCAGCTTATATATAGCTTCCTGATGACTACCTTGATCCTGTTTACTTATCAATTGCTTATTAAATTGTCAAGTTTAGTATCATCTGCAAATTCAAAAACTCTGCTTCTCCAATCCAAATCCAGGCCATTTTTCTAACTTGATGACCCAGTGCTGAACCTTAAGGGACCCAACAGCACTCTTCCCCTCGGTCAGAAAATCACCCATTCACTTTGACTTTCTACCTCTTGTTATGTAAGTTACCACTATCCCTGTAATCATGTCTACATCTATATTCTGAACAACTATTATTTTCATACTTTATTAAATGCCTTTGGAATGTTCATACACAACATCACTACTTCATCAAATCTGCTGTGTTATTTCTTCAAAGACTTCAACAACTTAGTCAGTGACAATTTACCTGTAACAAGTCTATGTTGTTTTCTCTAACTAAGCAATATACCTCCAAGTCAGTATTAATTTTGTCCTTGATATTGATCTCTACTTGTTTTCACTAATCATGTCAAACCGATTAGCCTATGATTATGTTGCCATTTTTTTTAACAGAAGTGTAACAATAGCAAAACTCCTGTCCTCTGGCACCATTCCCAGATCCAAGGAGATTCAGACAGTTGTGATTTGTGCTCCTGCTATCTCCACCCTGGATTCCAGTAGCAATCTGCAATGTATTACAGCTGACTCAGCTTTGAATGAGTCCGCTTTTTATTTTATCCTATTCCTTTATCTGAGGAATATGGAACAGCTCAGCATCTGGAGAAAGGTGATGTGGGACACTGAATGTATCTGAACTGACTGAGGCAGCTTTGAGAAGTTGTGGTTTGACCGCCTCATTGATCATGAAAGGAGCTAAAGCAGATTTTGAATCTGTAAACTTAGAAGTTGGAAAACTGTATCTTTAATGCCAATTAGAAGGGCGTACATTTGCTACCAATCAAGTTAATAGACTCGCCCCCAGTACAAACAACAAAAAAGAAAAAAACACTTGTTTAATCACTAAAAGGAATGCCTGGCAAGTGACATGGCAATGTTACAGTGAAACATGAAAATAAGATGTTAACCACAGCAGGAATACTGATAACAGATGCTGAAAGATCGTTACCACTTGGATATTGGTAGATAACCAGGATCAGACAACACTTATAAGGAGAGAAAAATTAGCCATCTTTTTTATTGATAAACCTTTAATGAGGATTCTTTTAAGACTGAAAGAATAAGAAGGTGATGAAAGAAATATTTATATAACAGTATAAAACAAACAAATCGACAAGATAAAAACTGACACTTTCGTCACCAAATAATTAAGGAATAATATTTTTTAGATTACTTTTTTTTAGATTAGATTACTTACAGTGTGGAAACAGGCCCTTCGGCCCAACAAGTCCACACCGACCCGCCGAAGCGAAACCCACCCATACCCCTACATTTACCCCTGCACCTAACACTACGGGCAATTTAGCATGGCCAACTCACCTGACCTGCACATCTTTGGACTATGAAATGATGCAGTGTCACATGGAAATGGGAGGAAACTATACTGAGGGTTAACACCCATATTTGCTTAGTTGGAGGGAACCAAACAAAAATAAAGCTTACTTCACTGAAATTTCAGAAGTATCAGGAACCCTCAGATAATATTCCCCAAAAGATATTTTCTCTCACCGAGAGAAAAAAACATATTTGTTCAGGACGTTAATGTAAAACTTTGCTTCAACTTTTAATGGATAATTTATTCTTGGATTTTATTAAATATCCTATTCTTAGCTGTTCTTGGATATTCTTAAATATCCTTAGATATTCTTGATTAGTTCAAAATAACATCAAACTGAATTCTATGAGATTTGGTATTTCATCTTTCAATAGTTTCTGAGTGTAATAGTATAGTTTCCATTGAAAGTTTATTGTTTAGTAATTTCTGTTAATTAAGTTGTAAAGTTAATAACTCATTTAGTTTAAGCATTTCTATCCCCTAGACTCCATATATTCTCAAGAGAGAAGTATATTTTCTGGAGAGCAAAATCCTGGACACAAACAATGTATTGGATGCTTAAAACATAGTGATGATTTATTGAAATTCAGCTGGCTGTATGGAGGAACTAACATTCTCACATGGATCTACTGCTATGAGATCATTATGTGAATTCTACTGACCAAAGACTAAGCATTTGCAGGATTGACTGGCTTGGACAGAAGTTATCAGTAAGATAGTCCTGATCTAATTTCATTCAAAATAAGTGTTAGGAGTTAGAAATTGTTTAAATTAGTTGTAAGTGTTTCAAGCTATAATATGAAAGCTTACTCCGAGACAGGGTTAGAGTTGAAGTGCCCATGGATTTCTTTGGACTTTCACATTTTAATGTGCTGCCAGTCAACATTCAACAAGAGCTGCCCTCAACTGAGTGTCTGGGGGCTGGGCATACAAGGCCAGCATCTCCTTAACCAGTCAGATGGCAGACTTGTTAAAGGGCAGTGCAATACTCAAACCAGGAAGTGTCAGGTAGAATGTTTAATTCAATATCAAAACAGGTTCAGAAGGGGAAAGAAATATTTGAGGTAATGGGGACAGAGAAAATGTGAAACCGTCTATTATATTTTGAAAAATCTCCAACAGTAGTAATAGGCTGGAAGAATAAGGCTTCACACTTGAAAAGCAATTTTTTTCATGACTGGAAAAGTTGGTTTTTGGTAACTATAAGTTATCACACAGTTAAAAGTGCGTTATCAAAGTGCGGATGTAGAAGGTTCAGATTCTTCAGGATAATTGAGTGGTGATTCAGACAGTAAGAGGTCATTATTGCACAACTTTGGGAGGGGCAAAGCATCTCAAACAATTTCCAAATTTCAACAGATAACTAGCCAGCTACAGGCACGGAAAACAGCTGTCTCTTTTAGAATAAGACTTCCTATCATTATATTTACAATAAAATCTGTCTCAATGCCAATCAAATACAAATCAAACAGGGTGCTTTGTCCTGGATGGTGCCAGACTTCTTGAGTGTTATTGAAGCTGCATCCATGCAAGCAAGTGGAGAATATTCTATCACACTCCAGATTTCTGTCTTTTAGATGGTGGAAAAGCTTTGAGAGCCACAAGATGAATTACTACAGAATTTCATGCCTCTGACCTGTTTTCATAGCCAAAATATTTATTTGGCTGATCCAATTCAGTATCTAGTCAATGATAATGCCCAGGATTTTGGCAGTGCACACAAATAAGGGACAAGAGTAAGCCACTTAGCCTTTTGAGCCTGTTCCCTTATTTAATAAGATCATGGCTGATTGATTTTAATCTCAACTGTACAGTCCTCTATATTGGGGAGAAAGTGAGGACTGCAGATGCTGGAGATCAGAGCTGAAAATGTGTTGCTGGAAAAGCGCAGCAGGTCAGGCAGCATCCAAGGAGCAAGAGAATCCGATTCTCCTGCCCCTTGGATGCTGCCTGACCTGCTGCGCTTTTCCAGCAACACATTTTCAGTCCTCTATATCCCCAAAATCTCCTTAGTAATCAAGAAACCAGGTACCTCTGCTTTAAAAATATTTAAAGATTCTGCATACACTGTCTTTTGAGGAAGGGAATTCCAAAGTCACTCATACCTCCCAGAGAAAAAAATGTTTTCTCAACTCTGTTTTAAATGGGCATCCTATATTTTTAAACTATCACCCCTTCATTCTAGATTCCCCCACAGGGCTAAACAAATTGGGCCAGGAGTCAAGTTGACTGGTAGTTTTATTCAGCCACATTTAACTGTATTTCTACCTTCCCATTCTGCTTCTGACTAAGTTTCCAGTTGCAAATTTAGCTTGTCATTTTTTTTCCTTTACTGCGTTTACTTCTGGTTCAATTTGAGATTTCCAACTATTAGGAGCGTTTTAAAATTGTATGATTGGCAAAATATCTCCATCTTGTGGTCACATTTTGAAAGTGCAGTTAACCCTAATTTGATTTGCAAAACATGAGCATCTCAAATAAACATACTTCGTCAGATCATCAGAATTTTACCCTTTTTGAAACATCACCGAACATAAAAGTAGCATTAACATACATAATAATATAAGGGAATGAAAAAAAGAGAGAAGAAACCTTTTATATAGTAATGTTCTCCAGAAAGTGGAGCGACATCCTTACCCAGTGTAAGTCCAAATAATTCCAGTTCAATACAGTGTACCTCCTGGACAGCTTGACACACTGAGACAAACATCAATTCAGTAACATACCCAATGCCCCCCTCACCCTGATGGCCACCTTTGTATGTGGCTGCATCAAGCTGTGCGTGGATCCCCGGTACGCAAACACCAAGTGTCACTACATACTGAGGTACTACCTGTCCCTTGTGTTGCAAAGGATGGGCCTGGCGTTGCTACCGCAGAACGCTCCGAGTAGTTGGACCATTCTGTGTCACTTGTCCTTCATGGAGAGGTTTATGAAGAAAAACATCTTTGACCACAAGTCCATCAGGAAGTGGTCAGCACGTAGTTTCCTTGAGACCCTTTGGGAAAAGGAGAGGGCGGATCCTATCGAGCGGTTCCCTGAGCAGACTGTCAAAGCCATTTGGCAGAATGCCTCATCGCCAGAACTTTCCAACAAGCACCAAGACATGGCTTGGCTGGTGGTGAGAAGGGCACTGCCTGTGAGATCCTTTATGCACGCCTGGACTCTCTGCCACACCGCAAGCTGCCCTCGAAGTGGCTGCGGTGGGGACGAGACTGTCACACACCTCCTTCTGGAATGTGCCTATGCAGAAGAAGTCTGGAGAGGAATGCAGTGGTGTTTGTCGAGGTTCATCCCGAGCAGCGCCATGACGCGGGACTCCGTGCTCTACGGCCTGTTCCCCGGGACTCACACTGAGACGAAAATCAACTGTACCTGGAGGATCATCAACTCGGTGAAGGACACTCTCTGGGCGGTCCGAAACCTGTTGATCTTCCAGTTGAAGGAGTTGACCCCGACTGAGTGTTGCAGACTGGCATATTCCAAGGTCCAGCACTACATGTTGAGGGACGCGCTGAAGCTTGGGGCAGCTGCCGCCAAGGCACGGTGGGGAAAGACCACCGTGTAACATTTGCCTGCCTAAGCACAGGGGGCCGACGCAGTAAGGGGGCTCCGCTGACCCCCCAGCTAAATATGTGGATAGTAATCGTACAGACCTGTATATATGAATGATTACTCTGTCTCTGTATGCAAAGAAATGGAATGTTTACGTACGTATGGCATGACCAATTGTACAGATCATCAAAATATTTTATGAATAAAGTATATTTTTGAAAGAAAAAAAAGACAAACATCAACTCAGTCTGCCTCATCACCAGAACTTTTCACCAAGCATTGAGAGATCACTTGGCTGGTAGTGAGAAGGATACTATTTGTGAGATCCTACTTGTACACCCAGTATGCCTCTGCCAAGGCACACTGCCGTTAAAGCAGCTGCAGGGGTATAGAGATGTCACATATCACCTTCTGGAACGTGTCTTTGCAAAGGAAGTCTGGAGGAAGTTGCAGTGGTTTTTATCGAAGTTTGTCCCAAACAGCTCCGTGACATGGGACTTTATGCTCTATTATCTGTTCCCCAGGATGTACACTGAGACAAACATCAACTATGCCTGGAGGACCATTGACTCAGAGAAGGAGGTTCTTTGGTCTGCCTGAGACTTGTTGATCTTCAAGACTCAGAAGTTGACCCTGACCGAGTGTGGCAGACTGGCACATTCCAAGGTCCAGGACTATGTGCTGAGGGATGCATTAAAGCTTGGGACCACTCCCACCAAGATGCAGTGGGGAAAGACCAACGAGGTCTTCCTGCTGAAGATTAACAAGAGTCTCTTATGTTCTGAGATAACGTTATAGCTTTAATGCTAATATCAATAGTTCCCTTTCATGATTAGAAAATGTCTTTTTGTTGCAACTGGATTGAAGCTCTCATGAGAAATGTCAAAATTCAACGATATTTCCTACAAATTCTGTACTTGCATTTACTTAGAGATCATATATGAATTAAGTATATTTTTGAAGTTAAAAATAAATACTAGTTTGCCAGCTCACCCACATCATAAGGAAATTAAATGAAGAAAATATCTTGTTGAAGAATTATTTGTAGTCTTTGTGAGGTTTTATTGACATGGCACCATTAGTTGTATTTAATGATGGTATCCTCGTACATTTCATCGAATCTACAATAATTATAGAAAAGACCATTTGTCCATGATATCACAAACTTCCTTAAGTCCACTCTCCCCTTTTTCCATTGTGTTGGATTTTTTTCTCTATCAATAGCTATCCATAAATAGTGATCCATAAATGTGCTTATAACTTTAGTGCCAAGGACAACTGTACTGATATGACATGAGAGATATTTTTCTCCTGTCTTTCTCTGCCTATTTTAACCATACTATTTAAAATACAGACAGTTAATAATGTAAATGGTATTAATAAAAATGCAGGCTTTATTCACCACTGATTATTAATTATATGTCCTTCAATTACAATATAATTGATATGTATTTTTTATATTAATTATATTTCCACACTGCATCTTGGTGGCAGTGGTCCCAAGCTTTAATGCATCCCTCAGCACGTAGTCCTAGATCTTGGGATGTGCCAGTCTGCCACACTCGGCCAAGGTCAGCTCTTTGGTCTGGAAGATCAACGAGTCTCAGGTAGACCAAAGAACTTCCTTCTCTGAGTCAATGGTCCTCCAGCCGTAGTTTGTCAGTGTTCTGGGATTATCAATGTGCAATATCATAATGGCTTCTTTATTCAGACAAAATGGCATTTTGGCTTTGTTAGACTTGCAGAATAAGTGTTTGTAAGAAGAGAAACTTTAAAAATGACCAGTTTAAACAAACAAAGTCAAAAACCCAACAATCTTAAACCTAGGTCTCCTTACACTTCCCTAGTTTCCTTGAATGTATCCCATCTGATCCTGGTGATTTATTGACTCTAAATGCAGCCAATCTATCTAATAATATAACCATTTTTAGTCCACCCAGTGTCTCAACTATCTCCTCCTTCTAAATTGGACAGCTTCTTCTTTGTCCACACATTAAATGTATTTATTTAATACTGTGATAACCCTCTACAAAGCCCGTGGGGAATAACTAATTAATCAGCTTGTAGAGCTCAGGTAATGGGTAATGGCCTTCCCAGCTGGAACTCATCTCTTGAGTCTTTGAGAATGTAGGCCCGGGTTAATGTTTCATTAGCCACGTGGCTGTTTTCCTAGTGGCAGAACATATATATATATTATGGGGCAGAGGTGGTGTGGGGGGGAAACATTAAAAATAAATAAATAAAGCTGATTCAAACATGCCCAGCTAGCTCCTAATGTAACTCTTAATGGGACGCTTAATCTTAGGATCATGGTTCTGGCTCCAAACTGGGTGCATTTACAAGGCCCTCTTGGGATGAAAAGAAGCAGGCCTAGGGATGGGTGTGTAGAACTGTCTGTCTCAGACTGGGACTAACCTATGCACACCACAAGTCGTGGCACTATCTTAGTGTTCAACAATAAAGGATGTTCCTGTCCGCTTCGGTTCCCTGAGTGATTACAAATAGCTTCAGTAGCTCCAATCTCCATATGTAAATCCCTTTTAGGTCACAAATAGAACCCTCTCATCTCTTTACTAATTTTTTATTACTTAAGGATTCAGTTTGGTGTTAGCTGTCTGTCTCTTCGCCTGCTATCTCTCTGATTCTTTTGTTTGTTTTTCACTTACCTTTCGAATCCTCTAAATGCACCCAGTTTTCAATTGTGTAATCCACCCAATATTGATCACATTCTCCCTTGTTTCATTCTTAATTTTTGTTGTCATCCGGTAGCTTCAGGATTTATTTGATTTTTTTCCCTTGTGGAATGTACCTAAAGACAATCCATTGTGAATACTTTTGCCTGCCAATCTTTGATTCCAATTTATCTGGGCTAAATCAGTTCTCATGCCAATGAAATTGGTTTTTCCCTAATTAATTAATTTTACTTTGGAATGCATCTTTTCCATAGCCGACATGATTCTATGATCACCGTCCCCTGAATGTTTGTATCCTGAAAGTTAAACCACTTGATCCACTTCATTCCACAGAATCAGAATCAGAACTGGCGATGCCTGCTTCCACGTTGAATTAGAAATATACTGATGTCGAAAATTGTCCTGAATACAATTTAGAAACACTTGCCCCTTTCTGCCCTTTTACTGTTCCAGTCAATACTTGAAAAATTAAAGTGTAAAGTTCCACATTATAATTATCCTTTAATTAATAGTCATCTGGTAGTGTAGAACTTCAATCTTCCTGAAAAACAACGTATTTTTAGTCTTGGACTGATCAGTCCATTTGCAAGAATATCAGTGTGAAGGGGAACAACTTAGAGAGAAGAGAGTGTTGATTGCTTGCAAAGTGATTGCTAGAAGCATTGTCAATAAAGTGTGCACCAGTTAGATAATAACTGGCAGTTAACTGCCAAGCTGAAGTTAAGCCAGACAAGATGACTCAGATGGACCAGGGTATTGTAAGGAGGAATGAACCAGACAATAGTTTTTGCTCATTTTGTGAAGTTGAAACAGGCGCAATTTGTTTCCAGTCTATGCAAGTTGGCCACACAACAAGACCAAATGACAATCATGAATTGCTTATCAGTGTAATTCATAACATGCTGTGGTTACCTTTCTAAAAGTGCTCAATTAACAGCTGGTTTGTCATGGGGACTCAACCAGCATCAATGATTTGGAAAATTGTGGTACAGCCAAAGTACAGGCAGCATCCGAGAGGCAGGACAGTCGACGTTTCGGGTGTAAGCTCTTCATTGCGAATGTGGAGGGTGAAGGGGAATGAGAGATAAATGGGGGTAGGGGTGGTGCTGGGGGAGGTACCTGGGAAGGTGGATGCAGGTGGGGGTAATTGTGATAAGTTGGTGGAGAGGGTGGAATGGATAGGTGGGAAGGAAGAAGGACAGGTAAGGTAGGTCAAGAGAGCGATGACGAGTTGAAGGGTTGGATCTGGGATGGAGGGAGGGGAGATGAGGAAGCTGGTGAAGTCGACATTGATGCCGTGAAGGGTCCCAAGGCGGAAGGTGAGGCATTCTTCCTCCAGTTGGTGAGTGACTTTGATTTGACAGTGGAGGAGGCCCAGGGCTTGCACATCCTCAGGGAAGTGGGAGGGGGGATTGAAGTGGGGGTGGTGGGGTTGTTTCATGTGTGTGTGTCCCAGCGATGTTCCCTGAAATGCTCCGTGAGTTGGCGTCCTCTCTCCCCAATGTAGAGAAGACTACATCGAGAGCAACAGACATAGTAATTGAGGTGTTTGGATGTGCAGGAAAACTTCTGCTGGATGTGAAATGATCCTTCGGGGCCTTGGATTGAGTGAGGGGGGAGTGTGGATGCAGATTTTACATCTTGTCCGGTAGCAAGGGATCAACTCAACCCAAACATCCATTTCAACCACACTGAATTCCACAGCTACCTTAGCTACCCCTCCTCCCACCCCACCTCCTCTAAAAACATGATAAGTTACTCCCAGTTCCTCTGCCTCTGCTGTATCTGCTCTCTGGAGGAGCAATTCTACTCCAGGACATCCCATGGCTTCCTATTTCAAAGATTGCAATTTCCACTCACTCATGATCAAGAATGCCCCCCAGAACATCTCCTCCACTTCCTGCACCTCTGTCCTTGAACCTCACCCCTCCAACCGCAACAAGGATCGAACCTCCCTGGTCCTCACCTTCCACTCCACCAATCTCCAAATTCAGCACATTATCCTCCGTCATTTCCACCCCACCACTATCTGCATTCCGCAGAGACCATTCCCTCAGTGACCATTCCTTGTTAGGTCCACGCCCCCACCAACCCAGTCTCCACACCCAGCACCCTCCCTTGCTGCTGCAAGAGGTGTAAAACCTGCGCCCACACCTCGCCCCTCACCCCCATCCAAGGCCCCAAAGGATCTTTTCACATCCAGCAGAGATTTTCCTGCACATTCACCCCTCTCATCTACTATGCCTGTTGCTCTCAATGTGGTCTCCTCTACATTGGGGATCTAGGACACCAACTCATGTACCGTTTCAGGGAACATCATTGGGCCGCACACAACAAACAACCTTACCACCCTCTGGCTGACCACTTCAGTTCTCCCTCCCACTCCCCCAAGGACATCCAACTCCTGGGCTTCCTCCACTACCAAATCCTAACCACCTGATGCCTGGTGAAAGAACATCTCATCTTCAGCCTTACCCTTCAACTACATGGCATCAACATCAACTTCACTAATTTCCAAATCTCCCCTCCCTCCACCTTATCCCAGGTCTAAACCTCCAACTCTGCACTGCCCTCTTGAACACTACATTTTCCTTCCCATCTCTCCACTCCACCCTCCCCACCAACCTAATACAATTACCCCTTACCTGCATCCTCCTATCACCTTCACAGCTACCTTCCCCCAGCCCCACACCCCACCCTACCCCCCCTCCCCCAATTTATCTCTCAGTCCCCTTCCCCCACCACGTTCCTGATGAAGGGCTTATGACTGAAACATTGACTCCCCTGTTCCTCCAATCTTGCCTGACCTGCTGTGCTTTTCCAGCGCCACACCTTTTGACTCTGACTCTCCCACATTGTCAGTCCTCAATTATTTTCTTAATTCCCATTATAATGCTCTCTCCTGACCCTAAATGCTGGGAATACTTGGATAATGTAAGGGTTAAACAATCCAGGCTGTAGGGTGCAGCCAATGGATTCAGGGAATTCTCAATGCTCTCAAAGAATGGTGTGAAGAAAGCCAACTGAATGCTCAGGATTTTGCCATGCGAGTCAACTAAGCATGTTCCCCTGGACAAAGGTAAGTAATTATATCCTGGCAGAGGGACAAGTCTCAAAAATCATGAATGCATACATCCAATGGACTGGTGTTGGATGATCAGGTGGACAGTTATACAAAAACACAAATAACTGAATGTTTCTCCTCAGATTCTTCATCACTGTCAGACCCCCTGTCCATGATCCATTGTTCATCGACACATCGACTTCTATTCCTTGTTCGAATCTACTGTGCGCGTGGGGAACCTCAGTCTCACATTTATCCATACTGCTCAGGTCACAAGAATTGGGTGGCACGGTGGCACAGTGGTTAGCACTGCTGCCTCACAGCACCAGGGACCCAGGTTCAATTCTCACCTCAGGCAACTGTCTGTGTGGAGTTTACACATCCTCCCCGTGTCTGCGTGGGGGTGCTCCGGTTTCCTCCCACAGTCCAAAAATGTGCAGGCTGGGTGAATTGGCCATGCTAAATTGCCCATGGTGTTAGGTGAATGGGGTAAATGTAGGGGAATGGGTCTGGGTGGGTTGCTCTTCGGAGGGTTGGTGTGGACTTGTTGGGCTGAATGGCCTGCTTCCACACTGGAAGTAATCTAATTTAATCTAAAAATAGAAGCACAGGCTGAGCTCGGTCTTAAAGCCTCCGTCTCACATTGTCCTTCCATTTAAACTCTCCTAACAAGAGTAGCCATTAAGTGCTGAAAAACCCTGACACTATTTGCCCAAGACCTGAATGGATTGCCACCACAACCAGAGAAATCTAGACAACGCTGAAGTTTGACTAACTTCATCCCCAAAAGATGTAAGGTGGAATGGTACCAAAGTAATCCTATTCTTTTCATGGTCCAAGACCCCAATGAAACACCTAAATTATGAAATCTGTATCTATTTCAATGCTTGTAATGTAGGAAAGGTAACATTAATTGTAACTTGTCTGTAATTGTTTATAATTTTTTTTACAAATATTTTATTAGCAAATTTTTTTAACTTTACAAACATGTAAAATTGCTGAAAAAATGCAATCAATAACAAATATCAGTATAATACAAAGAAAAAGAACACAAATTATAATACAATTGCAGTCTACTAATTACTAACCTACCCTATAGTACAAAACAAACCCGAACACTCTGCAAAGCATCACCAATAAATAAGTAAATAGCTTATAGATCAAAAAAAAGAAAAGCAAAAAAAAAGCCCCCAAAAAAAACACAGAATACAAAATAGCTATGCTCAGCGCAAAGCTCCCAAACAAAGGAACGAGAGCATTGTCTATATATACATCCGTATTAACTCAGGAGACCCTCTCCAGGGCCCAGGGCTTGACAAACCTAACCATCCTGGTTAAGCAAACACCCTAGTTAAGATAACTGACAAATCTATATCCAAATAACTCAAGTAGGGCTGCCATGTCTTATAAAAATGGTCTGTTGTGTGGTGCAGTATGTTTGCGAAAAAGTCCAAGGGAATGTGCTCCATAATTAATTTCTGCCATCCCAGCAAGTCCAGCGGGTTCTCAGACACCCAATTCATCAGAATATTCTTCTGTGCACAGTATGCAAGAATACTAAATGGTTTCTTCCCATGCCCATCTAAAGATGGTAAATTCGGTAGACCTAAGAGGAGAGATATCGAGTCTACTTTGACTTCAGTCCTTAATACCTTCCCTATCTCTTCTGCCACAGCGCTCCAATAAACACAGAGCCTGTGGCATGTCCAGAAGCATTGGGTAAGAGTACCTACACTTATTTTACCCAAAGAGAGAAAATGTTGGAAAATCTCAGCAGGTCTGGCAGCATCTGTAAGGAGAGAAAAGAGCTGACGTTTCGAGTCTAACTGACCCTTTGTCACAGCTTTGACAAAGGGTTAGTTAGACTCGAAACGTCAGCTCTTTTCTCTCCTTACAGATGTTGTCAGACCTGCTGAGAATTTCCAGCATTTTCTCTTTTGGTTTCAGATTCCAGCATCCGCAGTAATTTACCTTTTTACACATATTTTGCATTTGGGGCACACTGAAGATGCCCCTTCTTTAAACTTTGCCAGATGGTCTGGTGCCAGATAAGTCCTGTGTAGAACTTTTAACTGTGTAGTGCACAGCCTGTTACAGATTGAGATCTTTCAAGCATTCTTCCATATGTTCTCCCATGTTTCAGAAGAGATCTCCACTCCCAGCTCGTGCTCCCAGATCTCACATAACCAGTTAATATCTTGCCAGGCCCTGCCACCCAGCAGGTGATAGAGGGCACTAACTGAAAGGGTGTTTGTGGAATGTAACAACAACCTCTCTGTATCGGGCTTATAGGGCTCAGTGAGAAGTGTAGTCTTCTTCTGGATGAAATCCCTGACCGGAAAAAAACGGAAAATAGCTCTTCTGCGCAACTCGTATTTGCAGCTCAGTTGCTCAAAGACATCATAGCCTCCCCCTCAAACAAGTCTCCCAAACTAGAAACTCCTCTCGCTGCCCATAGTTTGAACTCTTGAGTCCATCATCCCCTGTCAGAACCCTGGCATGCCAACTATAGGTGTAAGTGGCGAAGTCTTGGATAAACAACCCTCACTCTGACGCATCGCCCTCCGCCTTGACTGTACTAATGACAATGGGGTTCCAGCAGTGGTCCATAACTGTCCTCATCTTATCCATGAACAACAGGTTAATAAGAGGGCACTTTGCCTGGGAGGCCTCGATATCCAGCCATATTGAGTTCAGATCGTTACCTACCCAATCACAGACAAAGGAATAGCAGGGAACTCAATTGATCCCCTCTGATGTCTGGGAAATCAACTCCTCCCCCTCCTTGAGGGAAATACAATTTAGTAAGTTTGATGAGGGGCCACCCACGATGCCAGACAAAGGAACTAAACCACCCCATAAGCTTCCGTAGCGTTGACCTGGGAAACATTATAGGGAGCATACGCATGGGATAAAGCAAACGAGGAAGAACATTCATCTTAATGAGAGATATTCGGCCCAGCCATGAAATTGGAAGAGCCTCCCATCTCTGGAGATCTCACCCAGTATTGTTGAGCAAGTGAGCAAAGTTAGTCCGAAATAATTGATCAAACCTGGGGGTAATAAAAATGCCTAGGTATCGGAACCCTGGCCGTGACCACTGAAAAGGGAACTTAGAGCCACCTTCAACTTCTGGCACATCTTTAAGGTTCCCCAAAGGCATAGCCTCCGATTTTGAAAGTTAATCTTACATCCTGAAATAGCCCCAAATGAATTGATACATTGTATCAAATGAGGTACGGAGGTGATCAGGTTCGACAAAAACAGAAGGATCTTATTTGCGTACAATGTAATCTTGTGTGCCCTTGATCCCACTTCCGGAGTGGTTATGTGGACGTTCTGACGAATGGCCTCTGCCAGTGGCTCTATCACCAACATAAACAACAACAGTGAGAGGGGCAGCTGACTACCCCACCAATTGTAAAATTCCCAGACTTCACCCCGTTGGTGATGACCGCAGCCACAGGGTGGTGATATAAAACCTCCACCCACCGAGCAAAGACCCCACCCAGCCCGAACTGTTCTAAGACATAAAAAAGATACGGCCATTCCATCCGGTCAAATGCTTTCTCTGCATCTAAGGAAATCACCAACCCCTGAATCGATCGTTGCTGACAAACTTGGACTATATTCAGCAGCCTTATAATATTATTAGAGCCCCTACAGCCCCTTATAAAGTCTGTCTGGTCCTCTTTAGCAATATGGGGCAACACCTTTTCCAATCTCAGCGCCAGGATCTTACACAAAATCTTGAAATCTGAATTTAATAGAGAGATGGGCCTGTATGAGGCCCAATCCTCAGGAACCTTCCCCTTCTTTAGAATTAAGGAAATATTAACTTCTCTCTAAGATGGTGGTAGGTGTTCATGCATACAGGTGTGATTATACATCTCCAACATCGGCCCTGATAGAATCCCTATAAACTCTTGATAAAACTCACCCGGGAGATTACCAGAGCCAGGCGCTTTCCCACTCTGAAGTTGCCTAGTTGCATCCTGTATATCCTGAACTGTCAAGGGGGCATTAAGGAGAGAGGCCTGTTCCAAGGTTACCCCTGGGAGGTCCAGGTTCTTAAAAAAGATCTCCATTTTAGCACTCCTGTCCTCACAACCTTCAGACTGATACAATTCAGAGTAAAAACTCCAAAAAGCCTCATTAACCTTTTTAGTATCGTATGTAAGGACCCATGTAAGGACCCAATCGTATGTAATGGATTGGGGAGCACGCTTTTTCCTAGTCAGGTACGCTAAATACTTCCCTGGCCTATTCCTATATTCGAACAGCCTTTGTCTAGCAAAAGCAAGTTCTTTCTTTGAGTTTTGTGTCAGTATTGAATTCAAGGCAACCCAGAGGGCTGCGATCTGCTGTAAGTTAGTCACCGAAGGCCACACAAAATGTGCCACCTCGGCGGCTTTCAACCGCGTCTCAAGTAGACGCTGCTGTTCCTTCTTCTGTCGTTTCCAGCTAGCTGAATAGGAAATAGCTAATCCCCTAGCAAAGGCCTTAGCAGTCTCCCATAGCATGGATGGATAACTCGCCATGCCTGAGTTGATAGTCAAGAATTCCTGAAGCTCCTTCAAAAAGTATTCCACAAATTTGGAATCCTTAAGGAGAAAAGGGTCCAAATGCCAGTGCCGCAAACCTAGCCCCTCACTCCTGGTCTTAACCTCCAAATATACCGCCGCATGATCAGAGCTCTATTCCCCATTTTACAACCCATAATCGAATCCAGAAGGGCTGAGGGAGCCAGAAAGAGGTCAATCCTTGTGTGACATTTATGTGGGCTTGAAAAAAAGGTGAAGTGCCTGCCGGTAGGGTGAAGACATCTCCAAATATCCACCAGCCCCAACTCCTAGCATAAGTCAACCATCTGCTTGGCCTGCGAAGAAATAGCTGGGGGCCCACTAGGCATCCTGTCCACTGTTGGATCCAAAAGACAATTAAAATCCTCAACTATAATAATATGCCGAGTTCCAAAAGCACTCAGCTTAGAGAAAGCACTAATCAAAAATTTGAGGGGATGCACTAGAGGACAATAGACATTTAAAATGCCATATTCCTCCCCATGTGTCAGGGATTTAAGTATCACAAACCGTCCCTGCTCATCTTTCACCTGCTCTAATAAAGTGAACAGAAGATTTTTCTGAATAAGTACTGCCACTCCCCTACTTTTAGTAGTAAAGGATGAAAAGAAAACCCGGTCATAACACCCCTGTTGTAATTTCAGGTGTTCCTCATCATCAAGATGGGCTTCCTGCAACAAAGCAATATCAACCTTTTCTCTCCTAAGGCTAGAAAGCACTTTTTTTCCTTTTAACAGATGAATTACTTCCCTTGATGTTCCAGGTGCACCATTTAATAAGACACTTAGCCATATCCCCTTTCAGAGACCCTTGAATCCTGCTTACAAAGCGCCAAGCACAAGTAAATAAAGACTCATAGAGTCAAAGAATTATGTTCACAATAATTACTCTATCATGACTATAAACAACTATCACTACCAAAAAACTACAAAGAAAGCAACTATAAAACCTTGAATGGAAGACACTTCCTCCTGCCCATAGGGGGCACTCACCCTACCCATCCCCTCCTTCACAGCTAGTAACTATAGGCCAGTGAGTCTCACTTCTGTTGTGGGCAAAGTCTTAGAGAGAATTGTAAGGGATAGGATTTATGAACATTTGGATAGGAATAATGTGATCAAGGATAGTCAGCATGGTTTTGTGAAGGGCAGGTCGTGCCTCACAAACCTTATTGAATTCTTTGAGAAGGTGACTAAGGAGGTAGATGAGGGGAAAGCGGTAGATGTGGTATATATGGATTTTAGTAAGGCGTTTGATAAGGTCCCCCATGGTAGGCTACTGCAGAAAATACAGAGATATGGCATTGAGGGTGAGTTGGAGGTTTGGATTAGGAATTGGCTCTCTGGAAGAAGACAGAGGGTAGTAGTTGATGGCAAAGGTTCATCTTGGAGTGCCGTCACTAGCGGTGTTCCGCAAGGATCTGTTTTGGGACCATTGCTGTTCATCATTTTTATAAATGACCTGGAGGAAGGGTTAGAAGGTTGGGTGAGCAAGTTTGCGGATGATACGAAAGACGGAGGAGTTGTAGACAGTGAGGAAGGATATGGCAGGTTACAGCGGGATATAGAGAAGCTGCAGAGCTGGGCAGAAAGGTGGCAAATGGAGTTCAATGTAGCTAAGTGTGAAGTGATTCACTTTGGTACGAGTAATAAAAAGATGGATTACTGGGCTAATGGTAGACTACTTGGTAGTGTGGAAGAGCAGAGGGATCTTGGTGTCCATGTACACAGATCTCTGAAAGTTGCCACCCAGGTAAATAGTGCAGTGAAGAAGGCATATGGCGTACTGGCTTTTATTGGGAGAGGAATTGAGTTCCGGAGTCCTGAGGTCATGCTGCAGTTGTATAAGACTCTGGTGCGGCCGCATCTGGAATATTGTGTGCAGTTTTGGTTGCCATACTATAGGAAGGATGTGGAGGCACTGGAACGGGTGCAGAGGAGGTTTACCAGGATGTTGCCTGGTATGGTAGGAAGATCCTATGAGGAAAGGCTGAGGCACTTGGGGTTGTTTTCATTGGAGAAAAGAAGGTTTAGGGGTGATTTGATAGAGGTGTACAAGATGATTAGGGGGTTAGATAGGGTTGACAGTGAGAACCTTTTTCCACGTATGGAGTCAGCTATTACAAGGGGGCATAGCTTTAAATTAAGGGGGGGTAGATATAGGACTGATGTTAGGGGTAGGTTCTTCACTCAGCGAGTCGTAAGTTCATGGAATGCCCTGCCAGTAGCAGTAGTGGACTCTCCCTCTTTATGGGTATTTAAGCGGGCATTGGATAGGTATATGGAGGATAGTGGGTTAGTGTAGGTTAGGTGGGCTTTGATCGGCGCAACATCGAGGGCCGAAGGGCCTGTACTGCGCTGTATTCTTCTATGTTCTATGTTCTATGTTCACATCCGGACTGTGCCCCAGCTTTAGGCCAGAAAAAAAAACAAGGAGGTGATCCTTAAATCAACAGGAAAAAGACAAAGTCAGGATGAGCACTCCACCCATCCCTGGCTTCATGACACATCTACGACTAGAAGAGAAACAGCAAACAAAAAAAAGGGGAGACAGCAAAGAACATCCACAAAATTTCCCATCAGAAAATCCAGTTATATAAAAAAGGACAACTTATTCCAAGTTTTTTTCCCTCTTTCCAAAAAAGAAACCATTAGGGAGTAAGAAAGGAATTTTAAAAAGGAAGGGAAAACATGGGGAAAGACAGAAAAGAGAACAAACATTAACTCTATTCTTCAGGCCAATCCGTTTATTCTAAAGTGTCCACAATGTTTTTAGCTTTATCCACCAAGTCAAATGTATAAACTGAGTCCTTGTGGCTGAAACGAAGTACTGCAGGGTATCTTATGGAGTACTGGATGCCCAGGTTCCTCAGCCTCTTTTTAACTTCATCGAAGGACTTCCTCTTTCGGATTACAGCTGCCGAGAAATCCTGGAAAAATATGATTTTTGACCCCTTGTACAGCAGTGCCTGTGGATCATTTACAAGTAATCTGGAGGCTTCTACAACATTTTGCTTGTCCTTATATGAGTGCAAGTGCACTCGGACTGGGCTGGGGTGCTGCATGGGCCATGACCTGTGCACTGTAACCTGATATGCCCTTTCAATCTGCAGCCTGCTGGACTCGATGTGAAGGCCCAAATACTTCGGCAGCCGGCTATCAAAGAAGCTGATTTTCAAGGTCGTTGATATGGTCTCGCAAGGCCTGCTCCAACACCTGGATCCGACTAGATGAGGACTCCATCGCAGCTTCCGAGACCTTAGCTCACCCATCCACCTCCTCCAGCCGCTCCCCGAGGCCCTGGATCTCCTGCTCATGCTTCTGCAGCATGGATGCGATGGGTTGGACCTGGGCACAAATCTTCAAGGTAAGTCTCTCCATCGCCGCAGCCAATTCCTGTGAGTCTGTCAGGTCCTGGGGGGGGGGGGGGGGGGGGGGGTGTTCAGGAGAGGCTGCAGTCTCTGGTATGGTAGGTGTGTGAGAAATGGGGAAGGGTGTTGTTTTCGCAGATGTAGCAAAAAGGGTAGTGATAATAAGCTTAAGCATCGTGCTGACAAACAAGTATAGAGGGCAGCTGCAGGCAAAGATCAGATTCGCAAACTTCTGGGAAAAACAAGTTTGTGCAGGCAGAAAAGCAGGACAATAGAAAACACTAGCACAGCAAGTGTTAATATAGTTACAAAACGGTTGCAGCTAACGGCCCAAGGAGATAGAAGTAGAATCTAATCAAGATAAGGAGAAGTCACATAGGGGCAGTCAGGTCACAAGTTAGGCAGAGAACTAGGGTGATTGGGTAATGTAGGAGTCGGGAGAGGTGACCTCACGCAGCTCAAAGGTATAACCGTATACTTGTTTCAATGCTCATTGCTCATTTGCTTTAGCTTTTGACGCCCTTTCTTGCAAGATCGTAAAATAAATTGTCTTGCTTCCAGTTGTGGTGGTCTTGGCTAATTTTGTTAAGTTTGTTTCTAACAGGTGCTGTAGGGGAATGTCCTCCCTGCTGCTGTTTGCGCGCTCCTTTTCCCTTTGGCATTCTTCCCACTCCCAAATTTTAACAAATATGTGTTCTGTAAAGTTTTAAACTAATGATTCTACCACATAAGTTGGCCAGGGATGGCAAAAAATACCAGTATGCCTTGGCTGTGAGGCAGAACTGTCCACAGCAGTTCTACAGAATCGCCACTGTTAGCGCGGATGAAATTATCTCAGTCCGAGCCCAGAGTGCGGTTCGACAATCGGTAATTTATTAAAGTGTTTAACGCCGGTGGAGACCAACCAAGGTCCGAATCTCGATCGCTCTCCCGTTTCCCGCGCGATGTTACAAGTTATATACTTCATGAGTCAGGATGTAGGAGATTGGGTATGAATGAGTGTGAATGGTGGCAATCATGGCTGGAGTATGTGTGAATGTCAAGCTTCCTACCGTCCTCGGAGAGTCGGCAGCATACACAAAAGGTGTGCTGTTTATCTTTACGTAAATGGGTCCGGGTGTTTTCTGCTTGTCTCTCCATGAGGGCTGGAGGCTAGCACCCCCACTTTGTTACTTCCAAAGTGTCTGTTAGATTCATCCTGTTCGTTTGGTGTTTGCTTTTTGTGTAGGACTGTTTTGCATGATCAGGTTATGGGTGTGTGTCAGTTGGAGCCTTGACGAGATTATAAGGTGGGTTTCGATCTGTGAGTCATGACCATTGTCAGGAGTCCTGACTAGTGTCTGGTCTGGTGTGTATTCGGATCTGTCTTTGGGCCCCCTTCTCCCGATCATGTGGTCGGGCTGGCAGCTGCTGTTTTAGAATGAATACTGTTTGCTTTAAAATGGATACTGCTGGCTCTCCCGATGTGGGCCTTGCTCCATGGTAAACACGGGGCGGTTTATCACCCCCCTTCAGCCACCACCTTGCCGAGTCAATTGTTTATAATTTTAATATGATTTTAACACAATTGTTGAGCTTCTAAAATCCTATGGCAGGTTTCTCTCCATGAACTCTAGTGAGATTCTCACACTGTTCTCTGAAATTTGCTACTACCTGTGCATCTACAGTGCCACACTCTTATCTTCCCTCTTGCCACTGCAGGGACCTTTTGACTCAATTTTTAAAAATCCAGCTACGCACCCAGTCATAGTTGGGCATGGGGTTTGTGTAATAGAGTCATCATTAATGGTCCCAGAGGTTTGCACTTGCCTCCCAGTAATCATCCTTGTAAAACAAAACAGGAACATCAGAGTTCTCAAGGATATTGTCATTATGGCAGCTCCCAGGGTACTCGGTGTGTATGGTATTAATGCTCACAAATGACTTGCACATTGATAGAATCTCTACTCATGAACACTGCTGTGTTATGATACGGCCTTCTGAATATGATGCGTGTACTGTCCACAGCACCTGCCCCGGGGGGAGCAAGCCATGTTTGGCAAAGCCTCTTGCCCCTGAGGGCTGCAGTCCTGAATCATGAGGAAATGAGGTGAAGCTGTAGGATCTGGCACAAATAGCAAGAGCAACAGCCTGGATACTTTTTGTGCATCGAGGGTTGTGAGATCCCACACAGGGTCCCCATTGGATCCTTGGACACAGCCAGTTTCACAAGCGTTTCAGAGAACTGTCACTCAGACAGCTACTGGGACAAGGTGGTCAGCCATCCCTTCAGATCCCAGATCCCACTCCAGCAGTTGGCATTGGGGGATCCCACAATATCCTCAGTCTGCTGTGACACTGCCTTTTTCTGCAGAGTGTTATGGACCAGGCCAGACTCCCTCAAAATATTTCAAGAAAGTGGTCCAGACCCTAACTTTGACAGTTGTTTTAAGCAGGATAGTGTAAAGTGGATATTCGAGGAGAGATGCAGCTGGTCAAACGACTTCGTTTTAAGCAAAACAGAATTTATTTACATGATTACCAAATGAAACACAAAACAAAAGAGAACAGAACATTTTAACCTATTTGAAAACCCAAAAGATCATCCCAACTTAATAATGCTATTCCCAATACTTGCAACATTCCCCATAAACATTGCTTGGTATAAAAGGAAAAAATCAAACACAGGTCTTACAGGAGAGAGATGTCAGAGAGAGAGGAAGGATCAGCATGGACCTGCTTCTTTCATGTAGTTGCTGCTGGGATCTGCAGCCTCAAAACTGCCTGATTGCTTTCAGTTAACAGCCAGACTGCCAAAAACACAAATCAAATCAGAGAAAAGCTGATCTGGGAGAACAGGCCACTCCCCCTTCATTGTAGAAGTATTTTCAAAACCTTGAAAGCCAGTTTCCTGAGGCAGTATCTGTTAGCTATAATCAAACTGGCCCTAAAACACATCCAAAGCCAGACTTTTTGGAATATCTGTTTTTATGACCTCTCTGAGAAAAAAAACAAGGACAACATAACCTTGTTAAAGAGCAGCATCATCACAGGAGGAAATGACATTGAAGATGTTAGACCCTGGACCTCCTGTACCTCTTCCATGTCCTGAGGGGACCTTCAGCTGCCACCACTTCACACGGAGGCTATTCGACAGGTACTGGAGGTTGCTGCTGGCCCTGGGCTTTCTGACACATTTATTCTTCCTCAGTTTCTCTGTGCCTTTGTGGAACTGTGGCCTCAGCAGTGATGACCCCCAACCCCGCTATGGCTGGATTAATAGCTCGCAGTCCCCGTGAAACAAACCAGATCTTTAATAACGTGAGCAGTCAGCGTTTGGAATCACACATAACTGATAGTTTAGCATCATCCTCCATGCATGGGACATGGAAGACACCAACAAGGGCTTTAGAATGCTTCTACATGAACTCTTTAACATAGGGACCTTATTCTGATGTATCCAGCACTAGCCATGTCATGCAAATAGAGGAACCTGTGAGTGCTGTTTGATTACTGATATTTTGTTCCACTCCCCACCATTCCCACATCATCCAAGAAATCAGCATATTGGCAAATACCTATAGTTCGAGGAAATTAACTCTGTGCACCTTATGCTGCCTGTGAGATCCTGGATTGTCTTTGAGAATTGTCACCTTTGATTACTTCTGCTTCACAGAGATAGCTAGACTAAAGCTGCACTGACCATTGACATGGTCAGGATTGTTTGTGACCAGGATTTGTAACCCACCCAGTTGCACACGGCATGTATTTAAAATGCAGGGGGCTATGGTTAGAGAGGGCTGCAACCTGTACTGTGGACATGCCCGATTAATGCAATTGCCCCTTGATGGACCTCATATTGACCACAAGTGGAACCTGCACATTCTCAGACATTTAAAAATCACTTATTCCGCCCATTTCTCGTGAGATTGTAGCCATTTTTCAGTTCCATTGTGCATTTACAATTCAGATGGGAGTGGAGGTGACACAGGTCACACTTGGTTCAGTGGTTCATAGACTCAGCCTGGTCATGAAGGCACTGCCCCTGAACCTCCCTGTATCTTTGTTCCTTCCATTCCCTGTTTAGCCCCCATCAATACTGAGCCTCCGCACATCCCCACATACCATCTTCAATTTCAGCTTCTTCTCTCTCTCTCTCTCTCTCTACTGCTGTTGCAGGTAGTGTGTTCCACGCCCCTACTACTCTCTGAGTAAAGAAACTACCTCTGACATCTGTCCTATATCTACCACTCCTTAACTTAAAACTATGTCCCCTCATGCAAGCCATCACCAACTGAGGAAAAAGGCTCTCACTGTCCATCCGATCTAACCCTCTGATTATTTTATATGTCTCAATTAAATCACCTCTCAACCTTCTCTCCAATGAAAACAGCCTCAAGACCCTCAGCTTTTCCTTGTAAGACCTTCCCTCCATACCTGGCGATATCCTAGTAAATCTCTTCTGAACCCTTTCCAAAGCTTCCACATGCCTCCTACAATGTGGTGACCAGAACTGTACGCTATTCTCCAAAAGTGCCTCACAAGCCTTAATTGAGTTCTTTGAGGTGGTAACCAAACAGGTGGATGAGGGTAAAGCAGTTGATCTGGTGTATATGGATTTCAGTAAGGCTTTTGATAAGGTTCCCCAAGGTAGGCTATTGCACAAAATACGAAGGCATGGGATTAAGGGTGATTTAGTAGTTTGGATCAGAAATTGGCTAGTTGAAACAAGAGAGAGGATGGTGGTTGATGGGAGTTCAGTTACTAGTGGGGTACCACAAGGATCTGTTGTGGGTCCACTGCTGTTTGTCATTTATATAAATAGAGTCATAGAGCCTTTGAGACGTACAGCATGGAAACAGACTCTTCGGACCAACCTGTCCATGCCGACCAGATATCCCAACCCAATCTAGTCCCACCTGCCAGCACCTGGCCCATATCCCTCCAAACCCTTCCTATTAATATACCCATTCAAATGCCTCTTAAATGTTGCAATTATACCAGCCTCCACCACTTCCTCTGGCAGCTCATTCCATACACGTACTACCCTCTGCGTGAAAACGTTGCCCCTTAGGTCTCTTTTATATCTTTCCCCTCTCACCCTAAACCTATGCCCTCTAGTTCTGGTCTCCCCGACCCCAGGGAAAAGACTCTACCTATTTACCCTAACCATGCCCCTCATAATTTTGTAAACCTCTATAAGGTCACCTCTCAGCCTCCGATATTCCAGGGAAAACAGCCCCAGCCTGTTCAGCCTCTCCCTATATCCTAGTAAATCTTTTCTGAACACTTTCAAGTTTCACAACATCTTTCCGATAGGAAGGAGACCAGAATTGCACACAATATTCCAACAGTGGCCTCACCAATGTCCTGTACAGCCGCAACATGACCTCCCAACTCCTGTACTCAATACTCTGACCAATAAAGGAAAGCATACCAAACACCTTCTTCACTATCCTATCTACCTGCGACTCCACTTTCAAGGAGCTATGAACCTGCACTCCAAGGTCTCTTTGTTCAGCAACACTCCCTAGGACCTTACCATTAAGTGTATACATCCTGCTAAGATTTGCTTTCCCAAAATGCAGCACCTCACATTTATCTGAATTAAACTCCATCTGCCACTTCTCAGCCCATTGGCCCATCTGATGCAGACTGTACTAACTGTACCTCTTATGCTTGCATCCAAATCATTTATGTAAATTACAAAAATCAGGGGACCCAGCACCAATCCTTGTGGCACTCCACTGGTCATAGGCCTCCAGTCTGAAAAACAACCCTCCACCACCACCATCTGTCTTCTACCTTTGAGCCACTTCTGTATCCAAATGGTTGGTTGAGGGTGTAGAAGGATGGGTTAATAAATTTGCGGATGACACTAAGGGCTGTAGAGTTGTGGATAGAGAAAAAGGATGTTGTAGGTTACAGAGAGACATAGATAAGCTGCAGAGCTGGGCTGAGAGGTGGCAAATGGAGTTTAATGCGGTAAAGTGTGAGGTAATTCATTTTGAAAGGAGTAACAGGAAAGCAGAGTATTGGGCTAATGCTAAGATTCTTGATAGTGTAGATGAGCAAAGAGATCTTGGTGTCCAGGTACATAGATCCTTGAAAGTTGCCACCCAGGTTGATAGGGTTACTAAGAAGGCATACGGTATGTTAGCTTTTATTGGTAGAGAGATTGAATTTCGGAAACATGAGATCATGTTGCAGTTGTGCAATACTCTGGTGCGGCCACATTTGGAGTATAGCGTACAATTCTGGTCACCGCATTATAGGAAGGATATGGAAGCTTTGGAAAGGGTTCAGAGGTGATTTACTAGGATATTGCCTGGTGTGGAGGGAAGTTCTTACAAGGAAAGGCTGAGGGACTTGAGGTTGTTTTCATTAGAGAGAAGGTTGAGAGATGAATTAATTGAGACATATAAGATAATCAGAGGGTTAGATAGGGTGGACAGTGAGAGCCTTTTTCCTCGGACGGTGATGGCTAGCACAAGGGGACATAGCTTTAAATTAAAGGATGATAGATATAGGACAAAGTTAGTTTCTTTACTCAGAGAGTAATAGGGGCGTGGAACAGCCTGCCTGCAACAGTAGGAGACTCACCAACTTTAGGTCATTTAAATGGTCATTGGATAGGCTTATGGATGAGAATGGAATAGTGTAGGATAGATAGGTTTCAGATTGGTTCCACAAGTCGAAACAACATTGAGGGCCGAAGGGCCTGTACTACACTGTAATGTTTTATATTCTAACATCACCTCCGAGCCCTGGCCCTATATTTAGTCTCAACTCATCGAAGCCAGACTGGGTATGTCCATCAATGGCCCCCATTCCACAGTAACTTCCTCACCCACAGACCGCAATCAGTGAGAATACGAGGAGGCTGGAAGAACACAGCAAGCCAGGCAGCATCAGGAGGTGGAGATGTCGACATTTCGGATGCAACCCTTCTTCAGGACTTGGAGTGGGCGTAAAGGGAGCTGCAGATAAAGGGAGTGGTGGGGGCACGGTGGTGAAGTGGGGATAGGTGAATACAGGTAGAGGGTACGACCTGGTTGGTCAATGGGAGGAATGAATCTGGTAGATGGCAAGGAGAAGTGGAAGGGAAGGGGAGGGGCTGGGAAGGGAGTCAGGGGAAAGGAGGTTCTTTGAAATTGGAGAACTCAATGTTCTTTCATGTTGAGTCTTCTGGGCTATAGCAGAGGATGAGGTGTTGTTCCTCCAATTTGTGGTTTGGTTCATCGTGGCAATGGAGAGGCTAAGGATAGTCATGTCAAAAAGGGAGTGGGAAGGAGGATAAAAATGGGTGGTGACTATTGTGGCAATGGAGGAGGCCGCCTGGGCAGCCTACAGCCTGAAGGATCCAACATGGAGTTCTCCAATTTCAAATAACTTCCTTCCATTCTCCTGATTCCCTTCCCAGCCCCTCCCCTCCCTTCCACTCCTTCTAGCCACCTACCGGATTCATTTCTCCCATTGACCAACCAGGTCATACCCTCTACCTGTGTTCACCTATCCCTACTTCACCACCCTTCCCCCATCTCCCCCTTTATCTGCAGCTCCCCCTACACCTACGCCCAGTCCTGAAGAAGGGTTATACCTGAAACGTCGACTTCTCCACCTCCTGATGCTTGCTGTGTTCTTCCAGCCTCTTCCTTGTCCACCTTGGATTCCAGCATCTGCCAGTGAGAATAGGCAAAAGCACCTCCTCCACAATAATCCTCAACACCAGCGCCCTGCAAGGCTGCGTACTCAGCCCCTTACTCTACTGCCTGTATATTCATGATAGTGTGGCTAAAACCCACCCTAACTCCAGCGAAAAGTCCGCTGTTGACGCCACCATTCTAGGCTACATCTCAAACTATGATGAGGCAGAATACAGGAAACAGATAGTGCGCTTGGTGGTGTACTGTAAAGATAAGAATCTCTCCAACAACATCATTAGAATGAAAGAGCTGGTTATTGACTTCAGGCAGCAAGGTGGAGGGCAAACCCCTGTCTACCTCAGTGGTGCTGAGGTGGAGGTGGTCGAGAGCATCAAGTTCCTGGTCCTGGTCCACCCACATTGACACTAAGGTCAAGAAAGCACAACAATACCTCGACTTCTTCAGGAAGCTAAGGAAATTTGACATTGTAAGAAACTACAGAACATTGTGAATACAGCCCAGTCCATCCTGCAAGCCAATCTTCCATCCACTGACTCCATCCATACTTCTTGCAGCCTCAGGAAAGCAGCCAACATCATCAAAGTCCCCTCCCACTCCAATTATAATCTCTTCTAACCTCTTCTGTTGGGCAGAAGACTCAAAAGCTTAAACACATATACCAACAGACTCAAGAACAGCTTCTTCCTCGCTGTTATTAGACTTTTGAATAGACCTCTTAAATTTTAAATTTAATGTTGACCTTGCTCTTTGTGCACCTTCACTGCAGCCGTAACATTGTATTCTTCGCACTGTTCTATTACTCTAATGCACTTAGTACGGCGTGATCTGCCTGTACTTCACACAGAACAAAACTTTTCACTGTACCTAGGTACTTGACGATAATAAATCAAATCAAATTTTAAAAAAATCATGTTCACCAATACACAATTGTCTCTAAAACCTCCTCTTATATATTCAATTGCTCAATTACAACTATTGTCTCTAGGTATCCTAGCATGCTGCCTCCAATCCCCACAACCAACTTCTCTAAATTCCCCACACCAGTGGCCCTGATAATTGACTTTTATGGAGCTGACACACAGGACTGATACTGGCTCATTCCCCTGACATGTACAATCCCATTGATGTGGATCTCTGACTGATCTCTGTACAACTCTCTGACTGACTGGTTGCACTGGGCCTGCAGGTCTGAGCTGTGCCCACTCCCTGGACTGTCGTGATATGGATCCCTGGATTCTGTAAACACAAGCAGAAGCCTGACGGTGTCTAAGCTGCTGGACGCTGCCCTTGATTTACAGTGTAGGACCCCCCTAACTGAAGAAGACTGCCTTCCATGAGAGTGTGGAGAGGCTGGTATGTACCTGCTGCCAGCCTCCATATTTGGGGGGGGGGGGGGGGGTTTCATGGGAAAACTGCATTGCAATGAGGTGAGATTCGGAATTGTGGAGTCCCCCTAATGCACACAAATGAGTCATTCACCATTCGCCACTTGCTGGCAAGATTCTTGTCACACTCTTCCAAACCTGGTTGAAGAATCAGACTTGTTCTTCTTGATGTTGAGAATCTCACTTTTGCCAATCCCACTCTATTGTCCAACTGACTCATCAATTCCCACATTGTGTAGGGCCTGGGAAAATTCCATTCCATTCCGTGTCACAGAAGATACAAAAGCTTAAACACAAATCCCAACAGATTCAGGAACGGCTTCTTCTCTGCTGTTATTAGACTTCTGAATGGACTGCTCAAATTTTAAATTTAATGTTGATCTCACTCTTTGTGCACATTCTCTGCAGCTGTAACATTATATTCCTCACTGTTCTATTACACTTATGCACTTTGTACGGTGTGATCTGCCTGTAGAGCATGCAAAACAAACCTTTTCACTATACCTAGGTACATGTGACAATAATAAATCAAGTAATATCAAATAGATTTCCATATTTTAAGTCAATTACAATGTTTATATATAATTACAATGTTTATATATAATTTGTACAGGTAGTTCTCCTATAACGTTGTAGTTGCATTCCCATGCACGTCTTAGAGCAACATTAATAATGGGGCCTGTGGGAAAAACAGAGTTGGGGCAAGCCACCAAAAATATCAGTAATAATTGAAACAAAAATGGTAGTTAGCTGAACACAAATGACAGCACAGTCTTAAGTAAATTTTTAAATCATAAATTTTAATGAAATAGTGCAGCAAATTTAACATTTTAACACTAAAATCACTGACTACAGCACTGTACCTTTCTCTCCACCAGAGAATGCGCAATCTGACTGACCATGGGATGCCAACATGGAAATCCCATCCTCCTCAGGACTCCCCCACCCCCCACTCACCAGTTTGAAATAAAGTTCCTTCTAAATGTGGGCTACAATTCCCATTTCAAGGCTTGCAGAGCTGCTACATTCCTGTTTTAGCTGTGCACACTGAATTTGCATTTTGCAGAGGATGCTGAGGCTGGGTTTTGCTGTTCAGCTAGTGCCAGCGATGGAATCGTGTAACAACAAACGGGGTCCGCTTTAGAAAACAAAGGTCAGCAGTTCACAAATTGCACTACAACCAAATCGCGTTGAATAAACGCGTGTTATAGGAGAACAACTTGAATGCAACTTGCAATGAAATTCAGTCTTTGCGCTTTGAACATATTTCTTGAATAAAATATCATTATTAGCATTATATTTCCTCTTGCTCTGACCCCTTTTTATTGTATATCCTAGAGCTATTTTTGTTTCTTAATTGTCTGTACACCTTGTTTATCCTTCCCTTTTCATCCTAAGCCCCATACCCCCAAGCCAAGTTTGTTTAAACCAGGTTTCTGAAATGTTTCGTGGATCACATTGCTTCATTATCCTTTGAGAAATAAAAATGTTTACTGAAACTACTTTCTATCAGAAAATTAAACTTAGATTCTGTGATATACCATTGCTTACAATTCTCCTCGTTGCAATTATATTGGAAGAACAGCTAAATGATATAATTTGCATTATAAAGTGAAGCAACTCTTGTAGTGCGAAGATTGGCAGCATCCGGGTTTTGCAGGTTCAAATCAACAAGAAAATGGATTCACAATAATCAACTAACGGAGTTCCGAAGAAGGGTTACTTGAATCAAAACACCAACTCTGCTTTCTCTTGTTAGAACTTCGGAGTTTTCCCAGCAATTTCTGTTTTTGTTTCTGATTTCCAGCATCGTCATTCTTTGGGGCTTTTTTTGTTCAGACTAATCAAGCCCATTTCACTAAGAACATACGAACAAACATAAGAATGTGTGATATCCAAGATAGTTGCGATTTCACATGCATCCCAATCTCAGTCAATCAAGCATCATGAAATCAGCAAAAGTGATCAAAATGTACTGAGGCAGAATATCTGGAAAATTCCGCTCTGACCCCAGTAAGGGATCGAAATTCTTTCAGGAAATGACCTTTTTGCTGAAGCGTGTTGCAAGTAGAAATCTCTTGTTCAAGGCATTCAGTGTCTGATCACAGGTCCAATGATCTTTCAAGAGGTTCTGTAAATGAGCTTTCACTACATGGATTTAGATTCATTGTCAATATTCAAACATGTGCATTTACTCCTGTCCATATGGCATGACAAGTTTCCGATCTTTCAGGAAAAATCAACTTCCAATCGACTGCAGAGGTAAAAACAATAACTGCAGATGCTGGAAACCAGATTCTGAATTAGTGGTGCTGGAAGAGCACAGCAGTTCAGGCAGCATCCAAGTAGCTTCGAAATCGACGTTTCAGACAAAAGCCCTTCATCAGGAATAAAGGCAGTGAGCCTGAAGCATGGAGAGATAAACTAGAGGAGGGTGGGGGTGGGGAGAAAGTAGCATAGAGTACAATGGGTGAGTGGGGGAGGGGATGAAGGTGATAGGTCAGGGAGGAGAGGGTGGAGTGGATAGGTGGAAAAGAAGATAGGCAGGTCGGACAAGTCCGGACAAGTCAAGGGGACAGTGCTGAGCTGGAGGTTTAGAACTAGGGTGAGGTGGAGGAAGGGAAAATGAGGAAACTGTTGAAGTCCACATTGATGCCCTGGGGTTGAAGTGTTCCGAGGCGGAAGATGAGGCGTTCTTCTTCCAGGCGTCTGGTGGTGAGGGAGCGGCGGTGAAGGAGGCCCAGGACCTCCATGTCCTCGGCAGAGTGGGAGGGGGAGTTGGAATGTTGGGCCACGGGGCGGTGTGGTTGATTGGTGCGGATGTCCCGGAGATGTTCCCTAAAGCGCTGTGCTAGGAGGCACCCAGTCTCCCCAATGTAGAGGAGACCACATCGGGAGCAACGGATACAATAAATGATATTAGTGGGTGTGCAAGTAAAACTTTGATGGATGTGGAAGGCTCCTTTAGGGCCTTGGATAGAGGTGAGGGAGGAGGTGTGGGCGCAGGTTTTACAGTTCCTGCGGTGGCAGGGGAAAGTGCCAGGATTGGAGGGTGGGTTGTAGGGGGCGTGGACCTGACCAGGTAGTCACGGAGGGAACGGTCTTTGCAGAAGGCGGAAAGGGGTGGAGACGGAAATATATCCCTGGTGGTGGGGTCTGTTTGGAGGAAATGTCGGCGGATGATTTGGCTTATGCGAAGGTTGGTAGGGTGGAAGGTGAGCACCAGGGGCGTTCTGTCCTTGTTACGGTTGGAGGGGTGGGGTCTGAGAGCGGAGGTGTGGGATCTAGACGAGATGCGTTGGAGGGCAGCTTTAACCACGTGGGAAGGGAAATTGCAGTCTCTAAAGAAGGAGGCCGTCTGGTGTGTTCACCACATTTCCCCTTCCCCCCACCTCACCCTCGTTCTATACTTCCAGCTCAGCATTGTCCCCATGACTTGTCCGGACTTGTCCTACCTGCCTATCTCCTTTTCCACCTATCCACTCCACCCTCTCCTCTCTGACCTATCACCTTCATCCCCTCCCCCACTCACCCATTGTACTCTATGCTACTTTCTCCCCACCCCCACCCTCCTCTAGCTTATCTCTCCACGCTTCAGACTCACTGCCATTATTCCCGATGAAGGGATTTTGCCCGAAACGTTGATTTCGAAGCTACTTGGATGCTGCCTGAACTGCTGTGCACTTCCAGCACCACTAATCCAGAATCCAATCTACTGCAGCAAACTGTATTCCCAGAATCTCCAGAACACATTGGTTAAAGATTAGGGCAGCAGATACAGTACACAGGAACACTGTCACCTGCAAGCCTCCTCCAAGCCACTCAACTTGGAAATATATCACAGTTCCTTCACTGTCGCCACGTCAAAATCCTGGAATTCCCTCCCAAGAGCATTGTGGGTCAACCAATAGCACATGTAGTACAGGGGTGAGAGTGTGGTGCTGGAAAAGTACAGCAGGTCAGGCAGCATCCAAGGAGTAGGAGAATTGATATTGAGGGCATAAGCCCTTCATCAGGAATCATTAAGATGCCTGTAGAGAGAGGAGAACTTCTTCGAGGAAGGCATCCTTAGAAGAGGCTTCGCAGTAGCGTTAAAATCAACTAGGAGAAAGTGAGGACTGCAGATGATGGAGATCAGAGTCGAGAGTGTGATGCTGGAAAAGCACAGCAGGACAGGCAGCTTCTGAGGAGCAGGAGAATTGACGTTTCGGGCATAAGCCCTTCATCAGTAAAGGACTACAGGGGTTCAAGAGGCAGCTCACCACCACCTTCTCTTAGAAATGGGCAATATATGCTTGCTCAGCTCGCAGCACCCATGTCCCACAAACGTATTTTTAAAACATTAACTCAGGTACCCTCACTTTTAGTTTACACACTCAGAATCTTACCTTTAATTTTTTCATATTTTCAAGAACTTGCTCAGTTAGCACATTAATTACTCAATAAACTCACCACAACTCATCAAGGTTGGTAATTAACAGTGTGAGTAACCTTTTATTAAAGTAACAACTGTTAATGAAATGCTGAGCAAATGCTGTTCCTGAAAGGGAACACTTGAAATTTTGAAGTTTCACTCATTTAAGTAGGGAAAATTCTTTAGAGATATTTTTCAATTTAAAAATATCATTTCTTACCTTCTATTTGTCTCTTTTCTCTCTCTTTATGTCTCATTCTGTATTTGACTCTAATTCAGGGATTGCAATTCACCCTCTTTCTCTGACGTTCCTCTGCATCGTTTTCGTAGGCTTCAGGAGATTGAACCTCTCTTCAGCTTTTCAATAAGATCCAAACTGCAATATTGCCCTTGCCGTGGCGATGCGTTTCTAGAAGTTACAGCTTCAAAGTGTTTATCAAGATCAAGGATACAAAGCAAGCTGCCTGGCCTGTTGTGCTTTTCCAGCACCACACTCTCAACTCTGATCTCCAGCATCTGCAGTCCTCACTTTCTCTCGACTAATGATAGGTAGAGCATGAGATGCAAGATGCAAGATCCAGTCCTTTATGTCTAGGTGTCTGTCAGGATTGGAAACATTTATAGATAAATGACGCTTAAAAAGGATCAGTTCAAAGTGAAAGGGAGGAATTCAAAAACATAGACTTACAATGGAGTAGGACGATCTGCAAAATGCTTACAAAGAAAACAAAATGGTTGAACACTTGAAAACAAAATTAACATGAGAGATCAGGAAGAAAGATCTGTTGTACAATAAATTAGAGACATTGAAGAGACATAGAAAACAAACAGTGGCAATGTAGCATAACGCTGATCTTAAATGGAAATGAGTAAAAGCTGGCAACATGGAGCAGAACCTGGCAGCCTCAGAGAGCAGGCCCACACCAAGTGAGCAGACTGCCCAGATTTTAATGAGGCTTGTGATCTGCCTTCAAATTATTTCTCTTCTTTTCTACTACAGCAGAGATTCAGTTCTGGTACGATTTTGCATTAGAACGCAAATGAGTCAACACGGTGACAGCTTGGGGGTTCAATCCAATTTGCAGTTTGCCTCATTCCTCCAACAACAGCACAGATGGTAGTGGTGACGTTCAGGCTAATATGATGATTTGCCAAGAATTAAGACTGATGAAGAAAATGTGTTATTATTTGCTTTCTACAGCACTACCAGGCCTGTGCTCAATTTTATCATGACACCAAAATCCCAGGCCTGTCTCCAAGCTGTCATTAATGGGCTGACAATAAAATTGGTCCAGATTAGGATAAAAATCAGGAACGTGGCAAATGTGTTTTTATATATGGATATATATTTATTGGAAAAGAGATTTTTTAATATTACAACAAACCCAAAACAATACAATTCAAAACAGTACAAAGTCAAAGAACAAAACTACAGTCATGTACAAATATGTATATATATAAGAAGAAAAACAGATGAACTAAATACATAAATAAATATATAATAACTAATAATAACAATGCACTAATAAATAATAATACGGCTCAGCGAAACAAAACAATAGCTCTCAACCATTGAAACCGTTAATTTATACATGTTCATATGTTCGCAATTCCCCCTCTCTGGGTGTTAGATTCATTAAACACATTCATTACCATTATACAAAAGCCCTTATTAGTGTAGCAGACAAATCTGTGTCCAGGTAAACCAAAAAGGGCTGCCATGTCTTATAGAAATTCTCAGGTTTATGCTTCACCATACTTGTAAGAAAATCCAAAGGGATATGCTCCATGATTGTCTCACACCAGTGCGACAAACCTGGGGGATTTCCAGACACCCAACCTAGCAGGATGTTTTTTCTTGTGTAAAAACTAAGGATATTGAAAAGATTTTTTTAATATGCTTCTAAAGAATATACGCTAGCCAGGCCAAGAAGAAGACAGACCGGGTCCATTTTCACTTCTGTCCCCAAGATCCTCTCTGCTGCACCTACTACAGCGCTCCAGTATATTTGGAGCCTGTGGCAGGACCAAAGACAATGAGTGAAAGCACCCATACTCGCTTTGCACTTGGGACATGTTGAAGATTGCTGACAGAAAGTGTGCTGTTAGCACTAACCACCCTCTTCTCTATGTCGGATCTTTAGGAGTCAGTTAGAAGTGTAGTTCTTTTGTGAATGAGGTCCCTAATTTGGTAAAAAACAGAAGAGATCCCTGCTAGGTAGCTCATACTTCCAAGCTAACTAGTCAAAAGACATCATTGTGTCCCCTTCAAATAAAACACCCAGGCAAGACACACCCTAAGTTGTCCAGAGTCTAAACCCAGAGTCCATCATCCCCAGTTGAAAACCCGACATGCCACTTATAGGCGTAAGAAGTGATGTGTTGGCAATATTACCTTCACTCTGCCTCATTGCCCTCCATGCTTAAACAGTATTGATAACTATTGGATTATGGTCATATTTCTTAACTGTCCTCATTTTGTCCAGGAACAGCAACCGAGTAAGGAGCACCTTTCCTGAGAAATTTTGATATCTAACCATATTGAAAGAGGGTCCCCACAGGCCCAGTCACTCACATTAGATAAAAGTGAGTGTAATTGATCATTTTTCTTATTTGGGAGGTCCACTCACCCCCGTCTGTGGGGCAGTTATAATTTAGTTAGTTTATTAAGGGGCCATTTACGATACCAGATGAAAGAACTGAACCCTATTCAGTCTCCTGAATGCTTACCGAGTGAAGATCAAGGGGAGCATTAAAATTAGCTTTAAACAGCTGACCAAATACAGAGGAACCTCGTTTATCCGAATAGCAATTATCTGAAAATCGGATTATCCAAAGGAGATTTCGAGGTCCTGATGGAAACATTACATCAAAGACGTGTTTCCAACAGTGATCGCGTCTTTTGTTTACACTGATTAAACAGGCATCGTCTCCAAATGACTGACTGCCTGCCCTTTCTCTCTCTCCCCCCGCACTTACCCTGGAGTTCTTCAAAGGGGTGTACCCTAACCTCCCTCAACCCCCCCCCACCCCCCCAATCCCCTCCGGTTCCCCAGATAATCTCTCCAACATTGTCCTGTACAGGGCAAAGATGGAACCTGTCAAAAAAGTTGCAGTTAAAAGTTGTGTGTGTGCACTATTTGGAGACTTACACCACAAAGGCAGCAGCTGCAGTCTTGTTGGTGTCCAGTCCAGCTGCCCCGAAGAGGGGGAGGGTGTATATGGGGTTGGGGGGGGCGGGCGGGGGAGGTGTTGGTTGGAGTTGGGGGCGGGGCCTCGCGATATGTGCTGCTGCTGTCTCCTGAACGGGGAGCAGACTTTAATATCTCCGAGCCCCAGAGAAAAGGCATTTAATCAATTTACCAAATCATCAATTATCCGAACAAAGTAGCGTCCGCCCATCACATTCAGATAATCAAGGTTCCCCTGTATACCTAAATTTAAAAAAAAACTCTCATGACCACTTAAAGGGAAATCAAGAGCCGCCCTTGAAACCAGGTATTTTCGGGAAACCACCCATAGGCATGGCCTCCGATTTTGTAAAATTGATATTGGAAACTGAAAAGGTGCCAAACGAATTGATGCATTGTATCAGATGAGGTACTGAAACTGCTGGGTTTGACAAAAAGATAAGGACACCATCCACATACAATGTAATCTTGTGTGACTTTGACCCCACGTCTGGAGCAGATATGTTGGGATCTACACCTATGGCCTCCGCCAGCAGCTCAATCAGCAATGTAAAAAGCAATGGCGAGAGGGTGCCCCTATCGGCTACCCTTAAAGCTATTAAAATTGCTTGATCACACACCATTAGTGAGAATCACGGCAAAAGGGTCACCCTAAAGAACTTTTACCTGTCTAATAAAGACCTCACCCAAGCCAAACAGTTCAACCCGATCAAATTCCTTTTCTGCATCTAGTTCCTGTCCAGTTACCCTTGTGTCACTTCTTACCGGCAGAGTACGAAATAACTAACCCTCTAGCCTAAGCTTTAGCAGTTTCCCAGAGTTACTGGCTAAGCCTGAAATAATATTTGGGAAACCCTGAAATCATCGAAGAAGCAGTTGAATCCTGTCTGGCTCAGCTCATTTTTGAGTTGGTCCGTGGTGGGTACTTTCTCCTCTGCTTTCTCCCCTCTCGTATCCCAATGCTCTCTCTATAAATCACCCAATCCCCTCAATTTGACTGCAGTCTGCGGCTCACTCCTGGGTATCTGTTATTTTACACATAATCATCCCGAATCCCCTTGGTAAAATTCCAGTCTGTAACTGACTTCCATTTTTAAGGGAATCTGTACATTAGCCACCTCAATCCTTTGATTAGATTCCAGTCTGTATCACACTCCTGGCTATCTGTTATTCTATATATTAACCATCCAATCCAAACCCTGTTAAAATTGCCCATAGTGTTCAGGGATGTATAGGTGAGGCGCATTAGTCAGGGGTAATTGTGGGGAAATGGATCTGGATGGGTTATTCTTCTGAGGGTCAGTGTGGTCTTGTTGGGCTGAAGGGCTTGTTTCCCCACTGTCAGGATTATATGAATCACCTGGAACCCTCTCGATTAGATTCCAATGTGTAACTCACTTCCATGTATGTGTGACTCGCATGTTTCATAAACACCCCAAAACCTTCAATTCTATTCCACTTGATGAAGTTTAACTTAGATAAACGCAAGGTGCTGCATTTTGGGAAAGCAAATCTTAGCAGGACTTATACACTTAATGGTAAGGTCCGAGGGAGTGTTGCTGAACAAAGAGACTTTGAAGTGCAGGTTCATAGCCCCTTGAAAGTAGAGTGGCAGGTGGATAAGATAATGAAGGCAGTGTTTGGTATGCTTTCCTTTATTGGTCAGGGTTTTGAGTATAGGCATTGAGAGGTCATGTTGCGGATGGACAGGACATTGGTTAGGCCACTGTTGGAATATGGCGTGCAATTCTGTTCTCCTTCCTATTGGAAGGATGTTGTGAAACTTGAAAGGGTCCAGAAAAGATTTACAAGAAGGTTGCCAGGGTTAGAGGATTTGAGCAACAGGGAGAGGCTGAACAGGCTGAGACTGTTTTCGCTGGAGCATCAGAGGCTGAGGGGTGACCTTATTGAGGTTTATAAAATCATGAGGGACATGGATAGGGTAAATAGACAAAGTCTTTTCCTTGGGGTGGGGGAGTCCAGAACTAGAGGGCATAGGTTTAGGGTGAGAGGGGAAAGATACGAAAGAGACCTAAGGGGCAACTTGTTCACACAGAGGGTGGTACATGAATGGAATGAGCTGTCAGAGGAAGTGGTGGAGGCTGGTACAACTGCAACATTTAAAAGCCATTTGGATGGGTATATGAATAGGAAGGGTTTGGAGGGATATGGGCCAGGTGCTGGCAGGTGGGACTAGATTGGGTTGGGATATCTGGTCAGCATGGAACATTGCAACATTAAAAATGCAGCTGGATGGGTATATGAATAGGAAGGTTTGGAGGGATATGGGCCAAGTGCTGGCAAAAGAGACTAGAGTGGATTAGGATATCTGGTCGGCATGGACGGGTTGGACCAAAGGGTCTGTTTCCACGCTATACATCTCTATGACTAAATACTCAACAAAATTACTATCCTTAAGGATGAAGAGATCCATTCGCCAGTGTCCCGGTCCTGCTATAGTGTCTTTACTCTTAACCAATATGTACACTAGAGCGTGATCAGAGATGGTAGTATTACCAACTGTAAAGGATGCTGTGTGGGGAAAATCATCAGTCTTGGAGTCAGAATTGGGTTCAGTGACAGAGTTAATTGCACAAGGAAATACCGGAGCTCCAGGAAGACAAAGACACCAACAGCACAGAGGTCAGCTGCGAGTCTTCTCTCGACCCAGAGCACATGTCAAGAAACTTTTATACCTCTTTTGATACAATAGGTGAGTGATGAGATTATTGTCTTTGTAACATGGTTTGTTTATAGCAATCATTGCAGAATTATTGATAGCTTCGATACGGTCTTTGTCAGTTCCAGTGTAGCCTTTGTTAATTTTTGCATAGTCGTTGTCAGTTTCAGTGTAGACATTGTCATTTCAATGTCTGCACAGAAGTCCATTGCTGTAATAATGGGCGCTAATCGCTCTTCCTGAGAAGGACGATTACTGCAGCCGTGGCCTTTAACATTCCATATTGAGTCTGTATCAAGCTGTTAGCATTTCTATGAGAGGTGTCGGCTGGACCCAGACACTTCAGCCGGCGGTATTCATTACTCTTGTGTATTCTGTCCCCCACCTGACTTAAACTAATCAATTGGGTTGTGAGTTTATTGTGCTGGCATTCTGGTGGCCCCAGGCAGTATCTGTATCTGCTCGACTGTTTCTCTCCATATTGTGGCTCAGCGGCCAAACATTTGTGTCTGTGTGCTTAGTGTTACCCTGCCCCATGCCATCTCCCACTTCACTCCCCCCCCTTTTTAATTAAGGAGGCGACTTTGGAGATCTCCCACACACCACCCAATTTACTCCTCCTCCCGATGGGTGTCATGGAGTGCCAATTTCGTTGGGGTCTCTTCTGTGGTGACACTCACTGCTAGCATAGTTCTTGTCAGTAGCGTCGTGCAGTAGAGCTTTAAACACCTGAGGCCCACACAGAACACCAGCATGAGTGCAATGAGGAGAACTCATTGGAGTTTAGAAGATTAAGGGGAGACTTAATAGAGACATACAAGATAATACATGGCTTGGAGAGGGTAGACTTTAGGAAATTGTTTCCGTTAGGTCTGGAGACTAGGACCCGTGGACACAGCCTTAGAATTAGAGGGGGTAAATTCAGAACAGAAATGCGGAGACATTTCTTCAGCCAGAGAGTGGTGGGCCTGTGGAATTCATTGCCGCAGAGTGCAGTGGAGGCCGGGACGCTAAATGTCTTCAAGGCAGAGATTGATAGATTCTTGTTGTCTCGGGGGAATTAAGGGCTACGGGGAGAATGTGGGTAAGTGGAGTTGAAGTGCCCATCAGCCATGATTGAATGGCGGAGTGGACTCGATGGGCCGAATGGCCTTACTTCCACTCCTATGTCTTATGGTCTTATGGTCTTAACTATCCTATGTGACTAATAGGGTCCACAAGATTTACATCGCAACCAATTTCGCCAGCTGTGTGGTTCCCTGTCGAAAACTGTCGAGCGGGTCTCGGATATTTTTAAAGGCTTCTGTAATAATATAAGAGACATCACTAACCGTCACCAACAATTATACAAACTCCCCCTTGCTAGCTAATTGATAATCCACCATGTAACGTGTCAGCTTTGTGTAGAGTCTGAGTTTAGCCAGTGTTTTGTTAATTGCTTCCAGAGCTTTCGAGGTACTATTGCTTAAGATAGTCAGGCCACATACAAGATAATTTTGGTTTTTAGCGCTGACAACCCCTGTTGTGCCCCCGCCCCCCAAAAAAATAGAGATCCTAGAAATCCATATCCCAATGATGACCCAAAAGTGGTGGGGACCTGTCAGTTAGCACAGAAGTCCTGACTGATGGAGCGGGTCACTATCCTTCTCCGCACATGTCCCCCACTGGGGCATGGTACAGTAATAGGCGCAATTGCCTTTGACCACAAGTCCATCGGGAAGTGGTCAGCACGTAGTGTCCTTGAGACCCTTCGGGAAAAGGAGAGGGCGGATCCTGTCGAGCGGTTCCCTGAGCAGACTGTCAAAGCCATTTGGCAGAATGCCTCATTGCCAGTACTTTCCAACAAGCACCTAGACGTGGCTTGGCTGGTGGTGAGAAGGGCTCTGCCTGTGAGATCCTTCATGCACGCCCAGACTCTCTGCCGCACCGCACACTGCCCTCGAAGTGGCTGCGGTGGGGACGAGACTGTCACACACCTCCTTCTGGAATGTGCCTATGCAGAGGAAGTCTGGAGAGGAATGCAGTGGTGCTTGTCGAGGTTCGTCCCGAGCAGCGCCGTGACGTGGGACTCCGTGCACTACAGCCTGTTTCCCGGGACTCACACCGAGACAAACATTAACTGCGCCTGGAGGATCATCAACTCGGTGAAGGACGCTCTCTGAGCGGTCCGAAACCTGTTGATCTTCCAGCTGAAGGAGTTGACCCCGACCGAGTGTTGCAGACTGGCACATTCCAAGGTCCAAGACTACGTGTTGAGGGACGTGCTGAAGCTTGGGGCAGCTGCCGCCAAGGCACGGTGGGGAAAGACCACCGTGTAAGATCGGCCTGCCTAAAGAAGAACAGGGGGTCCATGCGGACGTTTTTTGGGCTCTGCTGATGCCTCAGCTAAATATATGCATAAGATTGAGAAATGCACAGACCTGTATACGACAATGATAAACTCGAATCTGTGTTTGTAAATGTGGACATATGTATGGCATGACCAAATGTACAGACCATCAAATCATTTTATGAATAAAGTATATTTTTGAAATTTAAAAAAATGGTACAGTAATAGGCGCAATTGCCCCCGCTGTGAACTGGTTTGGGAGATTTGGGGTATCTGTCGCGTAAGTCCCCTTGAATAGAAAAACAAATCCTGTCACCGCTCAGTAATAGATATTGTCCTGTCCTTCTGTTTGTCCACCTATGTCGCCCCTGATCCCCCGGGTGCCCCCCCCCCCCACCCCAGCTGGTAAGTATCAAACGGGTATATCCATGTGGCAGAGCTGACATGGGTGCCATTGCACTGACCACACATGAATTGTCTGCCGGCGGTGACATTCAGGCATTCCTGCTCCATGCAGGTACAGGTAAACTGTCCCCTAGTGACCGTACAGTGCTGATAAATGCACGGAGTCTGGACGTATGAGTTGTTTTTGGGAATCAGGGTATAAACGCATCTCCATCCCTGCCCTGTGAAACAGAGTGGGTAATTACTGGGTTTTAAATTGATTTTCCCTTCCCTAGGCTGCTGGGGCCTGGCCCCACGGGCCGGTGGTCTTGCCCAGCTGTGCACATCGACCCTGGAGTCCTCGTTTGTATTTCCCTACCTGCCCTTTAGACAATGCTCCCGAGGTGTCTACTGTATACAGTTCGTGAGGGGTCCACACTGCGGTAGCCATAAATAGTGATTCCACTGATTGCGCCAGTGGGTAGCAACAGCTCAGTTCCCATGCAAGCTTCAGTGGGTTGCTCCCAACAATTGCAACACTTAAATACAATGAAATACAGATAGGTGTAAACACGTTTCAGTTAAAATAAGAGTTAACAGTTAAAGTCTTTGTTCCTGTTAGGAGGTGCAGTCGTGCCGTGTTCTGTTGTGTTTTCGGTACTCTCTCTGGGAGGACCATCTTGTCCACCTTTGCTGCTTGCACCTGGGGAATGGTCAATGACATTTGGCCACAGGAGTCTTTAAACAGTTTTAGCATGGTCCAGTGCCTCCATGAGCCTTTTCCTTTAATGTCTCGGCAGGCACAGGTGTCCCCATTTAATCCCACCTCGTATGGCCCATTCCATTTCGGGGCAAGGCCTGGTTTGTCGGGCAGTGCTCGCACCAGGATGCGGCTTCCTGCTGCTGGGACCTCAGGGGAAGACTTCAAGTTCCTCTGCCCTGTCCTTTTTGTCCTGCTTGTCAATTACAGATTTCCAACTCCCTTTCAATTAGGCGCTTAATTCTATCACATACTGCCAAATTTTGTCTTTAAGTGCCACCTGGGATTATTGTCTCTGGCAATTGCATTGCTCGCCCGGTCATTAATTCAGATGGTGTTAGCCCGGTTGCCTGATTCATGGTGGCTCTTAATCTCATTGGTACGGTTGGCAGCACCACAGCCCATGTTCTGCCTGAGGTTTGCATAGCCTGAACTAAAGCATTTTTCAGCTTTCTAGTCATTCTCTGTACCATCCATGAGCCTTGGGGGTAATAGGGAATGTAGAAATTTTGTCTAATGCTGAGCAATTGGCATACAGTTTTCATGACTTTTCCTGTAAAATGTGTCCCTTGGTTGGTGTCGTTCTGGAGGGGTACCCCCCACCGAGGGATTACCTCCTCTGTTAATATTCTGGCCACAGTGGTTGCAGTGTAGCTTTTGATCAGGAATGCTTCTACCCACCGGGTGAGTTGGTCTATGATGACCAGGCAGTATGTTTTCCCATGGGAGGGTGGTAGCTGCCCTGTAAAATCTATCTGAATGTGTTCCCAGGGTCCACTAGGTCTGGGTTGGCGTCCCATCCTAACCTTTATGGGTCTCCCTGGGTTATGTTGTGGACAAGTCATGCATCTGTGGCAATGCTTGGTCATGTCTCTTCCCATTCCCTTCCACCACCACTCTCTCCCTAGGCTTGCTATTAAGGCCTCTCTACTGGTATGGGAGAGCCCGTGGTGCAGTTCAAGCAATGCGTTCTGTATACACGCTGGTGCTACCACCTTGCCTGCTCGCCTCCAGACACCATCCTCCCCTTTGAATGCCCCAGTATTCTTCCTCTTCCTGCAAGGTGTCGTCCCGTAGTTGGATAGCATAGTTCGCTGTTTCAATAGTGGGCCACTGCAGTCTCGTTAATGGCTTCTTGTTCTAGGACTTTCTGAGCTGCTCGGTCTGCTGCTTGATTTCCTTTGAATAGTAGCCAATTTGGGGTCTCTTTTGCGGGTTCTTTTTGATGGGCTTTTATTTTTATTACTGCAGCCTCTTTTGGCTGTTCACTGACACACAATAGTGCCTGAATTACTTTTATAATAAATATTTTTATTAAAGACCTTTTTAAATCTTTTACAAAACATCTATATACAAAAAAAAGGAATAACACCAAAACACAGAAATGCAGAGGCAGTACAACAAAATAATATCACGATTGTATTAGTAACGAACAACCTACTATTCCACCAGAACAAACTTAACTTAAACTACAAACAAATTAAATAAATATTACATTAAACTAAATTCAAATAACTTAAATTATATCTCACTACTAGTGCCTGAATTCTTAACTGGTGTCTGATAGGGCCTCCCCCTGCAGTGGTGGCCCCATGCCCCCATATAGTCATGGACTACACTGAAGGCATATTGACTGTCTGTATATATATTCACGGTTTTTCCTTTTGCTAGTGGTGAGTGCTACCAGTTCTGCTACCTGTGCGGACTGACTTCTATCAATCCTCCCAGACTGAACTGTTGCAAATTTATCATTTACCACAGTCCATCCTGTTCGGGGCAACCCTGCTACATATTTTCGTGACCCGTCCGTCAAGAGGGTCTCCTCGGCTGTGTCTGGGGGGTATCATTTACTCTCCCCCAATCTCCATCCCCATCTATATCCTCACAGTTGTGCAGTCTCCCTGCGTCTAGAATTCCCTCAGCTGGGCTTTCTCCCGTATCCCTATTCCCATGGACTGATTTGGAGGCAAAAGAACTGCCTCCCACTTTGCCCTTCTCATATTGGAAACGGCCCTCAGTTTCGCTGTTTAGTGTGGAGGGTGACATTCCCTGTCATTACTAGGGGCTCACTAACCCTAACAGCCCAAGCAGCACAGTCTAAGGCTGCTTTGCACCTGGGCAACCCAGTGACTACTTGCCCTTCTGTAGTTAAGTAATATCCTACGGGCCTTCTCCAGCTACCGTGGTCTTGGGTGACCACTGTGGAGAAAAATCCTCCCTCGTTACTACAGTGGATGTGAAAATCCTTGCTGGGATCTGGCGGCCCCAGCTTGGGGGCCGATATGAGTCAAGTTTTTAGCTGACTGTATGACTCCTCTTGTTCTGGTCCCCAGGTTACAGGTTCCATGGCGTGCGTGCCTCTTTTAATTAATCTCTGGATCGGTTCAGCCAATTTTGCGAACTCGGGTATAAAGCTCTGACTGTAGTTGAATAGCTCCATGACCTTTCTGACCCCCCTGACAGTGGCAGGTCATGGCATCTGTTGGATTGCCTTCCTGCCGTCATTCGGCATTTCTTTGATATAAGGTGTCCCAGGTATAAGACTTGTGTTTTGCTAATCTGTGAATTTGTGGGGCTAACTTTTAACTCTGCAGTTGCCAATCCCTGCAATACTAGCCCTAAAGCTTCCTGGTGACCTAACTTAGACTCTGAGGCAATTAGAATTTCATCTACATATTGAAGGGCAGTGCAACCCTCTGGTAAATCTATTCTCTTCAGAATGTCGCTCGTCACCCTGTGAAAAACAGTGGGGCTGTTGTGGAACCCTTGTGACAGGCAAGTCCACGTGTACTGCCTGTCCCTTAGTGTAAAAGCAAATTTGTTCTGGGACTCAGGGTGTAACAGAATAGACCAGAACCCATTGGTTATGTCTAAAACAGTAAAAATCTTGAGTTCGGGGGCCAAGCATCTAAAATGGTAGAGGGATCCGCTACAATGGTATGCAATTTGGGGGTGACCTTATTTAGTCCTGTATAATCAATGGTGAGCCTGTAGCTCCCATCAGGCTTTATTACTGGCCACGTTGGGGAATTAGTTGTAATTGCAGTTTCTTTCAGGATTCCCTATTTCACTATCATCACAATTGCTTGTTCTGCTTCGGGTTTTATTGGGTATTGCCGGTGGGGCTTATGCTCCTGTCTGGGAACCCTTATCAGATCGATGTTAACTAGACCTGTATCTAACTTTGTTTCTGCCCATGCTCCGGGGACGGAGGGGCAGATGGCTCCGAATCCCCCCTTTTCGAGGTTCCAGTCCCTACTGTAGCCACTTTAATAGTTTCGAGGTGACTTATACGTTTCCCAATCTCAGTCTTCCGACCGTCCTGTCTGGGACAAATCAATTTCCCTTTTGCCCAATCAATTAGAACATTATATTCTTTCATGAGATCATTGCCCATTATGGGGCCCTCGTTATTTTGGCATATATAAAATCTCATTGGGATATACAGGGAAACCTCGCTTATCCGAACGTGATGGGCAGGCATTATTTCGTTCAGATAAATGATTATTCGGTTAATTGATTAAATGCCTTTCCTCTGGAGCTTGGAGTTTTTAAAATCTGCTCCCTGTTCAGGAGACTATTGAAGCACACAGCACGCGAGACCCCAACCCCAGCACCACACCCTCGTACCCAACCCCGTCCAACACCGCCCCTCCAACACTGTCCAACACCGCCCCCCCGCACCCAACCCCATTCAACACTGCCCCTCCGCCCCCAAACCCATTCAACACCGACCCCACCCCAACCCCGTCCAACATCACCCCCGCCCACTAACCCCATCCAACACCTCCCCGCCTCCAAAACTGTCCCGCCCCAACCCCATCCAACACCGCACCCCACCCTGAACACCGCCCCCGCCCACTAACCCCATCCAAACCCACGCCCCTGCCCCCGCCCCATCCAACACCGCTCCCCCACCCCAACCCCATCCAAAACAGCGCCCCTGCCCCCAACCCCATCCAACACTGCCCCCGCACCGAACCCTATCCAACACCGCCCCCCACATCCAACCCCATCCAACACTGCCCCAACTCCATCAAACACTGCGCCCCCGCCCCCATCCAACACTGCCCCCTGCCCCAACCTCACCCAACACCGCCCCCCACCACTAACCCCAGCCACAACTGCACCCAACACCGCCCCATCCAACACCGTCCCCGCCCCAACCCCGTCCAACACTGCCTCCCCGCCCCAACCCCATCCAACACTGCACCCAACCCCATCCACAACTTTGCCCCCGCCCCATCCAAAACCGCTCCCTGCCCCAACCCCGCCTCCCTGCCCCCAACCCCATCCAACACCGCGCCCGCCCCCGCCCAACACCTTCCCCCTCCAACACCACTCCCCTGCCCCAACCCCGTCCAACACTGCGCCCCCACCCCAACCCAACACTGCCCCTGCCCTCACCCTCATTCAACACCGCCCCCTTGCCCCCAACACTGCCACCGCCCTCAACCCTATCCAACACCACTCCCTGCCCCCAATCCCATCCAACACCGCCCAACCCATCCAACACTGCCCCCGCACCCTAACCCCATCCAACACCCCCCCAACCCCATCCAACATCACCCCCCAGCAGCAACCCCATCCAACACTACCTCAACCCCATCCAACACCGCCCCCCCACCCCCTAACCCTGCCCAACACTGCCCCCTAACCCTATACAGTGGCTCCTGTGTCCACTAGCATCTAACATTTCCTCCCTCCTATCACTGCAGGTACATATATTCTCCTCTCTCCCTTACCCTCACGAATGGGGGAAGCTGGTTGTCAGCTCTGCTAACCTCGGGATTCCCGTAGTTCCGCAGTTTTCTGGATGATGTTTGGGAGTGCCCCATGCTTTTCCCAGTGCACTGCTTCTGTGTGTCCTGTTCTGTTGCAGTGGCTGCAGTATTTACATTGTTTCCTGGTCTATCTCCTGCTTGTTGGGACCCTACATTCTCGAGCAAAGTGTCCCTGTTGGCCACAGTTATGACAGGATAGTTTTATTCTACTCTCATCTCCATTTCAGTCAGCTGCTTTGTCAGGTTTTGCCTTTATCACAGGGGCTTCTGCCTCCTGCACCCCGCTAGCCCACTCAACTAGATCATCGTAATCCTGGGTCATAATGACTCCCATTTTCAGGATAGCTTGGTGGGCACTAGTGAGCCCATCTCTATAAGCTTGGATGAATGCCCGGTCTCCCCAATCTGGGTTTGCTTGCCCTGAGCATTTCTGACTGACCTTAAATAATCATTCCCCATATTCAGAGGCTCCTTCCCCTTTAAGTTGCTTAGTGTTCATGATCCTGCTCCAGTTCGTGGGAGCATTTCCTAGCACCCTCTTAGTTTCCTCTTTAAAATTGGTGAAGGCGGCCTGCTGAGCTATGAGGTCAATGGCATGTATCCACCATCCTCCCCTAAAGTCTTGGGCTGCTGTGGCATCGGGTCAGCCAGCTATCTGTCTCCACTTGTTTGCTGGGCAAGCTGCCCGGACCAGCTGATATATGTCCCTCAGGTGTAGCTGGTGCCCTACCCATACACTATCCAGCTCTTCCCAGAACCTGGTGTTTGCGCTCTGGGGCTGTAATTTGCCCAGGGAGGCCATATTCTGCTGCCTCTCCCCTGGGGTGAAGGTTTAGGTTTAGGTTGCGACTCTGTGCCTCCTCTGGTAACAAAGTTAAAAATCACACAACACCAGGTTATAGTCCGACAGGTTTAATTGGAAGCACTAGCTTTCGGAGCGCCACTCCTTCATCAGGTGGTCGTCCTCTGGTAACGGGGGCGAAGTTAAACTCCTACATAGTTCATCCAACAGAGGGAGCAGTTGGCTCCTGCTGGACAGTTTCACAGGAGGGGGGACAGTCAATTTCTCTCTCCTCTCACATTTTTTCTAAGGTGAATTCTAAAGCTTTTATTCTGCCCTCCAGTTCTCTAACTTGCTCCTGGTCCTTTCTCCACCTACTTGTGGAGGCACTCACTTGTTCCATTAGGCCTGCTAATTGGTGTACTCACGTTACCCCTATCTTTTTAGTTTTATTTTGTTACTGTTTACCTACCCACCCTCGCTGCTGTGCTAATGTCTGGGATGGATCCCAACCACTCTCCTCCATTTGCTCTCTCAGCCCTTGTCTGTCTGCCTTGTATTTCTCAATAACGGAACCCGCAGTATCCCCTTTGATCTGCCATTTAGCAGATTGTATACCCCTGGATACCACCAACAGTAAGGTGTTCCTAACCAGTGAGTACTTCTCTACTCCCTGGCCAATAATACTGTCCCAGCACCATCTGTATGGCCATAGCAGCCTCCTAGCAAGGTGTGCTCTCTAACGGTGGGATCTCTCTACCCTCCCAGCCACCACTACTAGTCGATACCTATCGGTCAGCTGGGAATGCTGGTTCAATAGGGTGTGCTCTCTACCGATGGGACTCTTTACCCTCCCGGACACCTCTACTGACACAACACCTCCTGTTAGGCCCAGAAACCCACCTGTAGCCCGGTGTGCTCTCTACCAGTGGGACTCTTTACCCTCCCGGCAACCTCTACTGACCCAACACCTCCTGTTAGGCCCAGAAACCCACCTGTAGCCCAGTGTGCTCTCTACCGGTGGGACTCTTTACCCTCCCGGCCACCTCAACTGACCCAATGCCCCCCAATAGGCCCAGAAACCTACTTCTAGCCCAGTGTGCTCTCTACCGGTGGGACTCTTTACCCTCCCGGCCACGTCGACTGACCCAACGCCCCCCAATAGGCCCAGAAACCTACTTCTAGCCCGGTGTGCTCTCTACCGGTGGGACTCTTTACCCTCCCAGCCACCGCCACTATTCAAGCTCTGTCGTTCTACTCCGGACTGACAGGGGATCACGGTTACTCATAGTGTCCACGCTCCCCACCTCGGTAACGTGTGCTCCACTGAGGTTTGGCTCTTGGTCAGAGTGATCAGCTCCTCTTTCTCACCACACTGGAAATTACAAGTACAGACAGCACCCAACTTTTAACTTAAACTCTAACTGGATTCCGCGTTGTTCGCCCCTACAGAGTCCAATCTTACCTGACTTTGCCACTGGTGGTTCACAGCTCCTAGTGCCCTTGGCACCTAAATTCCCACTTCAAATCCCAACCTTCACATGGGGGTGCCTACCCCTCTTAACTACCAGTTTAGGGCAGGGTCTTTGAGATGGGCACTACCTTGTCCTCTGGCTGTTTCAGCACAAGCAGCAGATTCTTACAGCAGTTGATACAGTTAAACACTTATTCTCCACAGACATGCACTTAAAAAAAATTTAACTCAGTACGGTAGCAAGTTAGACATTACAATCGGTATACCATTTAAACTGTGTCCTTGGCCCGGTCTGACTCTTCCCGTTTGCAGGTACAAATTGGTTCTTACCCCAGTCCCCCCATTGTGGCCTTCGACCAGAGCACCAGTAATAAGAACTCTGCTCGCAGTGTAGAATACATCTATCAGGAATTTAGGGGGGTGAAAATCACCAGCCTCTGAGTCAGAGTCAGGGTTCAATGACAGAATTTATTACACAAGGAAATACCGGAGCTCCGGGGAGAGAAAGACGCCAACAGCTGTGGTCAGCTGTGAGTCGTCTCTCGACCCGGAGAACATGTCAAGAAACCTTTATGCATCTTTTGATACAATAGGTGAGTGATGAGATCATTGTTTTTGTAACATGGTTTGTTTATGGCAATCATTGCAGAATCGTTGATAGTTTCGATACAGTAATTGTCAGTTCCAGTGCAGCCTTTGTTAATTTCTGCATGGTCATTGTCATTTCAGGGTAGACATTGTCAGTTTCAATGTCTGCACAGAAGTCCATTGTTGTAGTAGTTGGCGCTAATCGCTCGTCCTGAAAAGGACGATTACTGCAGCCTTCGCTCTCAGCATTTCGTATTGAGATGTATCAAACTGTTAGCATTTGTATAAGAGGCGTTGGCTGGACCCAGACACTTTGGTGGGCAGTGTTCGTTATTCGTGTGTATTCTCTCCCCCACCCGCCTTAATCTAATCAATGTGAGTGCATTGTGCTGGCGATCTGGTGGTCCCAGGCAGTGTCTGTTTCTGCTCTGCTGTTTCTCTCCGTATTGTGTTCCAGCAGCCATCTTGTGTGCCAAGTTGGCCAACTGATAGCTCAGCGGCCATCTTGTGTGTCCATGTGCCTTGTGTCACCCTGCCCCATGCCATCTCCCTCTTCAACACCACTGAGCCCAAGTGTGTTGCTGGAGTCAAAAAGGGATCAATCCTGGTGTGGCACCTGTGCAGATTGGAGAAAAACGTAAAATCCCTGCCTAAAGGGTGGAGATGCCTCCAGAAGTCCACCAACCCCAGTTCAACACACAAATCCACTACTTGCTTAGATTGTAAAGAAGGTATTAGGGGGACCTTTGGGCAATCTGCAAACCGTGGGATCCATGCGACAATTAAAATCCCCCCCTACGCTAATATGCTGAGATGCAAGACTAATCAGTTTAGACAATACATCTACCAGAAATTGAAAGGGGTATGTCGGAGGAGAGTAATTATTTAAAATACTGTATTCTTCTCCACTGATCAAGGCTTTAAAGATTACGAACCTCCCATATGTGTCTTTAACACACTCTAGCAACTTAAATGGGAGATTCCTCCTAATAAGTATGGCCTCTCTCCTACTCCTAGTATTAAAAGATGAGAAATAAATACAATCAAACCCACTCTGCTGCAATTACAAATGTTCCCTATCATCCAGGTACGTATCCTACAATAAGGCAATAGCCACCCTTTCCTTTTTAAGATTGGAAAGTACCTTTCTCCTCTTGACTGGCAAGCGACTCCCCTTGATGTTCGAGGTACACCATTTAAGCACGTCATTAGCCATAACATTCTGTCACAACATTTAGACTCCAGACAGGAAGAAATCGAATAGCAAATCACTGAGCCTCAATGAAAGAAAATCCACAGAACAAAAAAAAACTACACAAACTACAACTAACAAAACTGCAAAACGTTCGAAAACTATGCATAACAAAGCCCAAAAAACAAAACCACATGTGAAGTGCCAATGGCAGTGAATTGGGGGAATTTACCTCCCCTCCCCCCCTCACCCAAAGCGGGTACCGGATTAGTGGTGCTAGAAGAGCACAGCAGTTCAGGCAGCATCCAAGTAGCTACTTGGATGTTGCCTGAACTGCTGTGCTCTTCCAGCACCACTAATCCAGAATCTGGTTTCCAGCATCTGCAGTCATTGTTTTTACCAAAGGGGGTACTGATACACTCCAAAACCCTACTTCCTGCCCTGTTGCCAATATGGCAACTATGGTAGTTAAATACCAAAATTAGGCTTAAACTGCCCTTAGGTAGGTATCTAGCCATCCCAACCACCTCCTTAACTTCTCCTGACTAGAGCTGCACCACAGGCCTAAGCAGAATTAGAGAAAAGAAACAAGAATATCACTACGAACAAAGGAGTTAAAAGTAAATACTCCCCCTATCCCCTGGTATAGCTGAACTTAGAAGCTAGAAGTGAATACGCTGTCCATCCCTGAGGATAATTTAACACAGATTATTAGCAAAAAAAACCCCAACAAGATTTTCATTAGGAAAAGCAAACCCAAACAACACTATTACCTGAACCTATTAAATTGTCCATCTGTGTTAACATGTCTACAGTTTCTTGCTTTCTCTAGCAAGTAAATAAGTGTACAGATCCATGAAAGGTAAACTGAAGCACTGCTGGGTACCTTAGATCCTGAGCTCCCTCAATCTTTTCTCGAAGCCATCATAGGATTTCCTTTTCCAGATGACTGCCGCTGAGAAGTCCTGAAAAAACATGATCCTGGAGCCCTCATCAACTAAAGCCTTCAGATCTTTCCCCTGGGAAGCTTCCATGATTGTTTGTTTGTCTCTATAATTGTGGAACTGCACCAGGATAGGGCGAGAGCGTTACTCCAGACCTGGCCTCCGTGCCATGACTCGGTGGGCTGTTTCAATCTTCATCCTTCCCATTTCAGCCTCCAAGCTAAGGAATTCCAGCAGCCATTTCTCGAAAACTTCCACTGGTTGCTCTCCTTCCTTTCCCTCAGGCAGAGCAACAATACAAATATTTTTCCTCTTGCCCCTGTTCTAAGACATCTTGAAAAATATCCATATAACAGAGGAGGAAGTGCTGGATGTCTTGAAACGCATAAAGGTGAATAAATCCCCAGGACCTGATCAGGTGTACCCTAGAACATTGTGGGAAGCTAGGGAAGTGATTTCTGGGCTCCACCTGTCAGCATCCTCCATGAAATACAATTGATTCCATAGCTTGAGGGGCACCACTCAATTTCTGTGGGTCAAGGCTAGGAGGCAGGCCTGCATTAACTACCATATCAGCAATAATAGGGAAGGCAAATGGAGTGCTGGCCTTTATTTTGAAGCGAATGGAATACAAAATTAGGGAGGTCTTGCTAAAATCATAGCCGACACTAGTCAGACTACACCTAGAATATCATGAACAGCCTTGTTTTATCTAAGAAAAGATATACTGACATTGGAGGCATCCAGAGAGGATTCACTGGATGATTTTCTTATGAGAAGAGGTTGAGTAGGTCGGGCCTATACTCATTAGAGTTTAGAAAAATGAGAGAAGACCTTCTTAGAAATATAGAAAATAGGAGCGGGAGTAGGTTATTCGGCCCTTCAAGTCTGCTCTACCATTCAAAATTATCATGACTGATCACTCAGCTCAGTATGTTGTTCTCACTTTCTCCCCATACCCTTTGAATCCTTTAGACCTAAGAACAATATTTAACTCTATCTTGAAACCATTCAATGTTTTGACTTCAACTGCTTTCTGTGGCAAAGAATTCCATAGACTTATCACTCTCTGAGTGAAGAAATTTCACCTTATCGCAGTTCTAAATGTTTTACCCCATATAGTTAAACTGTGAGCCCTGATTCTGGACTTCCAAGTCATTAGGAACATCCTCCTGAGTTTACCCTGTCTATTTTGTTAGAATTTTATAGGTTTATATGAGATCCTCCTTCATTCTTCTAAACTCCAGTGAATATAGTCCTAACTGATCCAGTCTCTGGAGGTCCAGTCCCCTAAATGTTAGTCTTGCCATACCAGGAATTGGTCTGGTAAACTTTTGTTGCATTCCCTCCATAGCCATAGCATCGCTCCTCAGATGAGGAGACCAAACTGCGCAACATACTCTAGGTGCACTCTCATTAAGGCCCTGTACAATTCCAGCAAGACATCCCTGCACCTATATTCAAATTCTCTCATTATGAAGGCGAACATACCATTTGTCTTCTCCACCACCTGTTGCTCCAACATCTTTAGTTTTAGTGACTGGTGTACAAGGATACCCTGGTCTCATTGCACCTTCCTCTTTTCCAAACTATCGCCATTCATATAATAATCTGCCTTTCTGTTTTTTTTCTACCAAAGTGGATAACTGTGCATTTATCCACACTATATATCATCTGCCATGCATTTGCCCATTCAATGAACTGGTCCAGATCACAATGAGCATCAAATACTGAAATATTTCTGCATCCTCCTCACAGCTCTCTCTCACACACACCTTGCTTTGTGTTATCTGTGAATTTGGAAACATTACGTTCATGTCCCTCTTCTAGATTATTAATACATACTGTGAATAACTGAGGTGCAAACACTGATCCCTGCCACTTGGAAAATGACCTGTTTATTCCTCCTCTTTGTTTCCTGTCAGCCAACCAGCTCTTTCTCCAATTTGGTACATTACCCCCCACCTCAGTCCCATGTGCTTTAATTTTACATACCAATTTCTTACTTGGGACCTTATTGAAAGCCTTCTGAAAATTCAATGAAACCACATCTACTGGTTTCCCCGTAACAACTCTACTAGCTTTACATTCATAAAATTCCAATAGATTTGTCAAGCATTTCATAAATCTATGCTGACTCTGTCTAATCCTGTCACCATTTTCTGCCATTCGTTCTCTAATAATGGGTTCTAATCTTTTCTTGAAACATGCAAGATTCTTAAGGATTTAACAGGGTAAATGCAGAAAGATTGTTTCACCTTGTAGGACAGATTAGGATCAGAGGCATAATCTCAGAAACTGGGGTGGAAGTCACACATTCAAGAGAGAGATGAGGAGGGATTTGTTCTCTTAAAGGGTAGTGGATCTGTGAATTTTTTTTACTGTAGAGGGCTATAGTAGTTGGGTTCTTAACGTCTATTCAAGATTTTTAATCAGTAAGGGGATCAAGGGTTGTAAGGAAAAAGTAGGAAAGTGGATTTGATGATTATCAGATCAGCCATATTCTCATTGAATAGCAGATTTAAAGTTCTGAGTGTCCCATGGCTTCTTAGTCTGCATTATATTGTGACCATCAAACTAACTGAACCCTCACATAGGAGTGTATTTCACATTGTGTATGAATGTGCTGGTGAATGCACACTATCCCTCTGAAATGGTTATGCTGAAATGGGATCACTTTTCGAAAATGGGCACCCTTTAGAAATATAAATGATAATGCTGGAAAGTGGGATTCATTACAATTTTCACTCGTGTACTTTATTGATATAAATGGACCAAATTATCTTCCTAATCCATAACTATCTTGTCATCCTGTGCTCTTTTCACACCATAGAGAACTAACTAAACAGAAGCTGAAAGGTAAATACGTGTAGAAACTATTTTTCACCCAGTAAGATACAAACTCACCCTGAGAGTGAGGTTTAAATTCCAACATTCCTGTCTATCCCACCATGCTATATTTTGAAAGTAACTTTCTATTGTCAGCAAACTTAGATACATTATTCCCAATTTCCTTTGTGTAAGTCATTAAGTAACTGAGGCTCTAAGGTTGTCTACTTGTTAAAGCCTGCTAACTTGAAAATATACAGTTTATCCTTACTCTCTGCTTGTAGACCATTTAGCAAGCCTCCATTCATGTTAATATTTTATCCCCAATTCCCTGAGCCCTAGTGCATGAATTTTGTATCATACTTTATCAAATGTTTTTTGAAAATTCAAGCTGACTTTTTTTATCATTTCCCTTCTATCTACCCCACTAGTAGTGTAAAAGCACAAATTAATTTATCCAAGATGACTTCCTTTTCCACAAAACCATACTGATCTTGTCTGATAACCCTATGAATTTCTAACCACAATGTTAGATCTTCCTTAGATTTCAGCACTTTTTTGGAGCTGATGTCAGGCTAATTGACCTGCAGTTTCCTGTTTTCTCTCTCCCTATTTCCTGAACAGCAGCATTTGTGCTAACCTCCCACCTGTTAGGTAATTCTAGAATCTAGGACATTTTGGAAAATCATAACCGGTGCATCCACTATTTCCGCAAATAGCTCCGTGAATTTCCTTTTCAGAGTTGGCAGTTCCATTCTCAGCGTCTTATGGAAGGTCAAAATGACAAACATGGCATCCTCTACAAGAACGAGTCCCCTGAGTATTTTCACACAAGCAGAGGCAGCTTTTTTGGCTCAGACATGGTTGCTGATGGAAGATGGAGGAAAGGATATTCTGTAAAGGGAAGTAGCTGGAGCCAGGAGGAAATTAGGACATTCAAAACTCTACTTTGAGAATGGTTGTGTATGAGACTTGGTGGTTGTAAACTTTGATTTTCACAAATCATAATATGTGGCAGAGACTAGCTAACACTAAAGGGAAATAGCAATATTACCTTTGGGCTTTCATGTGCCACTAGGATGATCACTGAGTGTCAACACCAAAACAACAACCCACAACAAAACCTGAAACCTCAGTGGCACGGTGGCATAGTGGAGTTTGCACATTCTCCCCATGTCTGCGTGGGTTTGTTCCAGTTTCCTCCCACAGTCCAAAAATGTGCAGGTTAGGTGAATTGGCCATGCTAAATTGTCCGTAGTGTTAGGTGTAGGGGAATAGTCTGGGTGGGTTGCTCTTCAGAGGGTCAGTGTGGACTTGTTGGGCCGAAGGGCCTGTTTCCACATTGTAAGTTATCTAATCATTAGGCAGAAGTTGTCTCCTGGACTGGTCACTTCTGAAGAGATGAGCAAGTGTATGTGATGTGAAATTATCCCCTTGGCAATAAATTGACTGCATGGTTATCATATTATGTATTGCCATTTAAGGGCAATTGAGGGTGGATAATGATTTTTCCCCAGCTAGTAATGCCCACATCTCCTGAATAATTACATTTTAAAAAGGTGGAGGATGCTGACATAGCTATCCTAGGGAAAATTGTTAATTTGGGTGAGTTTTGCAAAAGGACTTAAAACCTAGCTACCATTTTTTTCAGATTATATATTATATATTCACTTGGCTATGATGGAATGATGTAATTATTGGAGGATCATACTCACAGAATAAACAAAATAATGAAAAGTGGCCAATCTGAGAAATTAATCTTGAAGGTTAATATTGCACCTCCTTTTCTGTTCTTTTTTAGTTCCCTTGCAACTCAGTTCCAGTCTTTTTGCTAAAGCCTTACTTCTTAGCAGATTAGCTTATAGAGTCATAGAGATGTACAGCATGGAAACAGACCCTTCGGTCCCACCTGTCCATGCTGACCAGATATCCCAACCCAATCTAGTCCCACCTGCCAGCAGCCGGCCCATATCCCTCCAAACCCTTCCTATTCATATACCCATCCAACTGCCTCTTACTTGTTGCAATTGTACCAGCCTCCACCACATCCTCTGGCATTCCATACACGTACCACCCTCTGCATGAAAACGTTGCCCCTTAGGTCTCTTTTATATCTTTCCCCCTCAGCCTAAACCTATGCCCTCTAGTTCTGGACTCCCCGACCCCAGGGAAAAGAGTTTTTCTATTTATCCTATCCATGCTTTTCATAATTTTGTAAACCTCTATAAGGTCATCCTTCAGCCTCGACGCTCCAGGGAAAATAGCCCCAGCCTGTTCAGCCTCTCCCTTTAGCTCAAATCTCTCCAACCCTGGCAACATCCTTGTAAATCTTTTCTGAACCCTTTCAAGTTTCACAACATCTTTCTGATAGGAAGGAGACCAGAATTTCACACAATATTCCAACAGTGGCCTAACTATTACAGCCGCAACATGACCTCCCAACTCCTGTACTCAACACTCTGACCAATAAAGGAAAGCATACCAAATACCTTCTTCACTATCCTATCTACCTGTGACTTCGCTTTCAAGGAGCTATGAACCTGCCCTTCAAGGGCTTTTTGTTCAGCAACACTCCCTAGGACCTTTCCATTATATGTATAAGTCCTGCTAAGATTTGCTTTCCCAAAATGCAGCACTTCGCATTTATCTGAATTAAACTCCATCTGCCACTCCTCAGCCCATTGGCCCATCTGGTCCAGATCCTGTTGTAATCTGAAGTAACCCTCTTCGCTGTCCACTACACCTCCAATTTTGGTGTCATCTGCAAACTTACTAACTGTACCTCTTATACTCGCATCCAAATCATTTATTTATGTAAATGACAAAATGTAGTGGACCCAGCATCAATCCTTTAGGCACTCCACTGGTCACAGACCTCCAATCTGAAAAACAACCCTCCACCACCACCCTCTGTCTTCTACCTTTGAGCCAGTTTTATATCCAAATGGCTAGTTCTCCCTGTGTTCCATGAGATCTAACTTTGCTAATCAGTCTCCCATGGGGAACCTTGTCGAATGCCTTACTGAAGTCCATATAGATCACATCTGCCACTCTGCCCTCATCAATCTTCTTTGTTACTTCTTCAAAAACCTCAATCAAGTTTGTGAGACATGATTTCCCACGCACAAAGCCATGTTGACTATCCCGAATCAGTCCTTGCCTTTCCAAACACATGCACATCCTGTCCCTCAGGATTCCCTCCAACAACTTGCCCACCACTGAGGTCAGGCTCACTGGTCTATAGCTCCCTGGCTCATCTTTATCACCCTTCTTAAAAAGTGGCACCACATTTGCCAAAGTCGCAGGTTGAAGTCTTCCGGCACCTCACCTGCGACTATTGATGATACAAATATCTCAACAAGAGGCCCAGCAATCACTTCTCTAGCTTCCCACAGAGTTCTCTGGTACACCTGATCAAGTTCTGGGGATTTATCCACCTTTAACCGTTTCAAGACATCCAGCACTTTCTCCTCTGTAATCTGGATGTTTTGCAAGATGTCACCATCTATTTCCCTACAGTCTACATCTTCCATATCCTTTTCCACAGTAAATACTGATGCAAAATATTCATTTAGTATCTCCCCCATTTTCTGTGGCTCCACACAAAGGCCGCCTTGCTAATCTTTGAGGTGCCCTATTCTCTCCCAAGTTACCCTTTTGTCCTTAATATATTTGTAAAAATATATCTGAAGAATATAAAAAAGGAGTTTTATCAGCAATAGTTAAACCAAGTCATCACTAAGATTATCTATTTTCACATCTGCATCATTGCCCTCCTCTCCTCCCCTTGACCTTACTTTTCACTTTTAAGACTTTCCTTAAAACCTGTTCTGTTTTGGTCATCTAACTTAATATTGCCTTTAGTGGTTTAGCTTAGCGTATTTACCTTTACAACGCTCATATGAAGCAACTTGGGATGTTTTATTATAATAAAGGTGCTCGAGAAATACAAGCTAATGTTGTTGCTAGACTGAAAGCAACTTCAGGCAATTGTGAGCTTTCTGGATTGGCCATTCTTTATCAGAATTTCTGGTAATACAATGTGATTCAGAAAGAACATCCCTATTAATACAGTAGTAATATTGACCAAGGTTCAGAATAAACCTTTAACACAACATACACTTTTTACAGGATCTCAATTTTGGTCAGTTACAACAAGGGTTTCTGTCTTTGTGCCATGTCTTTGTGGTGCCCCATGAGGACTATTTTGCCTCTGGCCAGTGGGAGGAGGACTGGCACTGCTGGGACCTCCTGGGAGTTGTTGCTGCTAGTTGTAAAGCCCAGCTGTGTACCCAGCCAAATGCAGCTAGCAAGGTGTTATTCTTCATCTTGCACATAATGGGAGATATCCAAAACCCTATGGTTCTGAGGGCACACAGGGGCACACCTGACACTTCATTACAAATATAAGTGTGCATTCATAAAGGTATTGCTAGTTAAGAACCAAGCCACACAGATTTTTTTCATTTCAAAAATATATACTTTATTCATAAAAATCTTTGTATACATATATTGTCGCTACAGCAGTTTGATTCTATACAGTCTTTACATATGAAGAACAAATAAACCCAAGGCATTTCTTACTTGTACACGTCTACATTTACATATATTTAAGGCACCGGGAGGGCTCGATTACTGAAAGGACCCTCATTTAACTTTGGCAGAAAGACCTTAGCTGGTGGTCTTTCCTCACTGCACTTTTGTGGCAGTTGCCCCAAGCTTTAGTGCGTCCCTCAGCACATAGTCCTGGACCTTGGAATGTACCAGTCTGCAACACTCATTCAAGGCCAACTCCTTGCTCTGGAAGACTAGCAAACTTTCCTTCATGTCATCCCATCTTATAACATTGTCTGAGACAGAGCTACTCCTTCCACAATGCACCATGTAGCCTAACAGCTTGTTCAGTGTGAGAGCTTTATATACTGGAAAGACATCAGAGGGTTTAAAACATTCATTTTTCTTCAGCAACAGCAAAAACAAATAAAAAAAACAAACTGTTAGAAGTTGCATTTGCCTCTGGGAATGGACAGGGTCCTTCTACCTTTCAAGCAACAACAAATTTACAACTGCTCCCAGCTCACATCAGCTGGAGCCAGGTGACAATGATGTCCTGTTTAGCTTGGTGTGCCCGACACTACAGCACTCCACTATGGTGACAGCAATGTTCTTCCTGCTAAATGCCTCCTGGCAAGACTGCTGCTGCTCTCTCAATTCTTCAGAGTTCATCACATTTCCTCTTTGCCTGCTCCAGTTGTGTAGCGCACAGCATGCTTGAATGCAATACACTCTGTGGTGTCCTGCAAGACCCCACAGACACATCCATGCATCAGAACCTCATCTTCATCAGGTCCATTGCCTGTTCCATGATTTTCCTGACCAAAGAATGGGCTGCATGATACCTGCAGTCAGCTTCAGTTAAAGGGTCGAGAAAAGGGGCGGCACGGTGGCACAGTGGTTAGTACTGCTACCTCACAGCACCAGAGACCCGGGTTCAATTCTCGCCTCAGGCAAATGACTGTGTGGAGTTTGCACATTCTCCCCATGTCTGCGTGGGTTTCCTCCGGGTGCTCCGGTTTCCTCCCACAGTCCAAAAATGTGCAGGTTAGTTGAATTGGCCAGGCTAAATTGCCCGTAGTGTTAGGTGAAGGGGTAAATGTAGGGGAATGGGTCTAGGTGGGTTACAATTCCGGGGTCGGTGTGGACTTGTTGGGCCGAAGGGCCTGTTTCCATACTGTAAGTAATGTAAAAAAAAGAGATATTAGCCATGGCTGCAGATGGTAAGTCTTGTTTCCTCATAACAATCCTTGTAAGGAATCCAGTCATTGAAATGAAGCAGAAACATGAGTATTTTCAGCGATATGCATGATGGCTAGCAGCTGGATTACCTGCTGTAGACTTCTAAGATGTGGCTAGTGATGGCTGTAAATCTGACTGCTTGTGTCCCTTTACTGACTGCTTCCATGAAGAACTGAACAAACTGAATTGCTTTTCTGTAAAATGTATTGGTGAACTCACAAATGCACCTTGTGGGCTGCTGATTGGAAAATACTGCCCCGGTCCCCAGTGGAGGTTTGAAAGGAGCCAGTGGCAAGGAAGATTCAAGCTACAGTGATCTTCAGCACCACAGGTACTGCCTGCATGAGCTGACACATGTAGCCAATGGTCCTCAGTCATGCAACCACCCTCTGGCACTGCCTTTCACTCATCTGCAGACAGCTGCATTACCACCTGCACACCTTTTCCTGGTACACTGCTTGAGTGAATTGAAGACCCTTGTTTGCCCTCTTCATGAACTGCTTTTTCATCCACAGCGACAGCCCTCTCAGGGTCTTGCCTCTGATTGTGCTGTTGCTTTCTTCCCCTTCTTCTCCTTCCTTTCTTTCATCTTCTTCTTCTCAGTCTTGGCAAATCTAAGACAGCTACTGGGTTAAGTTCAAACAACTGGTATAAAGTACTGGTCTGTGAAGACCTATCCAGACAGAGATGTATGATCTCAATTTGAGATGTTGATATAGTCAATGTAACCTTTGGGCCCTTATCAGTTTTGCTCATATTTTGGGTGAACACCTGCTCTAGAGTAATCTCCAACACAGTGAGGTGTATCTTCCGTGACCCAGGATTTCTGTTCCTCTTCCTGATGTTATGTGTGCAAGATATTTGAGTCTGTTGTCTCTATCTGGTTTTTCATGCATGTGGTGACTAGATTAATGTAAATCTTTTTGTCCTGCATTACACCCTGTGATGCAGCCATGTAATCTTGCAATGAACTGTCTGCAATTCAGTTTCAAACCCATGTTCTTAACTTTGATATGCATGGGCCTTTGAATGACCCTTCATGGTGGAATCTGAAATGGCCCCACCCTCCCTAGCATCAACACTGCTGGTAATTGTTAGGCTGTCCTTCTTATCAAAGGTCATGGTTGGGAGGTCACTGATTGCAGTTTAAAGATTTCATTTGCCTTTGTTCTGCAGTAAGTGTTTCCCTTCAAAGACCTTAAGTGAGTGATTACACAATGGTTTCTGTTTGGATTGGCTTAAGTTGGGTAAATTTAGTTTGGACAGTGACCTGGGTAAACAGAACAGGAGACCCTACTGTTTTCACACCACATTCTTTGAGAGTCCACCTTCTGGAAAAAGTAGCTGACAAAGATAGTGATGGTTAATTTTTCATTTGCGTCGTTAATCCTCTGCCTACCCTTTTCAGAGTATAACTACCCTCTAGAAAATAACATTGAAAGCCTTTTTTCTCCTTTCTTTCCCTTTTGCTTTCTTCAGCTTCCTCCTGTGACTATCGGTCCTTACACCATCTCCCTGAATATTCAGGCTCTTCCCCTAGTCCCACTCCCATTTAGATCCCAAGCTCAGTCTTACCATGTCACTCCCATTCAGTTCTGCTGGTTCTTCTCCCTCCTCAACACACCAAATTACTCCCTTGTGTACCCCTTAGTATGTAACTTAGTCACTCCTTGTTTCTATTCACTGTTACTCTGCATCCCATTTTATTTCCTCCACTGCCCAGGATTCTTCCAGTGCCCAATAACCACATCCTAGAAGTTGCATCTGGTTCACCTTTCAATGCATCTTTTCTGTTGATCCTTCTGTTAGGTTAATCCCCCATTAAATTTGAACCCTCTTTTAAATTGAGACTCATTCGCCTGCCCCAGTCAGGTTTGCGGGAATCAGCTGGTGTGGCGCTGCCTCTTGGGCAGGCTTTTGTCTGAGGCAGGCTTCACCCATAACAGTATAATCATTTACCTACAAGATGGCAGACTGCATATGACTGAGACTGAGCATGAGTATAAGACTGAAAATGAGCATATGACTGCATAAGATCATGATCTGGTTGACCTGATCCGGCTTCACCACTTGCTCTGCAAGTGCGTATGCAAAGCAATAATTTGTTTATGAAGGAGTTGGCTTCGTGAAAATGTTTGAACACACTGGAGCTTACAGGAAATAGTCCATCTTGACAGGTAAACATCTAATATGTAAAGTTGTTCTTGTGTATACAGGGGGTTCCCCATTTTTGGCTTACAGGATTGCATAATTCCAGCAGCCTGGGTTGTTAATGAACAGTCAGGACATGCAAAAGAGGTTTCAAATGATGAAATTCAGGAAATCCAACCAGCCTGAAAGATTCTGAGAACTTCTTACAGTTTTACCCTACTATCACGAAACTGAATGCATTCATTTCCTAGTTATATCCTCAATGCCACCCACTCTTCTAAAAGATTTAAAAGGGACCTGAGGTGCAACTTTTACATGCAATGTGGTATGTGGATGGAATGAGCTGCCAGAGGGAAGTGGTGGAGGCTTGGACAATTACCCGTCTGGATGGGTATAGGAATAGGAAGGGTTTAGAGGGATAAGGACCAAATGCTGGCAATTGGGACTAGACTTACTTAGGATATCTGGTTGGCATAGATGAATTGGATCAAAGGGTACAGCTCTAAGACTAACTAGAAGGGCAGAATTCCTGAGGCCTGCCTAGAGATCAAGTCATACAGCACAGAAACAACTTTGGCCTTCAGTGAGTGATTTTGTAAACCTCTACTGTATATGGTCACCCCTCAGCCTCAGATACTTCAGAGAAAACACCCCAGCCTATTCAGCCTGTAGCTCAAACTCTCCAACCCTGGCAACATCCTTGTAAATCTTTTTCTGAACCTTTTCACAATTGTTTCAGTTGTACAATTGTTTCCCACAGAATAACCATCATGTAATGGTTCTCATAGCTGTAATTAGTCATTGATGTTATTAAATACTACGAGGCATGCAATGAAGACAGTAAATGGAAAAGATTAAGCTTCTAAAATCAAGTATGGCAGGCTGCCGATTTTCCTAAAAGCATGTCTGAAATGTTGTTAAATACAAGTTTGCAAAACACTTGATCTATCTATAAGTGGGAAGAGTTGATCAGCATTTCTTTTGTGAAGTGGTGTGGGAGAGTTGGAGTAGAAACATTTCTGTCATTTCTTTAATTATACCCCAGATTGATGTCCACACCTATTAAATATTTTCATTCAGTGTCACTGAGATACATGCCTCGACACATCTCCTCTTTAGATTCTTGGAACATAGGCATCAAAACAATAAACAACAAGCTACATGTATAATGTTGCAGCTGTAAGTGTTAAATCAAACCAGAAAATGCTCAGCAAGCCAAGCAACGTCTATGAAAAGAGATATATCATTAAACTTTCCTTTAAAGGTTATGATTCTCTCTCTCCCCAAATGCTATCTGACTACTAGCATATTGCAGCAGTTTGCTGCTCTTATTTTCTTCTGAACTACAAACATGAATTGAAGCTCGTGGACTTTTCTTCCCTCTCTTAGTCTTATTGCTTCTATTCATCAAAACAGTGAATGATGCCAATATGTGGTTTCATCGATACTGAAAATAGTTCAATACCTGTTTATTACTCAAGTGACCATTAATTATGTGCAAAGCTGGAATAATAAACTGGATTTTCTTCTGAAATCTTGACGAGCAATTGGTTTAAAAGCAACAGATAAGGTAAAATCCAGTCTGTGGTTCCCTGTCCGGCTTAACCTGTAGTTGCCCTTCTGAGATCCCCTGTAGCTGTATCCATTGACAAGAGGTAGGATGTAGCTTTCCAGTTAGACCCTTGGCCACTCACCTTTCGCAACTCTTCCCTGAGATAACCTTGTGAGAAGTGACGAGAGTTCCGAGATAGTAGATGTAAGGCCACAACATTTTCTAAACTGAGACAAAAAATATAAGACAAGAGTCCTAGCAAACTGCATAACTCAGGCTGTAGACAGGGCTTTAAACTAAATAAGGAGAGGGAGGGCTCAAAAATAGGGGAAATTAAACGAGGAGGTGAGAACTCAGGAGAGGTTATTAAAGTCTCCAAAGCACACTGGGTGAACAAATGACAATGAGAAGAGGGATGATTAAGACAGGACTGAAGGTGTTATATCTGAATGTATGCAGTATAAGGAATAAGGTGAATGAACTTGTGGTGCAGATTGAAATCAGCGGGTATGACGTGGTTGGTATCACGGAGCCGTGGCTGCAAGGGGATCAGGATTGGGAGCTGAATATTCAAGGATAAACATCCTTTTGAAAAGATAGGCAGGTGGGCAGAGGGGGTGGGGATGCCTTATTAGTATAAAATGAAATTAAATCAATACTAAGAAACAAAGTAGGGTCAGATGGTGTAGAATCTGTGTGGGTGGAATTGAGGAACTGCAAAGGTAAAAAAAAACATAGTTGGAGTGATGTACAGGCCTCCAAATAGTAGTCAGGAGCTGGGGCACAATATACACCAGGAGATAGAAAAGATGTGTAGGAAAGGCAAAGTTACAGTGATCATGGGGATTTCAATATGCAGATTGCCTGGGAAAATCAGGTTGGTAGTAGATTGCAAGAAAAGGAATTTATGGAATATCTACGAGATGGCTCTTTGGAGCAGCTTGTGGTGGAGCCCACTAGGGAACTTTATAAAGCTCTGGTTAGGCCCCATTTGGAGTACTGTGTCCAGTTTTGGTCCCCACACCTCAGGAAGGACATACCGGCACTGGAATGTGTCCAGCGGTGATTCACACGGATGATCCCTGGAATGGTTGGTCTAACATATGAGGAATGGCTGAGGATCCTGGGATTGTATTCATTGGAGTGTAGAAGATTAAGGGGAGACTTAATAGAGACGTACAAGATAATACATGGCTTGGAAAGGGTGGATGCTAGGAAATTGTTTCCGTTAGGTGAGGAGACTAGGACCCGTGGACACAGCCTTAAAAGTAGAGGGGGTCAATTCAGAACAGAAATGCGGAGACATTTCTTCAGCCAGAGAGTGGTGGGCCTGTGGAATTCATTGCCGCAGAGTGCAGTGGAGGCCGGGACGCTAAATGTCTTCAAGGCAGAGATTGATAGATTCTTGTTGTCTCGAGGAATTAAGGGCTACGGGGAGAATGCGGGTAAGTGGAGTTGAAATGCCCATCAGCCATGATTGAATGGCGGAGTGGACTCGATGGGCCAAATAGCCTTACTTCCACTCCTATGTCTTATGGTCTTATGGTCTTATGGAACAGGCAATACTGCATTTAGTGTTGTGCAATGAGGTAGAATTGATAAGTGAACTTAATGTGGAGGATCCCTTTGGAGCAGTGATAATAATATGATTTAATTCACTCTGCAGTTTGAGGGAGAGGATAGAATCAGAGGTAACGGTATTATAGCTGAATGAAGACAACATGGGGAGGAACTGGATGGAATTGACTGGGAGAGGAGCCTAGCAAGAAAGACAGTGGAGCAGCGATGGCAGGGGGTTCTGGGAATAACTCAGGAGACAGAACAGAGATTTATCCTGAGGAAAAAGAAGCATGCTACAGGGAGGATGAGGCAACCATGGCTCACTAGGGAAGTCAGGGATAGCATAAAAGCAAAAGCATAATGTAGTGAAGAGCAGTGGGAAATCATTGAATTGGAAAGCTTACAAAAAACCAACAGAGGGCAACCAAAAAAGAAACAAGTAGGGAGAAGATTAAATGTGAGGATACATTAGCCAGTAATATTAAGGAAAACTGTAAGAGTTCTTTTAGATATACAAAGCGCAAAACTGGACATTGGGCCGCTTGAAAATGATGCTGGAGGGGTAGTAATGGGGATAAAGAAAATGGCTGAGGAATTGAATAATTACTTTGCATCAGTCTTCATGGTAGAAGACACAAGTAAAATCTCAAAAATCCAAGAGAGTGAGGAGCAGAGTTGAGTATGGTGACCATCACCAAGGAGAAGGTGCTAGAAGAACTGACTGACTTGAAGATGGATAAATCATCTGGGCCAGATGTTCAGCTGCTCTACACGCCAGAGTTCTATGGGAGATAGCTGAAGAGATAGTGGATGCGATAGTGATAAACTTTCAGGAATCGATAGAATCAGGGAGGGTTCCAGAGGACTGGAAAATTGCTAAAGTGACACCCCTGTTTAAAAAGGGAGGAAGGCAAAAGGTGGAAAATTACAGACCAATTAGCCTAACCTTATGGGTAAGATCCTGGAATCCATTGTGAAGGATGAGATTTCTGAATACTTGGAAGTGTGTGGTAAAACAGGACAAAGTCAGCATGGTTTCATCAAGAGGACATTATGCCTGACAAATCAGCTAGAATTCTTTGAGTAAGTAATGAGCGGGTGAGACCAAGGAGAGTCAATGGATGTTACTTACCTGGACTTCAAGGAGACCTTTGACAAGGTGCTGCACAGGAGGCTACTGAGTAAGGTAAAGGCCAATGGTGTTAGAGGCAAGATGCTATCGTGGATAGAAGCTCGGCGTCTGGTAGAAAACAGAGAGTGGGGATAAAAGGGTCCTTCTTGGGATGGCAGCTGACAATAAGTGGTGTTCCACAAGGCTCAGTTTTGCCGCCACAGCATTTCACTTTATACATTAATGATCTAGATAAAGGAACTGAGGGCATTCTGGCTAAGTTTGCAGACAATAAAATGATAGGTAGAGGGGCAGGTAGCATTGAGAATTCGGGGAGACTGCAGAAGGACTTGAATTGGTTAGGACAGTGGGCAATAAAATGGCAAATGGAGTACAACATTGGAAAGTGTGAGGCCATGCTCTTTGGTAGGAAGAATAGAGTCATGGATTATTTTCCAAATGGGGCGAAAATTCAGAAGTCTGAACTGCAAAGAGACATGAGAATTATAGGAGAAAGTGAGGACTGCAGATGCTGGAGCTCAGAGTCGAGAGTGTAGTGCTGAAAAGCACAGCCAGTCAGGCAGCTTCTGAGGAGCAGGAGAAATTCCTGATGAAGGGCTTATGTCCAAAAAGTCGATTCCCCTGCTCTTCGGATGCTGCTTTGAGAGTTATAGTTCAGGATTGTCTCAAGGTAAACTTGCAGATTGAGTCAGTAGTTAGGAAGGTAAATGTAATGACGGCATTTATTTTGAGAGGACTTGAGTATAAAAGCAGGGATGTACTTCTAAGGCTCGAGAAGGCTCTAGTCAGACCACATTTGGAGTACTGTATGCAGTATTGGGCCCCATATCTCAAGAAGGATGTATTGGCCCTGGAGCATGTTCAGAGGAGGTTCACAAGAATAGTCACAGGAATAAAAAGATTAACATATGAGGAATGTTTGAGGACTCTGGGTTTATACTTGATGGAGTTTAGAGGGTGAGGGGGTATCTAATTGAAATATACAGAATACTGAATGGCCTGGACAGAGTGGATGTTGGGAAGATGTTTCCATTGGTAGGAAAGACCAGGATCCAAAAGCATAGCCTTAGAGTAAAGGGAAGACCTTTTAGGATGGAGATAAGGAACAATTTCTTACAGCCAGTGAATCTATGGAATTCATTGCCACAGAAGGCTGTGGAGGCCAGGTCATTGAGTACATTTAAGACTGAGCTAGATAGGTTCTTCAGTATGTAACAAAGTTGCTCCTTACTGCTGTAACTCACCAAATAAATTGACCAAACTCAGTCCATTTGAATTAGTTTTTGGGCATAAAGTGAGAGGACAGTTGAAATTAATTAAGGAAAAATTGGTAAGTCAGAATTCAGAGACCACATATTTGGACTATGTGTCAAATTTTAGGGAACAATTAAATAGAGCTGGGGAATTGGCTGGACAGCATTTAAAAGTATCACAGTATATGATGAAACAGGAAGCAGACAAGAAGTCAAACTTTCACAATTTTGCTATCGGGAATAAGGTATTGGTGTTATTTCTAGTGATGGGTGACCCTTTAAAAGCAAGGTTTAGTGGACCTTATCAAGTCAAAAGAAAATTGAGTGAGGTGAACTACTTGATAGGGCCTCCAGACAGAAAGAAATCTCACAGAATGTGTTGTGTGAATATGCTCAAAAGGTATTTTGACAGGAAGGAAGTAAGAGGAGAATACGTTATTGATTACAACACTGAGGGAAGAACCAAGTTCAGAGGATTCTGAATTGGACATTCCTCAATTTAAATTGGACAATGAGGAAGTTGTCAAAAGTTTGGATAGATTATTGAGTTACCTTCCAGAGGAAAATCAATATTACCTGAAAGAGCTATTGCTAACACATGGGGAGATAATTGAAAATTAGCTGAAGTACTAACCTAATTATGTAGGATGTAGATATAAGAGATGCTGTTCCGATTAAGCAACATCCTTATCGACATAACTCTCTAAAATTGGCATAGGTTCAACAGGAGATTGAATACATGCTCCAGGATGACATAATCGAAGTGCGTTACAGTGGCTGGAGCTCACCCATAGCAATGGTGTCAAAACCAGATGGTACCTAATGGTCATGTGTGGACTATCACAAAGTCAATGTAGTTATAAAGACTGATGCATATCCGATTCTGCATTTGGAAGACTGTGTTGAAGAGGTGGGACAAGCAACTTATATTTCTAAGTTAGACTTGCTCAGAGGTTACTGGCAGGTTCCTTTGTCAGACACAGGAAAGGCAATTTCTACTTTTGTAACGCTGAGTGGACTATTTCAGTTTAAAGTCACTCCATTTGGAATGAAAAATGTGTCTAACCAATAAGGTCATTGCCAGATTATCCAACTGTGTCATATATATCAATGACCTGGTGATTTTTAGTCACATATGGAACAAACAGTTACAACATTTATCAGACTAGTTTGATCAACTTCGGAAGGCAGGCTTGGTGATAAATTGGGCTAAAAGTGAATTTGTCAAAGCCCAAGTCACCTTCCTGGCCCATGTTATTGGAACCTGACTAATGGCCCCATGGGATGGAAAAACAAAGGTAATTGGGGAGTTTCCCATACCATCAACAAAGAGAGGAGTACTACGGTTCCTGGGATGGAGTGGATTTTATCAAAACATTATACCAAACTTTAGCAGTGAGGCTGCTCTACTCATTGAATTGCTAAAGAAAGGCAAGAAGTTTCAGTGGACAGCAGACTGTCAGAAGGCATTTGACAGCCTGAAAGCTATCTGGTTTTGGCACCATTGCTATGGGTGAGCTCCAGTCACTGTAACCACTGCCCCAGTATGAGCCACAACTAGTTACACAAAGTCATTCAAGGTGACTATCTATGCGAGTGATGTGGGTGTTGGTGCTGTGCTCCTGCAAGATAACGATGGGAATATAGAAAGACCGATCGGGTATTTCTCCAGGAAGTTAGACATTGATCAGCATAAATATTCAATGGTTGAGAAGGAGACTTTGACCTTGGTGTTGGCATTACAACACTTCAGTGTTTGCTGCCAGTGACGTATCCAAGACAATTATATACACTGATCATAACCCATTGAAGTTTGTGGAGACATTTAAGGACAAAAATGCCTGACTGCTTATATGGAGCTTGTTGCTACAGTCATTCAATTTGAAAATTGTGCATGCGGCAGGACGGGAAAACATGATTACCGATGCACTATAGAGTCATAGAGATGTACAGCATGGAAGCAGACCCTTCGGTCCAACCCATCCATGCCGACCAGATATCCCAACCCAATCTAATCTCACCTGCCAGCACCCTGCCCTTTTCCTTCCAAACCCTTCCTATTCATATACCCATTCAAATGCCTCTTAAATGTTGCAATTGTACCAGCCTCCACCACATCTTCTGGCAGCTCATTCCATTCACATACCACCCTCTGCGTGAAAATGTTGTCCCTTAGGTCTCTTTTATATCTTTCCCCTCTCACCCTAAACCTATGCCCTCTAGTTCTGGACTCCCCGACCCCAGGGAAAAGACTTTGTCTATTTATCCTATCCATGCCCCTCATAATTTTGTAAACCTCTCTAAGGTCACCCCTCAGCCTCCGGTGCTCCAGGGAAAACAGCCCCAGCCTGTTCAGCCTCTCCCTGTATCTCAAATCCTCCAATCCTGGCAACATCCTTGTAAATCTTTTCTGAACCTTTCAAGTTTCACAACATCTTTCTGATAGGAAGGAGACCAGAACTGCACACAATATCCTAATAGTGGCCAAACCAATGTCCTGTACAGCCACAACATGACCTCCCAATTCCTGTATTCAATAGTCTGACCAATAAAGGAAAGCATACCAAACGCCTTCTTCACTTTCCTATCTTCCTGCAACTTCACTTTCAAGGAGCTATGAACCTGCACTCCAAGGTCTCTTTGTTCAGCAACACTCCCTAGGACCTGACCATTAAGTGTATAAGTCCTGCTAAGATTTGCTTTCCCAAAATGCAGCACTTCGCATTTATCTGAATTAAACTCCATCTGCCACTTCTCAGCCCATTGGCCCATCTGGTCCAGATCCTGTTGTAATCTGAGGTAACCCTCTTCGTTGTCCACTACACCTCCAATTTTGGTGTCATCTGCAAACTTACCAACTGTACATTGTCAAGACTGGAATGAGAAACGGAGGCGTTCAGTGGCAGAAATACAACAGACTGAAACGGAATGTAGTTGTGCATGTGTTCACAGTTATAGTCAATGAAATGTGTGTGAATTTTAGAGTACTAATACATTTTAAGGGGTTGTATTATGAAGCCATCTTTGGATATTGATGGTTCTTTTTTTTTGAAGGGGGAGGTGTGACAAAGCTGCTCCTTTAACAAGTATATGCTGTCCTTTGGTATTTTTTAGAGAGGTTGTAAACAATTCAGACTCTGAAAAGTTTGTGGTGTAGGGTTTTAGGGCCAATTTGATAATAGCTAACAGATACTGCCTCAGGTAGAGGGGCTTTCATGTTTAAAAAACACTTGTACCATGAAAGGAGTGTGGCCAGTTCTGCCAGCTCAGCTTTTCTCTGGTTTGGTTTTTGTTAGCAGGACTGTGTGTAAAAAGGCTTCTGGACTCACAGAAGCTGGTCCAGGCTGGTACTCTCTCTCTCTGATTTCTATCCCGTAAGAACATGTACTTGATTTTACCTTTTGTGCCAAGGGATGTTTTGGGGGATTGTTTTGCAAGTATTTGGAACAGCATCATTAAGTTGGGATGATCTGTTGGGTTTTTGGAGAGGTTAAGCTATTCGGTATTCTGCTTTCTGTTGTTTGTGTTTCATTCAGTAATCTTACAAATAAATTCTGCTTTGTTTGAAACTAAGTGGTTTGGCCAGATGATTCTCTCCCGCAATATCTACTCTACACCTGCTTAAAATAACTAGCAAAGTTAAGGTCTGGGCCAGCTTCCTCAAATGTTTTGAAGTGTCTGGCCTGGTTCATAACAAGTATCAAAGGGATCAAGGATTATGGAGAGAAAGCAGGAGAATGGGGTTGAGAAATATATCAACCATGATTGAATGGCAGAGCAGACTTGATGGGCTGAATGGCCTAATTTCTGCTCCTATGTCTTATGTCTTAAACAGGAGTAGGTCATTCGGCCCCTCAAGACTGCCCCACCATTCAGTAGGATCATGGCTGATCATTTTCCACATAATCCTTGATTCCCCCTACTGATCTAGAATCCATCTATCTCAGCCTTAATATACACACGGACTCTACCCTCACAGTGCTCTATGGAAAGAAGTTCCAAAGACTTACGACTCGCTCAGAGGAGAAAAGGGTAGGTTTCTTCTCTTTTCAATGCAGCAAGCCTAGGCTTATCTTTAAGGGCTTCAGTGTTGGTGAATTTTCTTCCTTTTGTAATGTATTCTGCCTAATTGGAAAGGAAAACCAAAAAGGGATACTAAGAAAGGAAACTGAGCTGCTGAATTTCCAAGGAAACTAAAACTATCACAGGAAACTGGGTAAAACATACAAAAGAACACAGACCCATTGAAGTTCAGACATTGATGAGTCCAGTGGTCCAGTTCAGGTATGCCAAAGAAAACAGGGGTCAGATGCAGGGACTGTGAATAAATAAATATAAAATCGCTACAACTATTTCAACTAAATCTACAACTAAATATTTTTTAAAGATTTCATTGCGGGATCTAAACGATCCAGATCGAATTAAAGCGATCTGCAGTGCCAGTTGTGGTGAAGGCATTGTTCATGGAATTCAGGTTGGCTGTGCACCGCTGTTTGCTGGACTACTTCCAAGAGGAGTTAAAATTCTTCATAAAAAAACTTGAAACTCAAAATACTTTGTCTCTGAATTTGGAACTCTATGTTGAGTAGAGTGCTGAGCCAATTACTAAATCTCTTTTAGCTGTATCTGCCATTTAGTGGGTAATTAACAGTTCCCATTAATTCATGTTCAACTGATACTGACTTCATGTTTTATAGTAAAAGTAATTCACTAAATTGCATTTACTGTTTACTTTCTTTGATTCTTGTCGAACAAAAAAAATCTTGAATTCAACCATGGAATCTCGTGGCTCCATTCCTTTCGTAAATAACTTGAGTTTCAGATTTCTTCCAATTTTAAAAAATTACTGGCTGTACTGAGATTGTAACATTCTTCAGATGATATGGACTGGATGTCATTACAGCATCACCTCAATCATTCAGCTTTCCAACCCTGATCCTGAGGACAGAGATTCATTAAACCAGACCTCAGATAGAAAAAACAGCTGGGGTCACAATGGAGTCACAAAGACAGGAGGAGATCTTATTTTTCTGCTACTCCACCTTAAAAGGAAGAAACAGACATTGTCATTGGATTGTTAGGAACTTGAGTCTTAACTTGTTTACTCCTCCCTATCTTTGAAATGCAAGGGATTTCCAACAGAACCATTATCCTCTCTCCTGTATTATTTTAACAGTAACCACTGAGTACAGGAAACTGAGGTTTTGGTTAAGAAAAAGAAGGAAGCATATGTCAGTTATAGATAGCAGAGACCAAGTGAATCCTTAGAAGAGTATAAAGGCAGTAGGAGCATACTTAAGAGGAAGTCAAGAGGACAAAAAGGGGACATGAGATAGCTTTGGCAAAGAGGATTAAGGAGAATCCAAAGGGATCTTATAAATGCATTAAGGGAAAAAAAGATAACTAGGGAGAGAACAGGATCCCTCAAAGATCAACAAGGCAGCCTATGTGTGGAGTCACAGGACATGGAGGAGATACTAAACAGGTACTTTGCATCAGTGTTTACTGTGGGGAAGGGCATGGAAGGTATAGAATGTGAGGAAATAGATGGTGACATCTTGAAAAATGTCCATATTACAGAGAAGGAGGTGCTAGATGTCTTGTGTCACAGTGGTTAGCACTGCTGCCTCACAGCGCCAGAGACCCAGGTTCAATTCCTTCCTCAGGCAACTGTCTGTGTAGTTTGCACATTCTCCCCGTGTCTGTATGGGTTTCCTCCAGGTGCTCCGGTTTCCTCCCACAGTCCAAAAATGTGCAGGTTAGGTGAATTGGCCATGCTAAATTGCCCATAGTGTTAGGTGAAGGGGTAAATGTACAGGAATGGGTCCAGGTGGATTGCTGTTCGGAGGGTCGGTGTGGACTTGTTGGGCCGAAGGGCCTGGTTCCACACTGTAAGTAATCTAGTCTAATCTAATCTAATCCCCAGGGCCTGATCCGGTGTATCCTGTGGGAAGAACTCTGTGGGAAGCTAGGGAACTGATTGCTGGGCCGCTTGCTGTGATATTTGTACCATTGATAGTCACAGGATTGCAGATGCTGGAGATCAGAGTCGAGAATGTGGTACTGGAAAAGCACAGCAGGTCAGGCAGCATCCGAGGAGCAGGAGAATCAACATTTCGAGCTTAAGCCCTTCATCAGGAATGAGCCTAGTGGGCTGGGGGGGGGGGGCTCCAGCCATCACCATTCCCATCTATCCACTCCACCCTCCTCTCCTATCACCTTCTCCCTCACCTTCATCTACCTATTGCATTCTCAGCTACCTTACCCCCAGACCTACCCCCCTCCCATTTATCTCTCAGCCCCCCTGGCCCACAAGCTTCATTCCTGGTGAAGGGTTTATGCCCAAAGCATTGATTCTCCTGCTTCTTGGATGCTGCCTGACTTGCTGTGCTTTTCCAGCGCCACACCTTTCAACTCTGACTCTCCAGCATCTGCAGTCCTCACTTTCTCCTACTGGATTTCAACCCTACTGTGAAGCCTCTTCCAAAGATGCCTACATCGAAGAAGTTCACCTCCTCTCACTACAAGGATCTCAGTGAGTCCCTCTCTCACTGAACCCCTCAGGTCATCTCCTCTGCCCTGAAACTTTTCAGCCACATCCTTAAGCAGACCTGCTACCACAGCCACATCTCCTTCTTCATTGCCTGCCTACAGAACCAACTGATCCCACATGGATCTTTCTCATCTATCTGCTCCACCCTTCTCTCCAACCTATCACCTTCCCCCTCATTTTCACCTACCTATCACACTCCCAGCTACCTTCCCCACAAACCCCAACTCCCTCTCATTTATCTCTCAGCCCCCTGACCCACAAGCCTCATTCCTAATTCAGGATTTATGCTTGAAACAGCATTTTTTCTCCTACTCCTCAGATGCTGCCTGACCTGCTGTGCTTTTCCAGCACCACACTCTCAACTCTTACCTCAATTTAACTTGATCTGAGTGGTTATTAAGCCATTTCAGATAGTCGTTAAGACAAGTCGGCAGACCAGGATGGCTGATATCGCTCCCTATGGGGCAACAGTGAACCAATTGTGTATTCATTGTTATTCTTAATAGTTGCTGTTGGACCTGCATTTTACTTCCTGATAGTCCTTAAAATTGATTTTGGCCATCTGCTGTGGTGCAATTCAGGTGACAATGTCCTTCTTACAACGCAATGATCTCCTGGAGGGAGTAAATGAGGGACTAGCTGGTACAGAACATTAAAGCATAATTATTTCACCCATGAAAGCATGTGTGAATTGAGGCCAGACAGAAAGAATGACAATACTTTCTCTTTAGAACAACTGATGATGACATTATAAACGTAACAAGTTCTTTCAGGCTTAAACCAATTTGATTTGTCATCATGGATGAATCGCAGAGATAGTACTAATTAGTCATGGACTACAATCTCATGAGATTTCATGAGCTCATGTCTTTGCTCCTTTATTGTACATACAACGTAAGCATTTTCAAATGAGAAAACTGAGTTTATCTTTGCAGCAAAAAGGAAGGAAAGTCTCAATTTAGTTTCCTTTTCTGATTGGTTTACTGCCCTTTGAATGTGATGACTTTTGCCAAGTTACAGTTCTGCAGGGACCTGATCTGGTGTAGTATCTCACTCAATGGGATACTCTTCCTATGCAATGGATCTACACAGTGAGTGTTGCCAGTTTAATGTTTTCGTTGCATTCAACATAACCTTTTCAATTATGTCCTTACACAAGTGCTTGACACAAACAGCAGGGGTACTAGATAATGATCAGAAACTGGAATCTTGTCTGATGTTAACTCCATATCCCACAAATCAATCATTGAACCTCTGAGCAAATGACAGAGAGTAAAGAAGAGCAAAAAAGAGTGAGATGGTTTGAAACGTTCTCATTTGCCTTGAACAAAACAATATACTATTCTCAATAATAAAATCAGGAAGTGCTGGAAAAAGTCAGCGAGTTGGTAGGGAACAGAGAAACAGAGTTAATGTTTGAGATTTACTATGACTCTTCTTCATTACCTTCATTTGTATTAAAATTGGCAAAAAAAATATGAGCAGCAGTATGGTAGTAAGAGTGAGAACTTGCACATTTAGTGACATACAAATGTGTTAACTCTTGACACCAAAACCCCAAGCAGCCAATAGAAATTTCAAAGGAAATCTCTCAGGTTCACTAAAGTTCACCAGGTTTACTCTCAGGTTCACCATGAACACATGTGTACCAATGAGTCACTAAATCCAATTAAAAAAGAAATTGAAGAGGTCAAGTATCAGACTCAATAGCAACAGGAATTGAAGTTGCATCCCAGTTGGATCCTGGCAGCATTACTAAATGAGATAAGTGAGCCTTAACCAAATGGAACTCCAGCTTTAATTGTTTACATTGTTCCTATTGAGCAAAAGCCAACAAACAGAGCATGGTGTAACAAACATATAATCATATGAATTAGGGGCAGGAGCAGGCCATTCAGCACTTGAGCCTGATTCACCATTGATTAAGTCAGGTTATAGTCCAACAGGTTTATTTCAAATCACAAGCTTTGGGAGCACTGCTCCTTCATCAAGTGAAATCACTATACCTGATGAAGGAACAGCGGTCTGAAAGCTGTGATTTCCAATAAACCTGTTGGACTATAACCTGGCTTCGTTTGACTTCTGACTTTGTCCACCCCAGTCCAACATTGGCACCTCCACATCATGGCCACCATCATTAAGATTATGTCTGATCTGATCGTAATCTCAAATCTATATTCCCACCTAACCCTGATGAGGTTTCACACTCTTGCTTAACAAGAATCTTAAAAATATTCAAGCCATTACCTTTTCAGGAGGAGAGTGCCAAAGACTCATGACTCTTTGTGAGAAAAAAATTGCCTCATCTCTATTTTAAATGGGTGACCTCTGATTTTTGAATAATAACTTCAAATTCAAGATTCACTCTTAAAAGGAAACATCCTCTCCACTTCCACATTCTGTCCATACCCCTCAGGATCGTATATGTTTCACTTAAGTTACCTCTTAGAATTCTGAACTCCAGTGGCCTAGCCAACCTTACCTCAGAAGATAAACTCACCTTCCAGATTTTCATCTTGTTAATCTTCTCTTGACTGCCTCCAACACAGTAAAAGCATTTCTTAAATAAGGTGACCAATACTGTACACACTGCTCCAGATACAGTCTTAGTGCTCTGTATAATTGGAGCATAATCTCTCGACTCTGGGAAATGGAATTTCAGCATTTATTGCAAAAGGAGTGGAGCATAAAAGTAGTGACATGTTGTTTCAATTGTACCAAGCATTAGTGACACCACATCTGGAGTCCAGTTAGTTCCCTTACTTGAGGAAGGACGTAATTGAATTGAAGGCAGTTCAGACAAAGTTCATTAGATTAATTCCAGAGATGAAATGTATGTTTTATGAGGAGGGTTTGAGTCATTCAGACCCATACTTTCTGGATTTTATAAAAATAAGAAGAGGTCGAATTGAGGCATATAAGATGCTAACGGAGATTGGCAAAGTAGAAGACGTGGAGAGAATGTTTCTTCTTGGGGCACTCAAGAATGAGAAATCATGGTTTTAGGATAAGGGTGGCAGCTTTAAAACAGAGATGAGGAGGGAATACTTCTTTCAAGGGTTGCAAATCTATGGAATTCAACAGCCCTGAGTGTTGTGGACTCTGGGATTGTGAATTAATTAGGGATCTGATGGACAGACTTTTAAACAGCACAACAGGCTTGAGGGACTGAACTGCCTGCTCCTACTCCTGGTTCTCATGAACTTTTGTACTCAATTCTCCTTACAAAAATGATAACTTCCTATTACATTTCTTGATTTCACCATGTTATACATCAATTTTCGAACTTTCTGGATGAATATATGCATGGGATCTCCCAGAAGCTTAAAAAGGTCTATCCTTTATATGTGTGACGACCACAACCCTTGCAAAGACATCACAGAACATCAAGAACTGATCCAATTAACAGCACAACTGTTTGCTTCTCTTGTTAACCACTGTACTGCTATGTTGTACTCAGAACTGCTTTTCTTTACCAGTACCATCAACTGAAAACTCATTCATTGTGAGTGAGATACATAAATTTGACCCACATTGAGTCGACACAAGTAACAAAGAAGTTCTGAGGGAGCATGAAGTCGGCAAAAAACAATTATAAATCAGTGGCTTGGATAGTACCTTTCCCTTCTACAGTGGGAATAAAAAACATCTCTGTAACAGCTGTTGCAATAATTTTTACAAGTGCCAAAACTATCGTAGAAATCCCAGCATCCAAACCCTGAGAAAAATAAAACTCCTGCAAGAACACAAGAATATCATGCCAAAGAAAGCAGCTGCTCTGATACTGTAAAGCTAGATTAATCCTGGAGTTTTGCTCAGTTTACCTTTGGGAGGAAACAAAGAAATTTTGCAGACCTCTCCCAGGGAGATTAAATGGCTTGAATCATGCTAGAATAGATTGTACTTACTTTGTGGGAAGAATAAGCCTGAAGGAGCTTAGTTCATGTTCTCTTTTATTACAAATTATAAAAAGTAAGAATGACCAGGCGAGTGATTAGGATAGAATTTTTTGGCTTGTAAGTATTTTGTATTTAAAAATGTAAATTTGATCATCTGAGCACATTAGTTTTATTCTCTGCTATTTAATAATTAATGATGGTACAATATCTATTTTAGGGAATGGATTTTACAGAAATCATACACAGGTTTGACAAGAAACAAAGGAGAGTGCTAACTTCATCTTAATTGAACTTCAACAACCTCTTGATTCAAATAGATTACATATAATGTATAACCCAACATACATCCTAAAATGGTTTTAGGTATTAAATCTAGTTCAGAACTGCTAATAAATACAGTGGAAAATGTGAGTAGTTTGGGAATATTCTTTTAATTATTCTAAGGGGTGTTCCCCTGTATGTAGTATTTTAGCATAATTATTAAAATCTTCTTCCACTGGTCACATACACAGAGCAAATAAGAGGGTTACTTCATGCAAACTGTAAGTGTTGGTTCTTTGAGAAAGTATGTAAGTGGGGAATTCTAGAAATAAACCTTCCAATCATTCCTATGCCTCCAAGAAAACATTTTGCTTCCAATCAGCAGCTATTTAACGGAGAAAGTGAGGACTGCAGATGCTGGAGATCAGAGTTTAAAAATGTGTTGCTGGAAAAGCGCAGCAGGTCAGGCCGCATCCAAGGAGAAGGAGAATCGATGTTTCGGGCATAAGCCCTTCTTCAGGAATGAGGAGAGTGTGCCAAGCGGGCTAAGATAAAAGGTAGGGGGGAGGGACTTGGGGGACGGGCGTTGGGAATGTGATAGGTGGAAGGAGGTTAAGGTGAGGGTGATAGGCCGGAGAGGGGGTGGGAGTGGAGAGGTCGGAAGAAGATTGCAGGTCAAGAAGGCGGTGCTGAGTCTGAGGGTTGGGACTGAGATAAGGTGGGGGGAGGGGAAATGAGGAAGCTGGAGAAATCCGCATTCATCCCCTGTGGCTGGAGGGTTCCTAGGCGGAAGATGAGTCGCTCTTCCTCCAGGCGTCGTGTTGCCGTGGTCTGGCGATGGAGGAGGCCAAGGACCTGCATGTCCTTGGCGGAGTGGGAGGGGGAGTTAAAGTGTTCAGCCATGGGGCAGTTGGGTTGGTTGGTGCGGGTGTCCCAGAGGTGTTCTCTGAAACGTTCCGCAAGTAGGCAGCCTCCTATACATCAGGTGCAGCGGATGCAGTAAATGATGTGTGTGGAAGTGCAGGTGAATTCTGATGGATATTGAAGGATCCCTTGGGGCACTGGAGGGAAGTGAGGGGGGGAGGTGTGGGCGCAAGTTTTGCATTTTTTGCAGTTGCAGGGGAAGGTGCTGGGAGTGGAGGTTGGGTTGGTGGGGGGTGTGAATCTGACAAGGGAGTCGCGGAGGGAGTGGTCTTTCCGGAATGTTGATAGGGGTGGGGAGGGAAATATATCCTTGGTGGTGGGGTCCGTTTGGAGGTGGCGGAGATGATGAAGGATGATCCAATGTATCTGGAGGTTGATGGGGTAGTAGGTGAGGACTAGTGGGGTTCTGCTTTGGTGGCAATTAAGGGCAGTGGAGCGGGAAGTGCAGGAGATGCGGTGGAGAGCATCGTCAACCACGTCTGAGGGGAAATTGCGGTCTTTGAAGAAGGAGGCCATTTGGGTTGTTCGGGATTGGAATTGGTCCTCCTGGGAGCAGATGCGGCGAAGGCGAAGGAATTGGGAATATGGGATGGTGTTTTTACAGGGAGCAGGGTGGGAAGAGGTGTAATCTAGGTAGCTGTGGGAGTCAGTCGGCTTATAATATACGTTCGTGTTGAATCGGTCGCCCGAGATAGAGATGGAGAGGTCTAGGAAGGGGAGGGAGGAGTCTGAGACGGTCCAGGTAAATTTGAGGTCGGGGTGGAAGGTGTTATTAAAGTGGATGAACTGTTCAACCTCCTCGTGGAAGCACGGGGTAGGGCCGATACAGTCATCAATGTAGCAGAGGAAAAGGTGGGGGAGTGGTGCCAGTGTAGCTGCGGAAGATGGACTGTTCCACATTTCTAACAAAGAGGCAGGCATAGCTAGGGCCCATGCGGGTGCCCATGGCTACTCCTGTGGTTTGGAGGAAGTGGGAAGATTGGAAGGAGAAGGTGTTAAGAGTGAGGACCAGTTCAGTCAGTCAAAGGAGAGTGTCAGTGGAAGGGTACTGGTTGGTTTGGCGGGAAAGGAAGAAGCAGAGGGCTTTGAGGTCTTTGTGATGGGGGATGGAGGTGTACAGGGACTGGATGTCCATGGTGAAGATAAGGCATTGGGGGCCAGGGAAGCGCAAATCGTGGAGGAGGTGGAGGGCGTGGGTGGTGTCCCGAACATAGGTGGGGAGTTCTTGGACTAAGAGGGACAGGACCGTGTCAAGGTATGCAGAAATGAGTTCGGTGGGGCAGGAGCAGGCTGAGACAATGGGTCGGCCGGGGCAGTCAGGTTTGTGGATTTTGGGCTGGAGGTAGAAATGGGCGGTGCATGGTTGTGGGACTATGAGGTTGGAGGCGGTGGATGGGAGATTCCCTGAGGTGATGAGGTTATGGATGGTCTGGGAGATGATGGTTTGGTGGTGGGAGGTGGTGTCATGGTCAAGGGGGCAGTAGGAGGAGGTGGCCGCGAGCTGGCGTTTAGCCTCAGCAATATAGAGATCGGTGCGCCAAACTACCACCGTGCCTCCCTTGTCTGCCGGTTTGATGGTGAGGTTGGGGTTGGAGTGGAGGGAGTGGAGGGCCGCACATTCCAAGGGTGAGAGGTTGGAGTGGGTGAGAGGGGTGGAGAGGTTGAGGCGGTCAATGTTGACTGCCTTCTTGACCTGCAATCTTCTTCCCGACCTCTCCGCCCCCACCCCCTCTCCGGCCTATCACCCTCACCTTAACCTCCTTCCACCTATCACATTCCCAACGCCCGTCCCCCAAGTCCCTCCCCCCTACCTTTTATCTTAGCCCGCTTGGCACATCCTCCTCATTCCTGAAGAAGGGCTTATGCGCGAAACGTTGATTCTCCTTCTCCTTGGATGCGGTCTGACCTGCTGCGCTTTTCCAGCAACACATTTTTAAGCTCTGATCTCCAGCATCTGCAGTCCTCACTTTCTCCGTTAAATAGCTGCTGATTGGAAGCAAAATGTTTTCTTGCAGGCATAGGAATGATTGGAAGGCTTATTTCTAGAATTCCCCACTTACATACTTTCTCAAAGAACCAACACTTACAGTTTGCATGAAGTAACCCTCTTATTTGCTCTGTGTATGTGACCAGTGGAAGAAGATTTTAATAATTATGCTAAAATACTACATATTTAACGGAGGTTGCTTCAGCTACCTGGTGGAGTAAAGGCCATTGAACTTAGCCCACTAACGGTCACAGAGCAAGAAATGTACATTATTATTTTTGGTGATACTTTGTATTTATATAGATAATTATTTCACTGCAAGAGAAAGAAACTCTTTTGCACTGATTGTATGGTAAAGACTAAAGGTGCCAAAACATTCTTGGACTAATGAAATTCTGATGCAGTAGATCAATGAACATTGAAATAGATAAGACCTAGAAATGTCCAGCAGGCAATTTGAACAGAAGCAGGGTTAAGTGTTAAGTTCAAAAGAGGAAAAGCTTGGGATTGGAATATCTGTTGCCATGAATATTACCAGCTCCAGTCTAACTATAAAGTCAAAATAAACAACAACCAGAACAAGACTTTGGCTTTTCTGGGGTCCTGCCTGAAAACAGTAGCATGTTAATTAATAATGACCCTTCTCATTAGCAATAATTGGAATCTGCACTTATGTCATACCTTTCATGTATGGTGGTAGGGCTATGGGGAGCATTGCCGAACAAAGAGACCTAAAGGTGCAGGTGCATACTTCATTGAAAATGGGGTTGCAGGTAGACAGGGTGGTGAAGAAGGTATTTGGCATGCTTGTCTTATTGGTCAGAACATTGAGCATAGGAGTCGTGATGTCATGTGAGGCCACTTTTAGATTACTGCATACAATCCTGGCTGGTCTTCTATCGGAACAATGTTGTTAAATTTGAGAGGGTGCAGAAAAGAACTACGAGGATGTTGCTGGGACTGGAGGGCTTTGGTTATAGGGAGAAGCTGAATAAGCTGGGGCCTTTCTCTCTGGAGCGTTGGAGACTGAGTTGTGACCTTGTAGAGGTTTACAAAATCATGAAGGGCATGGATAGGGTGAATAGTCAAGGTCTTTCTTCTAGGGTGGAGGAGTCCAAACCTAGAGACATAAGTTTAAGGTGAGACGGGAAAGATTTAAAAAGGACCTGAGGGGTAACTTTTTCACGCAGAGTGTGGTGTGTGTATGGAATGAGCTGCCAGAGGAGCTGATGGAGGTGGGTACAATTACAGGCATTTGGATGGGTATATGACTAGGAAGGATTTCGAGGGATATGGGCCAAATGCTGGCAAATGGGAATAGGTCATATTGGGTTGTCTGGTCAGTGCAGATGAGCTGGACCAAAGGGTCTGTTTCCATGCTATGCCAAGTCACTTTATAAAGGGAAAAAAAAGGGAAGAGGATGTTAGGAATGGTTTTCCAAAAGTTTGGATGAAAAGGTGATTTTAAAGCAGACCTTGAAGAGGATAGTAACTTGATAATGTAAATTGCTTTAGAGATGGGATTTCAAATCGTGTAGTCCACCATATCGATATGGATACTAAAGATAGGATAAAGGAAATGTAAGTTGAACAAGAGTTCTGGAGCTTTGTACACAGAGATGTGAAAGGAAAGGATTTCAAAACAAGGCTGAAAACTTTAAATTTGAAGTATTGAAGGAACCTATATCAAATGTAGCCCAGGTACAGTTGCAATGTTTAAAAGACATTTGGATAAGTTCATGAATAGGAAACATTAGGAGGGATATGGGCCAAGCACAGGCAGGTGGGACTTGTTTAGTTTGGAAACATGGTCGGTGGGGATTGGTTGGACAAGGGTAATTGTGATTGGAATTGCTCATTATCAAGAAACATTTATGAATATATGACCAAGAAGCAGGAGTAGGCCATTCAGCCTGCTCTGCCTTTCAATATAGGATCTTTGATGATCTGACTGTGATATCAAACCTGCCTTCTCACCCACCGCAGATAACTTTTCAATCCCTTGCTGAACAAAAACCTATCCACCTCTTTCTGATAGATAGTCAATGTTTCTGACTCACCAACTTATCAGCAACGGGAGCGTAGGAGATTGAGAGGAGACATTATAGAAGTTTATAAAATCATGATGGGTATATCTAGGGTTAACGGTAGGTCTCTTTTCTCTAGGTTGGAGGATTTCAAGACTAGGGGGCACATCTTTAAGGTGAGAGGACAGTGATTTAAAAAAGACATGGGGGCAATTTTTTTTACACACATGGTGATTTGCATATGGAATGGACTTCCTGAAGAAGTGGTGGGTGTAGGTACAAAAAGGACATTTGGATAAGTACATGAATAGGAAAGATTTGGAGGGATATGGGCCAGGAGTAGGGAGGTGGGTTTGGAATTATGTTTGAAATGGACTGGTTGGACGAAAGAGTCTGTTTCCGTACTGTTTCTGTGACTCTACGATTGTATAAGAGAGTTCCAAACATTCAGCCCATTGTCCCTAAAACAAACTTTGCCTCATCGTTGAAATGGGTGACCCTGAATTTTTAAACAGTGACCCACAGTTCTTAGTTCTCCCATAAGTGGAAGAGCTGACATAGGGAAACATAGACTGATGAATTAAGTAATCACATGTAATTTAATGCAGAAAATGTGAATTGATTAATTTTATGAGAATTAATGAGGAGATGTAAATTGCTAAAATTTTAAAATGAGTGCAGGGACAGTGAGGCCTGGGGTTTGTGTACATTAAGTTTATTAAAAGTGTTAGGAAAAAATGAAAATGTTGGTTAAAAGATATATGGAAGCCTTGGCCTAAAGACAGAATACAAAAGCAAGAAAGAAATGCTAAACATTAATAAAAGACTTGTAACGAGGCTGCTCTTTTAACAAGTTATGTTGTCCTTAGTTTTTCTTCAGAGGGGTCATAAAATCATGGGTTCTGAGTTTTCTGGGTTTATCTACTTGAAGATGCTTTTAAGTTTTAAACAAAACATTTGTACAATCAAAGGGGAGTGGCCAGATCTCCCAGCTTAGCTTCCTCTGGTTTGTTTTGGTTTGAGCTGTCTGGCTATTCAGAGGCACTGGTCAGTTTAAGCTGGGGAATCCAAAGAAATAGCTACAATGGAAGGAGGGTCCATGCTAAATCTTTCTGCCATCTCTCTCTCCTGTAAGAACCTATGTTTGATTTTACATCTATGCCAAGAATGATTTTTATGGGAAATGCAGGCATTTGGAACAACGTCATTAAATTGGGATAATCTGTTGGGTTTTCAGATTGGTTAATTTATTCTGTATTCTGTTCTCTCTCGTTTGTGTTTCATTTGGTACTCTGTAAATATATTCTGTTTAAAACCAAGGGGTTTGGACCAGCTGCATCACTCCTGGAATATCCACTGTATACCTGCTTAAAACAACTAGAAACATTACTGTCTGGGCTTCCTTCTTGAAATGTTTTAAGAGGGTCTTGCCTGGTCCGTAACAGATTGGGGGTCTTCGTGGGATTTGTTCTATACTTCCAGTTTGGAATTTGGGTTGCTGGACTTGAGGGCAGTAAGTGGTAGGTGTTAGCTGAAATGGCTGATGATTATGAGTTGGTTCATTATCAAATTTTAGCATCCAACATCAATTTCAATCCACGAGGGATAGAAATTGGGGAAAAGATAAATCCTCACATGGTAAGGGAAAAGGAGATCTCAGTGAAGATCATCAGGATAACTTACCACAGGTTAAGAAGAAAACCCTCAAAGGGGAGAGAGAAGTTAAAAAGCTCCAGTGTTTTCACTGTAATTAAGTGGGCCATATGAAATCACAGTGTCGGTGGCTTATAACAACCACTGGGAAGCCAGATTTAGGAAAACAGAATTTTGTTGAAATGGTAATGGAAGCACAGTGGAGGCTAAAAGGTTGCACCAGACTGTACAACCCGGTCAGAGATTGGTTAAGGAGGAAGTGCCAGATCTTCTTAAACCATGTACTTGCGAAGGTAAAGTTTACTTGCATAGGCCAGGAGCAGCAGGTAAAGAGGTTCCAATATTAAGAGATACAGGATCCTCTCAATCTTTGATGTTGAAAGATGAGGAGATATGTACATCTGAAGGACTATTGCAAGAAAAAGTGCTAGTAACAGGAATTCATAGTGAGACAAGATGCACTCAGTTATGTAGAGTGAGGTTAGAGTGTCCAATGAAGAATGTCAAAGTCGTGGTAAGAATATTAGACAAACTCTTAGCTTCAGGAATACAATTTGTCCTTGCCAATGATACAGCTGGTTCGCAGATAGCAGTGCTGCTTACTATGGTTGAAAAGCCAGTGGAAATTCAGGCAACTGAACCATTAAAAGACACATGTCCTGGAAATTTTCCTGACTGTATGGTAACGAGGTCACAAAGTCACCAGTTGAAACAGAAGAGATCAAAGAATATAGATAAGAAAGTTGAAGTGGAATTAGCAGAGACCCTGTTTGATCAAATGTTTGAAATAAAACAGGAGCAGATGGCTGGCAAAGCAGAAATCTTTAGCTCAGATAAATTAACTGAATTACAGCAGTATGATGAAACTTTAAAGCAATTGTATCAAAAGACATACACAGGGGAAGAATCCAAGTGTATCCCTGAATGCTACTACCTGAAAAATAATGTCTTAATGAGGAAATGGAGACTACTACATATTCAGGCAGATGAGAAATGAGCAAACATTCATCAAGTTGTATTGCCAGTCAGTTATAGAAAGGAGGTATTGCGGGTGGCACATGAACTACCAATAGGAGGTCATTTAGAGGTAAGAAAGACACAAGCTAAAATACAACAATATTTTTACTGGCCTGGACTGCACAAGGATGTAATTGAATTTTGTCAGACATGTCATACATATCAGATAACTGGAAAAACCACAGGCAATAATAAAACCTGTACCTTTAATACCTGCATTTGAGGATACTTTTACAAGAGTCCTAATTGATTGTGTACCTAAAACAAAAAGTGGGAGTCAGTATTTGTTAACAATAATGGATGTGTCTGCTAAATTTCCAGAGGCCGTTCCATTACGCAATATCACAGCTAAAAGAATTGTAGAGGAGTTACTCACATTTTTCACTAGAGATGGATTATCCACAGAGATACAACAAGATCAAGGGTCAAACTTCACATCAAAATTATTCAAGGAAGTTATGGACAGTTTATGAATAAAACAATTCAAATCTACTGCATACCATCCAAAACCGCAAGGAATGCTAAAAAAGTGGTCTCAGACATTAAAGACCATGTTGAGGGCTTATAGTCAGGACTATCCAGATGATTGGGCTAAGGGAATTCTGTTTATATGTTTTGCCAGGCAGAGATGAACCAAATGAATCAACCAAATTCAGTCCATTTGAATTAGTTTTTTGGCATGAAGTAAGAGGACTGTTAAAATTGATTGAGAAGAAATTGGTAAGTCATAATTCAGAGACCACATATTTGGGTTATGTGTCAGGTTTTAAGGAATGATTAAATAGAGTGGGAGAGTTGGCTAGACAGCATTTAAAAGTTAGCAAGTTTTGAGAAGAATTGTAGCTCAGGTTCAGGTTCTGGACGTAGGTTTGCTTGCTGAGCTAGAAGGTTCACTTTCAGACATTTCATCACCATACTAGGTAACACCTTCAGCAAGCCTCCAGACCAAGCACTGCTGGAGTTTCCTGCTTTCTATTTATATGTTTGGTTTTCCTTGGGTTGGTAATCTCATTTCCTGTGGTAATGCCATTTCCTGTTCTTTTTCTCAGAGGGTGGTAAATAGGGTCCATTTATTTGGACTTGGACCCCATTTACCATCCCCTGAGAAAAAGAACTGGAAATGACATCACCAACCCAAGGAAACCCAAACACATAAATAGAAAGTAGGCAACACCACCAGTGCTTCATTCAGAGGCTCACTGAAGATATTACCTAGTATGATGACGTAACGTCTGAAAATGAACCTTCCAACTCAGTGAGCAAACCTGCATACAAATCTTCTCAAAACTCGCTAATGCTCAAAAGATATTTTGATAGGGAAGGAAAGCAAAAGGAGACTGTGTTAGTGGTTACAACACAGAATGAAAACCCAAGTTCAGAGGATTCTGAATTGGGCAATCCTCAAATTAAATTGGACAATGAGGAAGTTGTCAAAAATTGGGATATATTAATTGAGTTACCTTCCAGAGGACAATCAAAATGAGCTGAAAGAGTTATTGCTATCACATGAGGAGATATGTGGAAATAAGATGGGAAGTACTAAACTAATTATGCATGATGTAGATATAGGAAATGCTGTTCCGATGAAGTGACATCCTTGTTGACATAACCCTCCAAAGTTGGCACAGGTTCAAAAGGAGATTGAACACATGTTCCAAGACGACAGCTGAAGCAGAAATTGAAGTGAGCTACAGTGGTTGAAGCTCACCCATAGTAATGGTGCCAAAACCAGATGGCACCCAATGGTTACGTGTGGAATATTGCAAAGTCAATGCAGTTACAAAGACAGATGCATATCCAAATCCAGGTTTGGAAGATTGTGTTGAAAATGTGGGATAAGCAACTTATATTTCTAAGATGGACTTGTTCGGAGGATACTGGCAGATACCTTTGTCCAAAAGAGTGAAAACAATTTTGTTGGACTATATCAATTCAAAGTCATGCCCTTTGACATGAAAAATGTGCCATCCACATTTCAGAGATTAACCAATAAGGTGATTTCTGGATTACCCAATTATGTAATTTATATTGATGACCTGGTGATTTTTAGTCACACATAGAAGGAACAGTTGCAACATTTATCCAAATTGTTTGATTGACTTCAGAAGGCAAGCTTGATGGTAAACCTGGCTAAAAGTGAATTTGCGAAAGCCCAAGTCACCCTTGTGGGCCATGTTATTGGATATAGATAAATGGCCCATGGAATGCAAAAACAAAGGTAATTGGGGAGTTTACCATACCGTCGACAAAGAAAGTACTACGATTCCTGGGATTCAGTGGATTTTATCAGAAATTCGCACCAAATTTTAGCAGTGTGTTTGCTCCATTCACTGAATTGCTAAAGAAAGGCAAGACTTTTCAGTGGACAGTGGACTATCAGGAGGCATTTGACAGCCTCAAAGCTGTGTTAAGCATTGCCCCAGTATTAGCCATATCGAATTACTCAAAACCATTTAAGGTGGCTGTCGATGCCAGTGATGTGGGTGTCGGTGCTGTGCTCTTACAGGTATACGACTAGTAAATAGAAAGACCTAACAGGTGTTTCTGCTGGTAATTGAACATTCATCAGCAGAAATATTCGACGGTTGAGAAGGAGACTTTGAGCTTGGTGTTATCGTTACAACGTTTCAATGTTTATGTTAACAGTCATGATTTGGAGATGCCGGTGTTGGACTGGGGCATACAAAGTTAAAAATCCCACAACACCAGGTTATAGTCCAACAGGTTTAATTGGAAGCACACTAGCTTTCGGAGCAACGCTCCTTCATCAGGTGATAGTGGAGGACTCAATCCTAACACAGAATTTATAGCAAAAATTTACAGTGTGATGTAATTGAAAATTTACATTGAAAAATTGATTGTTTGTTAAGTCTTTCATCTGTTTGAATACCATAATAGTTTCACTTCTTTCATGTGTAAATCACAAAACCTTTTTTTAAAAAGTTGCTTTCTTAGGTTAGCTGTTAACAATGGCGATAGCTAGACAATATGTTGCAGGTGTTAGCCCCCGTGTTCTCTGTCTATGCCATGATGTTTAGATTGACTCTAATCTAAAAAGTGAGATAACGGAGTTTTACATGAATGCATACAGTTTTGAGCAAAATACAATGTAACCCTGTAAGTACAAATTCACCCCACAAAATATATGTGTGCATGTGGGTCTTTGTGTGTGTGTGTGTGTGTGTGTGTGTCTGTCTGTCTGTCTGGGTTGGGGGTTGTGAGTGTGAGAAAGTGTATGTGTGTGTGTAGTGAGTGTAGAGTGTCTTAAGTCTGTGAGGGTGTACATGTGTGAGTGTGGGAGTGTGTGTGTATGTGTGTGTGTAGAAGCATCTGTGTGTGTGCATAGTGCAATGTGGTCACCTGTAATGTGACATGAACCCAAGGTCCTAGTTGAGGCCCTCCCTATGGGTACTGAACTTAGCTATCAGCCTCTGCTCGGCCACTTTTCGCTGCTGCCTGTCCCGAAGTCCACATTGGAGGATGGTCATCCGAAGGTCCGAGGTCAAATGTCCTGGACCACTGAAGTTTCCTCAACAGGGAGGGAACCCTCCTGCCTGTTGATCGTTGTGCGGTGCCCATTCATCCATTGTCATATTCTTTGCTCGGTTTCCCCAATGTACCATGCCTCAGGGCATCCTTGCCTAAAACGTATAAGATAGACAATGTTGGCTGAGTCACATGAGTACCTGCCATGTACAAGGTGGGAGGTGTCCCCACGCGTAATGGTGGTATCTATGTCCACACTCTGACACATCTTGCAGCGCCTACCGTGACAGGGTTGTATGGAGTTGTCCTGAAAGCCGGGCAGCTTGCTACGAACAATGATCTGTTTGAGGTTTGGCGGTTGTTTAAAGGTAAGTAGTGGAGGTGTGGGGAAGGTCTCGGTGAGGTGCTCATCCTCATTGATAATGTATTGCAGGTCACGAAGAACATGGCGTAGTTTTTCAGCTCCTGAATTCATGTAAAACTCTGTTATCTCACTTTTTAGATTAGAATAAATCTAAACATCATGGCATAGACAGAGAACACAGCGGGCTAACACATTCAACATATTGTCTAGCTATCACCATTGTTAACAGCTAACCTGAGAATGCAACTTTTTAAAAATAGGTTTTGTGATTTACACATGAAAGAAGTGAAACTATCATGGTAGTCAAACAGATGAAAGACTTAACAAACAATCAATTTTTCAATGTATAATTTCAGTTACATCACATTGTAAATTTTTGCAATAAATTCTGTGTGTTAGGATTGAGCCCTCTACTATCACCTGATGAAGGAGTGACGCTCTGAAAGTTAGTGTGCTTCTAATTAAACCTGTTGGACTATAACCTGGTGTTGTGTGATTTTTAACTATGTTAACAGTAATTTATCTGAGACAATCATATACACTGAACCCATTGAAGTTGGTGGAGTAATTTAGGAACAAAACTTCCAGACTGTTTAGGTGGAGTTTGGTGTTACAGCATTCAATTTGAAAATTGCGCATGTGGCAGGAGGAGAAAACTTGATTGCAGATGCATTGTCGAGACTTGGACGAGAAACAGATACGTTTGGTGGCAGAAGTAAACGGGCTGAAACATAATCTAGTAGCACATGTTTGCATGTTTATAGTCAATATAATGTATATGGGTGTCGTAAGTGTTCTAACAGTGTAATATTAAAGGGTTCTAAAATGAAGCCACCTTTGGATATGGATGGTTCTTTCACAGACGTGAAACAGATTGTCAAACTTCAGAGTTTTTTTCAGAATCTGCCTTCACTAAAGGACAAAGCTGCGATCAATCACCAGGGGCAATCAAAATCATTTTCTGGGTTTTTTTTGTATTCTTTAAACATTTTGTTGAATAGTTATCAAAACCTTGGTGATGGAGATATGGATATGGATGGTTCTTAACTGGAGTAATTACAATGACACTGCTTCTTTAACAAGGATATTTTGTCCTTGGCCTTTTTCCAGAGGGGTCATAAAACCATGGGTTCTGAATTACTTGGGTTTATCTACTTGAAGATGCTTCTAAGTTTTTTAAAAATTGTACAATGAAAGGGGAGTGGCCAGTTCTCCCACCTCAGATACTCTGGTTTGTTTTGGCTTTAGCTGTCTGGCTGCTCAGAGCTGCTGGTCAATTTAAGCTGGTGAATCCAAAGAAACAGCTAAAGTGGAAGGAAGTTCCATGCTAAATCTCTCTGGCATCTCTCTCTCCTGTAAGAACTTGTGTCTGATTTTAGTTTTCTGCCAAGGAGTGTGTTTATGGAGACTGTTGCAGGTATTTGACACAGCATCATTAAGTTGGGATAATCTATTGGGTTTTTGGTTTGGTTATTTTTCTGTTCTCTTTTGCTTGTGTTTCATTCGGTACTCTGTAAATAAATTCTATTTTGTCCAAAGTCAAGGGGTTTTGACCAGCTGCATCACTCTTGGTATATCCACTCTATACCTGCTTAAAACAACTGGAAAAGTTAGGGTCTGGGCTTACTTCTTGAAATGTTTTGAGGGGTCTGATCTGGTCCACAACACACCTAAAACATTTCTAAGAATCAGCCAGAGCACTATGTCCAATTCTGGGTAGAAAAGCCTTCAGTAAAAATGCCAAGGCCTTACAAAAATGACTTACTAGATTGGTTCCAGTGATGTAGGACTTCATTTTTGTGGGTAGACTACAGGAATTGGGACTGATCTCCTTAGAGCAGAGAAAATGAGGGAAGATTTTATAAATGTGCTCAAAATACTGAACAATATTGATAGGATAAATAAGATGTTTCCAGTGGGAAAAGTGTAAATAGACAAGTGACACAAAGTTAAGGAACTGGCAAAAGAATTAAAACAACAATTTGCCTTTTTGCAGCATATTTAACTAGTAAAACAGTCCGATACACTTCACAGAGTATTACCAAACAAATATTGAGTCTGAGCCGCATGAAGCAATATTAAGGCAGCTGTCCAAAAGCTTGTTCAAAAAAAGTAAGTTTAAAGATCAACTTAAAGGAGAAAGAAAGGAAGAGAGATGTGAACATGTTGGGAGGGTAATCCAATTGTAAGGCAACGGAAGACGTAGTCACAAAAACTGGAGTAATTATAATCTGAAGTGCTCAAAAAGTTAGAATTGCAGGAATATAAATAAATTGGAGGTTTGTATGACTTCAGAAGATTAACGAGATCATAGAATCCCTGTAGTGTGCAAGCAGGCCATTTGGCCTACTGATCCGAGAAGAGCGTCCCACCGAGATCCACCCCCTCTTAAATAATAACCCTGCATTTCCCACAGCTAATCCACCTAACCTGCATATCCCTGGATACTATAGACAATTTAGCACAGCTAATCACCTAACCTGCACATTTTCAGATTGTGGGATAATACCATGCAAACTCCACACAGAGTCATCTGAGGGTGAAACTGAACCTGGGTCTCTGGTTCTGTAATACAGCAGTGCTAACCACAGAGCCGCTGTGCTGCCCTAAATAGTGAGGGTGAAACAATGCAAACAGATTTGGGGACTTTAAAATCAAAGCATTCTGAAACAAGGAGTTAATTTGGATCCACAAGGATAAGGGTGATGGGTGAATGGGATTTGGTTTAAATTAGATGTCAGACAGAAAAGCTCAAAGTTTTGGAGACTACCATGTGAGAGGCTGTTCAGAAGGGCACTGGAATAGGCAAATTTGGAGGCAATAAAGGCCTGGATAAGGGTTTCAACAGCAGGTAAACTGAAACAGATGTGGAATCAGCATTGTTGTGGAGGTGGAAGCATGGAGATGAAATGAGGAGGAATTAGTGATAGTGTAAATAAATTTTGGAAGCACATATCTGGGTGAAATATAACATTATAGTTTGATAGTTTAGTTCAGCCTCAGACAGCAGCCATGAAGGAGGTTGGAGTCAGTGACTAAGAAACAAAGTTTTTTCTGGGCCCAATGAGAATGGTTTCAGTATTTCCAATATTTAGTTGGAAGAAATTTCTGCCTATCCAATACCTGTTAGTAGGCAAAGAGTCTGATAATTTAGCAACATTGAAATAGTTGAGATTGGTTGTGTTAAGGTAGTACAGGATGTTGTTGGTATGGACATGGAAATGGAGTACATTCTTTCTGATGCTCCCATAGTTGAGAACTAGGAAGGGAGGTGGGAGAGAGGAGTTTGGGGGAGGGTTAAAGGATAGATCTCTGTGCGAGTGCATGAATAGGAATGTAAGCTATTGGAAGTCATTCCTTGGTTGTGATTATATAGATGAAAATAGAATGTGGCAACTGCAGTCTCACCCACGTGGGACATCAGTGTGGAGGTACTCGAAGAAGTGGTGAGGACATAGAGGAGACAGGCTGCAGAGAAAAAGAAGAATGGAATGTGACATAAGATGTAATTTGGGTCTTTGGTAAGAGCTATTTTTGTCCTGTGGCAGGATTGTAGAGATTCAACAAAGGTGTTCCAGTAAGATGACCAAGGATTTGACGATGACAGAGGTGAAAAGGTCTGGGAAAAGAAAGGACACCAACATACAAGAATGGAAAGATTGCTTGAGATCAGGATAATTATAGCAGATCTGAAGGACCTGAGAAGAGAGATTTTTTTTAATAATACTAGTTAACATGGCAAACAGTTAGAGAAGTTGGTACTGATGTTATCAGACGTTTTACGCAGCTAAGAGGAAAAGGGCAGAAGGTGGACCTTCTGAGCAAAATGAGATTAGAGAGGACATGTGGACAATTGGAAGAAAAGTAAGATAACAGCTTTTGTTATAGGAAGAGCCATTATAGGGAAGTGTGATTGTACAAGAGAGGATACAGAGGAGAAATATCAGCATGTTGACTAGCCTGGAGGTCTTGAGATATGAGGAAAGATTGGTTATCTGGATTTGTTTTCCTTGAAGCAGATGCAGTTGCAAGGAGACCTGATAGAGATGTTTACTGTTACAAGCGACATAAATAGAGTGCAGAGAAGTCATTTTCTCCATTATTAGTGGAGGTATCAATGACCTGGTTGGTGGGGGTGGGGGGAGTAGCAGACAGCTTTAAGGTAAGAGGTAGAACGTGTTGAGGAAAACTTTTTTCACCCAGAGGGTAGTGGGGTCAGAAACTCTTGTAAATTTTAAGCAGGTTTCAGATATTCACCTGTATTGCCATTGTCTCCATGGCTATGTGCTAAGAAATAGAAAGTAGGATTGCCTTTCTCCAATTAACATATAATTATCTATTTTCACCAGAAACATTAAAGAGCCAATCACAATATTTTTGTGCAAAAGAGCAATGTTATTACTTACTAACTTCATGAAAGAATAACAAAAGCAAAAACTAAAACACACACGCACGCCCACACACACTATTTGAGTTTCAGTGTTTTCATGTTTCTTTTTGATCAATATTGTCACTGGATGCTTTTTCATTTTGAGAGGCAAAAGGAGAGGCAGAAGAGTTGAATTGGTACTTCAGATCTGTGTTCACTGGGAAAGACACAAGCAATCTCCCAGAGGTAACAGTGGCAGAAGGACCTGACCTGAAGGGAATTTATATTTGCCAGGAATTGGTGTTGGAGAGACTGTTAGGTCTGAAGGCTGAGAGGTCCCCAGGGCCAGATGGTTTACATCCCAGGGTACTGAAGGAGGTGGCTCTAGAAATCGTGGATGCGTTGGTGATTATTTTCCAGAGTTCGAGAGATTCAGGATCAGTTCCTGCAGATTGGAGGGTGGCTAATGTTGTACCACTTTTTAAGATAGGAGTGAGAGAGAAAGCAGGAAATTATAGACCAGTTACTCTGACCTCAGTGGTGGGAAAGATGCTGGAGTCAATTATAAAGGATGAAATTATGACACATCTGGATAACAGTAACAGGATAGGTCAGAGTCAGCATGGATTTATGAAGGGGAAGTCATGCTTGACTAATCTTCTGGAATGTTTTGAGGTTGGAACTCTGAAGATGGACAAGGGAGATCCAGTGGATGTAGTGTACCTGGACTTTCAGAAAGCCTTTGATAAAGTCCCATATAGGAGGTTAGTGAGCAAAATTAGGGCGCATGGTATTGGGGGCAAAGTACTGACTTGGATTGAAAATTGGTTGGCAGACAGGAAACAAAGAGTTGTGATAAATAGCTCCCTTTCGGAATGGCAGGCGGTGACCAGTGGGGTACCGCAGGGATCAGTGCTGGGACCGCAGCTTTTTACAATATATATTAATGATATAGAAGATGGTATTAATAGTAACATTAGCAAATTTGCTGATGATACAAAGCTGGGTGGCAGGGTGAAATATGAGGAGGATGTCAGGAGATTACAGGGTGACCTGGACAGGTTAAGTGAGTGGACAGATGCATGGCAGATGCAGTTTAATGTGGATAAATGTATGGTTATCCACTTTGGTGGCAAGAACAGGAAGGCAGATTACTACCTAAATGGAGTCAAGTTAGGTAAAGGGTCAGTACAAAGAGATCTAGGTGTTCTTGTACACCAGTCAATGAAGGCAAGCATGCAGGTACAGCAGGTAGTGAAGAAAGCTAATAGCATGCTGGCCTTCATAACAAGAGGGATTCAGTATAAAAGCAAAGAGGTTCTTCCGCAGCTGTACAGGGCCCTGATGAGACCGCACCTGGAATATTGTGTGCAGTTCTGGTCTCCAAATTTGAGGAAAGACATTCTGGCTATTGAGGGAGTGCAGCGTAGGTTCACGAGGTCAATTCCTGGAATGGTGGGACTATCTTATGTTAAAAGATTGGAGCGACTGGGCTTGTATACCCTTGAGTTTAGAAGACTGAGAGGGGATCTGATTGAGACGTATAAGATTATTAAAGGATTGGACACTCTGGAGGCAGGAAACATGTTTCCGCTGAAGGGTGAGTCCCGAACCAGAGGACACAGCTTAAAAATAAGGACAGAGATGAGGAGAAACTTCTTCACCCAGAAGGCAGTGGAGGCCCAGTCTCTGGATTCGTTTAAGAAAGAGTTGGATAGAGCTCTCAAGAATAGTGGAATCAAGGGTTATGGAAATAAGGCAGGAATAGGATACTGATTGAGGATGATCAGCCATGATCATAATGAATAGTGGTGCAGGCTCGAAGGACAGAATGGCCTATTCCTGCATTTATTGTCTATTGTCTATTGAGAGAGAGAAGTGTTCTCAGCCTGTGCTCAGTTCTGCATCCTTAGGTTTAAATCTCTCTGCCTTCTTAAAATATCACCTGTTTCTGTATTCCATGTCTGCAGTAAACGACGTTCCATCTGCAACATATGAACATTCTCATAAAAGCACAAACAATAACAGAAGCCTCCCAATGTGACTTGTTGGCCTTTGTATTAATTTCAGCCCAATTGCATATTATCTGATCCATATTGAAATATTTCCATTTGAATGGTCAGGTGATATCTGTGATAATTTAAAATCAGTGGTTTTGGTCTCTTTCTAAAACCATATCAGTCCATGTGAAACCCATGTATTAGGTCAGAAAATAGAATTCAAAATCAATATTCCATATGTTATATCATCAGCATAATACATACATGCCAATAGTAGGCTAATTATTGCAGATTCTTGAATCTGTACTGAGCAAATGAGCAGAATATTCCTACTGTATATTGGAGAAACCAAATGCAGACTGGCTGACCACTTTGTAGACCACCTCTGGTCTGTTCACAAGCATGACACCGAATCTCCCAAGTTGGTCATTTTAACACAGCATCCTGCTCACATGCCCATTTGTCTGTCCTTGGCTTGCTGCAAAGCTCCAGTGAATCAAAGCACAAACTGAAAGGACAATTCTGAAAGACTGGGTTTCAAACCTCAGCTGAAGCCTTTAATCAGCGAACAACAGCTCCAACTGTTCTGTAGTTAAATGCCTTTCCTTTATTGGTCAGAGTATTGAGTACAAGAGTTGGGAAATCATGTTGCAGCTGTACAGGACATTGGTTTGACAACTTTTGGAATATTGTGTGCAATTATGGTCTCCTTCCCATTGGAAGGATATTGTGAAACTTGAAAGGGTTCAGAAAAAATTTACAATGATGTTGCCAGGGTTGGAGGATCTGAGCTACAGGGAGAGGCTGAACAGGCTGGGGTTGTTTTCCCTAGAGCATGGGAGGCTGACAGTTGACTTTATAGAGGTTTATAACATCATGGGGGGCATGGATAGAGTAAGTAGACAAAGTATTTTCCCTAGGGTGGGGGAGTCCAGAACTAGAGCGTATTGGTTTAGGGTGAGAGGGGAAAGATATAAAAGGGACCTAAGGGGCAACATTTTCATGCAGAGGGTTTTGCATGTATGGAATAAACTGCTAGAGGAAGTGATGGAGGATGGTGCAATTGCAACATTTAAAAGGCATCTGGAGAGGGATATGAATAGGAAGGGTTTAGAGGTCTATGGGCCAAATACTGGCAAATGGGACCAGATTAGATTGGGATATCTGGTCGGCATGGACGAGTTGGACCAAAGGGTATCTTTCCATGCTGTACATTTGTATGTAACATCTCGTCTTCAGATTAGGCACTGACAACCTTCTGGGCTTAACACTGAGTTTAACACCTTCAGATTGTGAACTCACTCCCACTTCTTTCCTTTCTTTTACCTTTACTTTGAGTCATAGGGTCATAGAGATGTACATCACGGAAACACACCCTTCGGTCCAACTTGTCCATGCCGACCAGATATCCCAACCCAATCTAGTCCCACTTGCCAGCACCTGGCTCATATCCCTCCAAACCCTTCCTATTCATATACCCATTCAGATGTCTTTCAAATGTTGCAATTGTACCAGACTCCATCACTTCCTCTGGCAGCTTATTCCATACAAGCACCACCCTCTGCGTGAAAAAGTTGCCCCTTAGGTCTCTTTTATATCTTTCCCCTCTTGCCCTAAACCTATGCCCTCGAGTTCTGGACTCCCCCACCCCAGGGAAAAGACCTTGTCTATTTACCCTATCTATGCCCCTCGTGATTTTATAAACCTCTATAACAGCACCCCTCAGTCTTCAACACTCCAGGGAAAACAGCCCTAGCCTGTCCAACTTCTCCCGATAGCTCAAATCCTCCAACCCTGGCAACATCCTTGTAAATCTTTTATGCACCCATTCAAGTTTTTGTTACACTCCCTGTCACTGGGTCCTCTCCCCTCTCTCTCGATTCCAGTGGGACAACCTGTTCTTTCCAGTTTGGCAGTTTGACACACCATTATTTTGCCATTCTCACATTCTGATCACTTAATCTGTACTATTAGCAGCCTTTCACCCCTCCCCTCCCCCACCCCATCCCCACACTATTGCATATATGCTGCCCCCTTTACACTTCACAGCAGCTCTGATGAAGAGTCATCTTAGACTCAAAACATCAGCTTGGTCTCTCTCCATAGAGCGAGAAAGTGAGGACTGCCGATGCTGGAGATCAGAGTTGAGAGTGTGGTGGTGGAAAAGCACAGCAGGTCAGGCAGCATCCGAGGCATAGTAGAATTGACGTTTCGGGTATAAGATGCTGCCTGACCTGCTGTGATTTCCAGGATTTTTGTTTTCATCCCAATAATAACGGTGATAAGGAAGTAGACAAGAATGAGTCTAGACCAAAGTTAAAGAGTTTCACTGTGATATTGTTTAGGTAGATAGTATGGAGTTAATATAGAACATCAACAAAATGTTCTCCAAGTTTGGACACCAGTGTGACAAAACAGGGAAATCCAGTAGCTAGTTAAAGGATAGAGGATTATATGACACACTGATGGAAGTGCTTTGTAGGAATGAAATTCCAGGGGTTGTACAGAATTGGTTGCAGCAGCAGAAAATGATGATGAGAGTGAAAGGCGGAGTAATGTATGTCAGCCCAGAAAGATAAGTCACTGGTTAGCAACCATTCTACACATGAAGCTGACAAACCAGTAAAACCTGCAGGTCTGGGATCATTAGGGAATAATAACAATAGGAGCAAGCTAAATCTACTTAGAAATTTACAAGTTGATATTAGTTTGGAAACTTTACACAACAAAACTTTAAAAAGGAGAGATTAGAGCAGACCAAAAGTGAGTTAAAGAACTAAGTCATAAAGAATATAGAATATCTTAAAGGAGGAAGAAGAAGCAAGGAAATTTTAGAGTTTAGGATCTTAGCTGCCAAATTTATAGGAACAGTTAAAAATAAAGACATGCATTCAGGGGGTCCGAATTGGAGAAGTGCTCATATATTGAAGTTTCCAGGCTGGACCTTCAAAACGCTAGCATACTCACAATGGGCTGAATGTCTTCTTGCTGCACTGAATCATTCTCTGATTGCATTACTGCAGGAATCTGAAGGTTTGAAAAGACTAAGAAAATAGTAAAAGGAGATTTAAATAATAGGCGCGGATTGGAGTAGCAGCCATAATGTCCACGTGATTTAGAGCATGCTTTGGGAATAAATTAAAAATTATTTGCAGCCAGTGGCATCTACTAGCCTAGGAATAAATTACATTCATCGTGAACTGTTGCTGAAAATTTGAACAATTTGGCACTGGTGGCATATGATATGTTAATTCAACAACTGTGCTCAAATTCCAAATATTCCAATCAGGTCAAGAGTGGAGATCAGTGATAACTAATCTGCCACACATATATCAGCAGAACAATGCTTAGAATAATACTGAGAATAATGATTCCTGGGCCAAGCTATCCCAGTTGAAGGTGGTAGAGCTGACAATGCAAGGTTACCCTTCTTTAAAATTATATTTTAAGCTCAAATTGGGAAACCTATGGAGCAATTATGTGGATTTCAGCACAGAAACACTTACAAAATGAAGCAAATCTAACTCTCGAGTATAAATTAACGATTGAACTGTCTTAAGATTTTAAATTTATGCAATTATTCAAGTGGTGACCTTAGTAAAACATGACCAACAACTTTTAACACTTCATAAATGTGGTTTTCTATACAATATTAAGCAGCATACTATATCCTGTAAGACATAGGAGTGGATGGTATTAATGCTATTGCTCATCTTAGGGATAAACTAAGTTGGACTAGTTGAACTCAAAACTTTTCAACTGTAATTTTTATTAATTTGCTTTACTAATAACAAAACTAATATTGCCCCTATCTGCCTTCTTAGTCTATTGACACATTCATCCATATCTTTGTTACCACAATCCTTAACTATTCCAATGTTCCTGTGGTTGGTCTCCCATTTTCCACCTTCTACAGATTTGCACTTATTCAGATCCTGTGGCTCACATCATAGCTCACACCAATTGCAGTCAGTAGGATTCAAAACAACGTCAGGGGGTAACCTTAATGGATTTCTAATCCATTTCCTTAGCCTCACAGCCACAACTAGGTGCTTTGGTCTGACCTGTCTTTTGCATTGAATTTCATTGGTGAATATCCCTATTGCGAGGACACAAACAAAAATCCCATCAATTCTGCAAATATTGTCAAAGCCACTCGATGAAAGATTTGTTGATGAGAACAGGAGAGAAATAACAAATTCCATCCACTTTTACCAACAAGTGGGGACAATACACCTTACCCAGATATTAAGGCAGCATCACTGTTTCTGCACAATTTTGAACTGGAGCCTTTACATGTCTGTGTGGAGTTTTCACATTCTTCCCGCGTCTACGTGGGTTTCCTCCGGATGCTCCAGTTTCCTCCCACAGTCCAAAGTTGTGCAGGTCAGGTGAATTGGTGATGCTAAATTGCCCATAGTGTTAAATGCATTAGTCAGAGGGAAATAAGTCTGTGTGGGTTACTCTTTGTAGAGTCAGTGTGTGTGCGGCGACAGTCACAGCCCCTTCACTACTAAAATATTGTATATTGCAACAGCGGAATCCACTGAGGTGCCCAAAACTGAAAACTATATTGCGGAAGTTTCTCTAGTTTGACCAAAGGGAAAAAACATTATTGAAACCAAGATACTGACCAGCATGAATAGTTTGAGACAGTAAGAACATATTCAATAGTTTGGACAACTGGGCTTCATTGACACATGAGAAGAACACAGAGAGAGAGGTAGTGCCTCAGGATTGACCAACAGGCAAAAATTACATAGGTAACTTATGAGGCAAATTAAATTGTCATTAAATGTTGCGAATTTCCTCAAAACAGCCATGAGAAAATGGGGTGTGTTTGATTCATCAGCAGCTTGGCAGGCACTTGCTTCAATATAGTGACGGCAGTGAGGATGGCAGTCGGCAGGATTCAAATCTATGTGGAGGTAAACCCAATGGATTTTTAATCTCCCACCTTACCCACTTGACCACAATTATGTCCATCATTCAGTGCTGCTTTTTGCATTGGATTCCATTTGCAAACATCATTGTTGTGAGGAAACAGATTTAAATCCCAGGCAACTCCCTGGAGAGTGGCATTGAAGGAGAAAGTCTGTGGTGGCAGCAACGCCAGAATGACCCCAGTGAGCGAGGAGGAGGCCCCAGGTTGACTTCCCCTGGCTTGGACTTGCAGGCTGAGCCAAGGCTCCTGGTCCGGCAAAAGGGACGGTGGGAGGACTTGATAACCAATGACCGGCAGCAGCAGCAGCTTCTGTAGGAGCGTTGGATGGGGAATAGGAGGTACAGACACCCTCCACCCCCACCCCTCCCTGCATAACAAGGCCCAAGACCCATGGCCCAAACTCAGACACAGCCGTCGCACTGTGATGTGGCCGAGACCTGTAATTGAGACTCCGGAGCCTGTTACAGAGCCCACTTCAGAGACTCTGGCTGAAGTTAAGGGGCGACTGGAGCAGCAGCAGAGGAAGAACATGAAGAGAGAAAAATGAACTCTATTTCAGTAAAATCTTGCAATATATTCAGAGCTTTAAGATGGTGCTGGAGAGTGGCAACACTTTGCGCATAACACGCGGAAAAACACTTCTCACATTTTTTCATATATGTGTGACAATAAATCTAAATCTAAATCAAGTCCTATTCACCATCATCCCTGTGATCAGGAACTCATTGGCTCCTGGTTTCAGAACGCCTATTAAAATTCGGATATTTGTTTACAAATAACTCTGAGCCCTCGCCCTTCCCTTTCTCTGTTATGCGCTATAACCATAAAACCTGTGACATTTCTGGATTTCTTCCAAAAAAACTGAAATTTGACTCAAACGTTATCTTGGCTTCTCTCTCCACAGACCACCTGAGTTTCTTCAGAACTTTCTCTTTTTATTACTAAGATTTCCAGGAACAACTGTATATTCCTTTTATTATCACATATTATCAAGCCTAGAGCAGCGGTTCTAATGCTGGCTTCTGAGCGACATCATTCTATGCTTCCCTCAAATATGAAAAACAACTAGTTAGCGCATAACTCTTTGCATTGTCTGTTATCCAATTCTATATCCATATATCCAAAAACTTTGCACTGTTATATAATGTTGAAATAATTGAGTTTTTGCACAGCAACCAATTCATAACTCCTCTTTTCTCTACATGGAGATTAATGGACACAGTCATTTTGACTTTTTTGATGGTAATTTATGTTATTTAAATATATTTAACAGTATTCAGAATTTTTCAGCCCACTCTAAGACCTTTTTCGAAAAAATAAATGCAGTTTTTCTTTCAAATGATTTTTCATTGCTACTCTGCTCCCTTGGATTAACATATCCTGTTGAAAGTCTCCTGTATTTGCAAACAAAAACTTCATCTAAAAATGAAGAGACTGGAGCCTGGGCGGCATGGTGGCACAGTGGTTAGCACTGCTACCTCAACTGGGTTCAATCCCATTCTCGGACAACTATCTGTACAGAGTTTGCGCATTTTCCTTATGTCTGAGTGGGTTTCCTTGTGGTGCTCTGGTTTCCTTCCACAGTCCAAAGATGTGCAGGCTAGGTGGATTAGCTGTGGCAAATGCAAGATAGTGGGGAGGTGGGTCTAAGTGAGATACTCTTTGGATGGTTGGTGTGGACTTGATGGGCCAAATGGCCTGTTTTCATACTGTAAGGATTCTATGACTAATTAATAAGACACAGACACCTAGGTACTGTCTCAGCTCTGACATTACCCTCCCTTATAGGAGAAGAATAGAACAGGACAGAATTTAAACTAAATTGATGTTCAATGCCACTTAAAATGCATCAGTAATTAAATGCTATTTTAAACTTTTACTATCTTGTATTTAGTTTTTGGAATTGAGTTGACTACAGAAAGATTGAAAAATATAATTTACAATATTGAATGTAGTCATTCAAACAGTGCTGACATAAACAGATATGGTTGAGAATTGTAATCATAGTGCTGGTTCACACACTTTTACTCAAATACAACAGACACAGTACAGGTGTACACAAATATAACATTCTGGTAACAAAAGGATGCTTGAGACATATAATTGTATTGTTGCTGGCCAAAGATACGTTCAAGAAATGTAATTACAGTGCTTGTGTACACATACTTTTAAGAAGTACAGTCACAGTGCTGGTATACACAGATACACTAAAATGTAATTTCATTACTGATATACAAGGATATACTTGAACTGTAGTCACAATACTGATGTACAGTACAAAGATAAAACAAGGAATGTAATTGCAGTTCTGTTGCATCCTGTTGAACTTCGCACACACAAACTAGCAGCATCAACTTCAAACAAAATCATGACAGGAACAACAGAAGAATGCAGAAGGTTATGGCAAAAAAATTGTCTTATGTTTTATGGGGAAATTGCATGATATGAATGTGTCTCAGTAATCCTAAATACTAAAGTTGGTTATTAGCTTCTTCCCAGTTTGTGGGACTGCGCCCTCTCTCTCTCTCCTAATATTCCCTGGCACTCGGCTTCCTTCCTTAGTTTACTTCCTTAACGTGTCTGTCTCTAAAGGTCCTGGCTCCAACAGACTGAATATTAAATAGAATGACAGACACGCATTCCTGATCTCTCAGCATGTCACATGATCTGGGATTTCCACCTCTATCATACTGAAAAACTTGATGATATTCAAATAATGGCAGCATCAGATAGAATAGCTTCAGGAAACAGAGCAAGACTATTCTGGCAGTTTGAATTGGCTCTGGTCATGACAGATATGGTCAGAATGCAGTTATTAATGTTCAAAACTAGAAAAATAACAGAACTGCTACAATTAAGACATAACAATTGGTTTGACTGAACTTATAAAACCCTAAAAATAAAAATAGTAGATGCTTCAGCTAAGGAAGCAGGAAGAAAACACAGCCCTTAATCCTTCCTTTGATCACCATCAGTGACAGCCACAGTAAAATGTATAGCTTTTACAATCAGATTAGACAATTACGACAAAAGGTCTGAAGGAGGAATTGGAGATCTGCTGGCAAACATGCTGCACCCAGACCCCAGCAAAATCAAACTCCCGTCAGAGGGATGGTTTGAAAATTGTGGGTAATTGACATAAATAACAAGAAATTAAAATAGAACCTTTGGACATTTAAACAGAATTTCAACATCAGGAGGTATTCACAGAAAGAAAAGCCCAGTAAAACTTGTGAATGACAGATATTGGTCCAACTCATCTCGTGTACTTCAGAATGAGCTCCAGAAGTTCATTTCCAAGCATTTATTGGGTTTCTCCTGCTTTGTTTCTCTGGGTTGAGAAGACATTCTATCTTCATGGCTCTGAGTGATTATTGTGGGGTTTGGTTTGCTCAGTTGCCTGGACAGCTGGCTTGACATATAGAGTGGTGCCAACATTGTGGGGTTACAACAAAGGGCTCTCCTTCTCAACCTCTCCCCCTGCCTGAGACATTGCAACTTTCAGGTTAAATCAACACCAGTTACCACTCTCTGACAAGAGAGTAACCCTATGGTCTGGTAAGACTATGGCAACTTTACCCTAATTGATTGCATGTTGTGAACTCTTCACCTGAGACACAGCTGAATAATATCAGACTTAGGTATTATACTTAGTGTATCAACTAAAAATGTATAAATTACTTTGAAGAATATTCACATGTTGAATGTAATACATAACCAGGAGCTAGATTATAATTTCTGATGCAATTTATAAATAATATTAAACGTGTTTCAATCTTACTCATCATCCTCAATTATTGAATTAAGGGGATCATGATGCATGAATTTTTGAAGAACCCTTGGAGATTTGAGAAGAGCAGTGAATGATGTTTTTCTGCTTATAGAAGGAGATGATTTTGGTGTGTTGATATGCTTTGCCAAAAATGTGCTGCTGTATGCAGAATGAATTGCAAGTTTATGTTCAGGAGCACCCAACATTTGGCACACGTTCTTAGGAGATTCACTGCTCAGGTACTGCCAAGGCTTTTTGCCACTGTGATCCCTCAGATTAACATTTGCTTGATATTTTTTCACCAAATATTGGATGATTTTCAACTGTTCATGTATAACAGCTATGTGCAATGGAGTGTAACCACACGTAGATTTAATGTTCACATTAAGTTTAATTTTCTTTTTAGTTGCAGCACTAATAAAGTGAGAGAGTGCACGATGGTTTCCATGTTTTGCTATCCAGTGAAGTACTGTATAGCCAGAAATAAAATCTCTTTTCATAGCAAAGTTAGGGTCTTTGCAGAATAAGGAATAAGCCTGTTCAAACTTGCCAACAGCTGTTTTCACCATCCATTCATGCTCTATAGAATCACTTGAACTTTTTTCTGATGTAGCCCCAATTTTTGATGGATCCTCTTTGTCGCACCCACTATGGTTCATTGTTTGGGTCAGACTTGGTGACTGATCGCCAATGGAAAGACCTACTTGCTTATCCATTATTTTTCGAGTAGTTGATTTGTGACTAACTCGTGAAATTTTGCTCTTAACCTTTTTAAAAGAAGTTTTGTCTCTTTTGGCCAATACATTCTGCCCTTTAGAATTCTGCTTCACGCCCATTCGTTGTCCATTTCCAGCAGATAGCTGACCACTCTGTTGTGGTTGCTTTCTCTGATTCCTGTGAATGCATTCTTCAGTGTATATAGCAGAATTTTTAAGCACTTCAGTGGCACTATTAATTGATAACTCTGGTGGCATTTTGTATACTTTGTCGGTACTTTCATTTTTCTTTGGTGATGAAGGATTCTTCCAAACCTTGGTCATTTTGTTCTCACGCTTAAATGTACTGCCCTGCTTCTGAGGTCTGGGAAATACATCTTCTGATTTCTCCACCAAATTGTCCAGAGGATGTTGGTCAGGTTCGTACGGCAAGGCTTGAGTGGCCAGCTCATCAGAAATAGTCTCAGAATTGTCATTCCAAGCATGGCCATGGAGTAGTTTTCCCTTTTTACTCGGAGTACTAGAGCGAGGTGGGGGCAGATGAGAAAGATTGGGTGAGACTGGAGGATTGCTGCTGTGACTCTCATCACCATTAGATAATCTGACGGTTTTATCAGTGCTACCATTTATAATTACAGGACTTCTGTTCTCGCTTTGAGGATTTTTGGCCCTCTGATTTGTAGACTTAGAATCAGCTGAACCATCATCGCCTTTGCTGACAGCTCCATTCCAATCGCTCTGCCAAACGGGTTGAGCGACATCGAATCCTTTGGCATTTTCCCTTACTGGCTGAAGCTGTAAGCGACTACCTTCGGGCAGAGGGATGCAGCCATTCGCTTGGCCGCTGCAGTTTCCAGCTCGCGATGCCCCCGGCGACCCTGGCGGCTCCCGCACGACGTCAACGGGAGGTTTTGCAAATTGTTGAGGAGCAGGTTTGCGCTGAGCCCGAGGCTGCTGGTGGGTTTCGCTGAGCGCCGCCTCGCGCTGCCTGTCCTCAGTAACCGCCAGGTGCTCTCGTGGGCAGCTCGCGGGCTGGAGCTCTCGTGGGCAGCTCGCGGGCTGGAGCTCTGGCGGGCAGCTCGCGGGCTGGAGCTCTGGCGGGCAGCTCGCGGCCAGGTGCTCTCGTGGGCAGCTCGCGGGCTGGAGCTCTCGCGGGCAGCTCGCGGGCTCCGGCTGGCTGCTCTCAACTGCCTTCTGCCTCGCCTTCTGTTCCCCCTTCGGTCGAGCGGGCACCAGGACATCACTGGAAGAGTGCATCTCCTCGGAGAGAAATTCGACATACCTCTTCCTCAGGACGATGTACTTGACCCCATCTTCCTCCTTGACCACGGCGAGCGAGTTGACGAACTTCTTGAACTGTTCGCGGCTCTGCAGTTTTCTTTCGGGATCCTTCAAGAAACGGACGAAGTGAGCGGTCAGGTCGGCATTCCTCACCTTTCCACGGTGAACCAGCAAAAAATCCAAAACGGCTTCCTGACTGAAAGTCTCGGCCATCGCTGACCGAAATTGATCTCTGAGATCCGTGGGCCGACACTGCTGCCCGTCCCTGGGTTCCAGGCTCGGGCTCTCACCTGGAAACACCTGCACACGAACCCGCCCCTGAGGCCGTTCCCGATTGGTTGTTAGAGGCGAGATGACGTCACAGCACCTGCTTCCATTGGATGGTGGCGACGTCAATCATTATCGCTCTGGGTGCCAACATCACCGCTCCTTCCGGCCCACCTGGAACCTATAGCCAGGTGCCTCGCAAAGTGTCAGGCTCCATCAAAAGTAAGAGAATTGTCCTGCACTCCACCTAAGTAGCAAACGCAGGACGCATGCAAGCAAATGTTGTAAAGGAAAGGTAACCGCTGTACTTGCACCGCCCTTCAGTGTGGCAGCTTGCGCAAGAATGTGAGGCACGGTAGATACCTTGAGGCTGGGTGATTCATCCGCAGTGAGGTCCAAAGTTAAACTTCCCAACGTTAAATCTAGATCACACAATTGTTACAGTGCAGAAGGAGGCCATTTGGTCCATCGAGGTAAAAACAATGACTGCAGATGCTGGAAACCAGATTCTGGATTAGTGGTGCTGGAAGAGCACAGCAGTTCAGGCAGCATCCAAGTAGCTTCGAAATCGACGTTTCGGGCAAAAGCCCTTCATCAGGAATAATCGAGTCTGCACTGGTTCTCCCAGTGAGAAATTCACATCGCGCCATTCTGCCAATTCTTCTCAATCCTCCCAGCTTTCTCCTATTCCTTAACTCATTCTTTCCAAATAACTGTCTAACACTTTTGAATGATTCAGTTGAACATATCCCACGATATTCTCAGGCAGTGCATTACAAACCTTAAACACTCCCTGAGTAAAAACTTTTTTCTCACAAATTATTTTTGCTTCTGCTAATTATGGTAAATCTGTGCCCTTTCATTATTGATGATTTCACAAATGAGCTGAAAATGTGTTGCTGGAAAAGCACAGCAGGTCAGGCAGGATTCCTGAAGAAGGGCGCATGCCTGAAACGTCGATTCTCCTGCTCCTTGGATGCTGCCTGACCTGCTGCGCTTTTCCACCAACACATTTTTAGCTCTGATCTCCAGCATCTGCAGTCCTCACTTTTTCCTCGAAGATTTCACAAATGAAACTAGTTTTTTCCTATCTACTTTGTTGAAAAATATTTCTAGCAAATCTCCTGACCTTTTTTCCAAGGAAAACAATCTAATTTCTCCAATGTATCTTCCTGTCTGGAGTACCACACCCTGGATCTATTCTCATGATTTGTCTTCTATGTTAATTTTTGGCAATGTGGGCATGAATTGACTATCCCTATGATTATAGTCAAGTGACGTGCTCAAACAGTTTAGGAGAAATTAAAATGAGGGGGGACAGCTGCATTTAGATCAGATCAGGTAAGGACAGCCGATATTTGTAGTCGAAAAGTATGGCACTGGAACAGCACAGCAGGTCAGGCAGCATCTGAGGAGCAGGAGAGTCAACATTTTGGGCATAAGCCCTTCATTAGGAATTATGGCCTTATGTTCGAAATGTTGACTCTTCTGCTTCTCGGATGCTACATGACCTGTTGTGCTCTTCCAGCATCAAACATGTTGACTCTGACTCTCCACATCTGCAGTCCTCACTTACTCCCAGCAGATATTTGTAGACTAATTGGGTTTCCTCTCAACCCAGATAGCTCCTTACTTGCTTTTATAGATACCATTTTTTGATTTATGGTTTTATTTACTTCTTAAAAATGGAATTCAAATTGTTAGTATTTCAGAGGTAAGATTTTAGCTCATATTCATCTGGATCACGTAAAACCTCAGAATTGCTGCTAGTACCAAATGCATCTGTCCCTCACCTTCTCTTTCAAAATTCTAAATTGACCATTGCTTCCACAACACTAGAATTCAGTTATCAATTAACCCCCTACATGTTCCCCTTGCATGGCACCTGCAGGAGATGCAACATCTGCACAGCTACCTCCTCTCTTTCCACCATCTGGGAGCCAAACACACCTTTTAGTGATTCAGTGATTTACTTGTACTTCTTTCAATTTAATGTTAAAAATCACACACCAGGCTATAGTCCAACAAGTTTATTTGTTAAGTACAAGCTTTCGGAGCACTGCTCCATCAGGTAGCTAGTGGGGCACGATCATAAGATCTATGTCTGTTGGATTATAACCTGGTGTGTGTGATTTTTAACTTTGTCCACCCACTCCAACACCGGCACCTCCACTTCAATTTAATGTCCAGTATTCACAGCTCACTGTGTGCTCTTCTCTGCAATACAGAGACAAAAAACAAATTAGATGATTGCTTTGCAGAACCGCCTCTGTTATGTCCATGAGAACAGTCCTAAGTTTCTGGATGCCTATCATTTTAAATTTCTACCTCACAGACACTCTGATCTCTCTGTCCATCAATTCCTATACTTTTCTAATGAAGCTCAGTGAAAGCTCAATAACGCCATCTTCATCTTTAGATTACAAACTTTACACCTCTCCAAATGAAGTTCAACAATTTCAGAACATAACTACTGCTCTTTTGTAGACAGCAGCTTTTAATGTTTCTTTTCTTGCTTCATTCCCATTCCTCTTTGCCTTGCATCATTTTTTTTAAGCTGTTTTCTACCAGTTAGCCCAGTAGACTGGATGGCTGGTTTATAATACAGAGTAAAAATAACAGCGTAGGTTCAATTCCTGGCTGCGGTTGTCAGAAAGGTCCTTCTCAACCTCTCCCCTCACCTGAAGCATTGTGACTTTAGCTTAAACTCAACACTAGTTGTCTCTTGAATGAGAGGGCATATTCATTTTCCATTATTGAATTTCATAGCTGGTTAAATACTTATTCCAAATCATTTTATTTTAATTTATTAATGGGATATGGGTGTCACCTACTAGGCTAGCATTTGTTGCCCATCCATAATTATCTATCAGAAGTGGTGGTGAGCTGCGTTCTTGATTTGCTGCAGCCCATTTGGTGTAGGTACATCTATGATGTTGCAAGGGAGAGAGTTCCAGAATTTTGACCCAATGACACTGAAGAAGTGGCAATGTATTTCTAAATTGAGATGATGAGCATCTTGGAGAGGAACTTCAAGTGGCAGTGGAGCCATGCATTTGTTGCTCTTGTCCTTCTACATGGTAGCAATTGTAAGTTTGGAAGGTGAATTTGAGGGCCTTTGGTGAATTTCTACAGTGCATCTTTAAATAGTAGTGTTAAGATCCCAGTTAATGCTATTACTGGACAAGTCAGATCTCAGAAATCTGATCAATAGCTCATGTTTTGTATTTTTTGTTTTAAAATGGTGGTCTTGACACACAAGCATGCAAAATTGCATCTTACAGAGTCATAGAGTGTACAGCATGGAAAAAGACCCTTCGGTCCATCCCGTCCATGCCAAACAGATATCCCAACCCAAATAAGTCCCATCTGCCAGTACCTGGCCCATAGTCCCTCCAAACTCTTCCTATTCATATACCCATCCAAATGCCTTTTAAATGTTGCAATTGTACCAGCCTCTACCACTTCCTCTGGCAGCTCATTCCATACACACAACACCCTCTGTGTGAAAGGGTTGCCCCTGAGGCCTCTTTTATATCTTTCCCTTCTCACCCTAAATCTATTCCCTCTAGTTATGGACTCCCCGACTCCAGGGAAAAGACATTGTCTATTTATCACATTCATGCCCCTCATAATTTTGTAAACCTCTATAAGGTCACCCCTCAGCCTCCGACGCTCCAGGGAAAACAGCCCCAGCCTGTTCAGCCTCTCCCTATAGCTCAAATCGTCCAATCCTGGCAACATCCTTGTAAATCTTTTCTGAACCCTTTCAAGTTTCACAACATCTTTCTGATTGGAAGGAGACCTGAATTGCACGCAATATTCCAACAGTGGCCTACCAATGTCCCGTACAGCCACAACATGACATCCCAACTCCTGTACTCAATATCTGACCAATAAAGGAAAAACATACCAAACACCTTCTTCACTATCCTATCTACTTGCGACTCCACTTTCAAGGAGCTATGAACCTGCACTCCAAGGTCTCTTTATTCAGCAATACTTCCTAGGACCATACCATTTAGTCTATACATCCTGCTAAGATTTGCTTTCCAAAAATGCAGCACCTCGCATTTATCTAAATTAAACTCCATCTGCCACTTCTCAGCTCATTGGCCCATCTGGTCCAGATCTTGTTGTAATCTGAGGTAACCTTCTTCGCTGTCCACTACACCTCCAATTTTGGTGTCATCTGCAAACTTACTAAATGTACCTCTTATCCTCGCATCCAAACATTTATATAAATGACAAAAAGTAGAGGACCCAACACTGATCCTTGTAGCACCCCACTGGTCACAGGCCTCCAGTCTGAAAGACAACTCTCCACCACCCTCTGTCTTCTACCTTTGAGCCAGTTCTGTATCCAAATGGCTAGTTCTCCCTATAGTTCATGAGATCTAACATAGCTAACCAGTCTCCTATGGGGAACCTTGTCAAATGTTATATAGGTCACATCTACTGCTCTGCCCTCATCAATCCTCTTTGTTACTTCTTCAAAAAACTCAATCAAGTTTGTGAGACATGATTTCCCACGCACAAAGCCATGTTGACTGTCCCTAATCAGTCCTTGCCTTTCCAAATACATGTACATCCTGTCCCTCAGGATTCCCTCCAACAAAGTGCCCACCACTGACATCAGGCTCACTGGTCTACAGTTCCATGGCTTGGCCTTACCATCCTTCTGAAACAGTGGCACCATGTTAGCCAACTTCCAGTCTTCTGGCACCTCACCTGTGACTATCAATGATACAAATATCTCAGCAAGAGGACCAGCAATCTCTTCTCTCGTTTCCCACAGAGTTTTAGGGTACACCTGATCAGGTCCTGGGGATTTATCCACCTTTCTCCTCTGTAATATGGACATTTTTCAAGGTGTCACCATCTACTTCCCTACATTCTATATCTTCCATATCCTTTTCCACAGTAAATACTGATGCAAAATACTCATTTAGTATCTCCCCCATTTTCTGCGGCTCCACACAAAGGCCGCCTTGCTAATCTTTGAGAGGAGAAAGTGAGCCCTTCCTGAAGAAGGGCTCATGCCCGAAACATCGATTCTCCTGCTCCTTGGATGCTGCCTGACCTGCTGCGCTTTTCCAGCAACACATTTTCAGCTCTAATCTTTGAGAGGCCCTATTCTCTCCCTCATTACCCTTTTGTCCTTAATGTATCTGTAAAAACCCTTTGGATTATCCTTAATTCCATTTGCCAAAGCTAAATCATGTCCCCTTTTTACCCTCCTGATTTCCCTCTTAAGTATACTCCTACTGCCTTTATACTCTTCTAAGGATTCACTCAATCTATCCTGTCTATACCTGACATATGTTTCCTTCTTTTTCTTCACCAAAACCTCAATTTCTTTAGTCATCCAGCATTCCCTATACCTTCCAGCCTTTCCTTTCACCCTAACAGGAATATACATTCTCTGTATTCTCGTTATCTCGTTTTTGAAGGCTTCCCATTTTCCAGCTGTCCCTTTACCTGCAAACATCTGCCTCCAATCAGCTTTCAAAAGTTCTTGCCTAATACTGTCAAAATTGGCCTTTTTGCAATTTAGAACTTCAATTTTTAGATCTGGTCTATCCTCTTCCATCACTATTTTAAATCTAATAGTATTATGGTCGCTCGCCCCAAAGTGCTCCCCCACTGACATCTCACTCACCTGCCTTACCTTATTTCCCAAGAGTAGGTCAAGTTTTGCACCTTTTCTACTAGGTACATCCACATACTGAATCAGAAAAATTTCTTGTGCATACTTAACAAATGCCTTTCCCTCTAAGCCCTTGACATTATGGGAGTCCCAGCCTATGTTTGGAAAGTTAAAATCCCCTACCATAACCACCCTACTATTCTTACAGATAGCTGAGATCTCCTTACAAGTTTATTTCTCAATCTCCCTCTGATTATTAGGGGGTCTATAATACAATCCCAAAAAGGTGATCCTCCCTTTCTTATTTCTCAGTTCCACCCAAATAACTTCCCTGGATGTATTTCCAGGAATATCCTCCCTCAGCACAGCTGTAATGCTATCCCTTATCAAAAACACCACTCCCGGTCTTCTCTTGCTTCCCTTTCTATCCTTCCTGTAGCATTTGTATCCTGGAACATGAAGCTACCAGTCCTGCCCATCCCTGAGCCATGTTTCTGTAATTGCTAAAATATCCCAGTCCCATATTCCTATTTATGCCCTGAGTTCATCTGCCTTCCCCGTTAGTCCCCTTGCATTGAAATAAATGTAATTTAATTTATTAATCCTACCTTGTCCCTGCCTGCCCTGACTGTTTGAGTCAATAGACAATAGACAATAGGTGCAGGAGTAGGCCATTCTGCCCTTTGAGCCTGCACCATCATTCAATATGATCATGGCTGATCATCCTTCGTCAGTATCCTGTTCCTGCCTTATCTCCATAACCCTTGATTCCACAATCCTTGAGAGCCCCATCCAACTCTTACTTAAATGAATCCAGAGACTGGGCCTCCACTGCCCTCTGGGGCAGAGCATTCCACACAGCCACCACTCTCTGGGTGAAGAAGTTTCTCCTCATCTCTGTCCTAAATGGTCTATCTACTCCGTATTTTTAAGCTGTGTCCTCTGGTTCGGGACTCACCCATCAGCGGAAACATGTTTCCTGCCTCCAGAGTGTCCAGTCCTTTAATAATCTCATATGTCTCAATCAGATCCCCTCTCAGTCTTCTAAACTCAAAGGTATACAAGCCCAGTCGCTCCAGTCTTTCAGTGAAAGGTAATCCCGCCATTCCAAGAATTGACCTCGTGAACCTACGCTGCACTCCCTCAATAGCCTCAATGTCTTTCCTCAAATTTGGAGACCAGAACTGCACACAGTACTCCAGGTGTGGTCTCACCAGGGCCCTGTACAGCTGCGGAAGAACCTCTTTGCTTTTATACTCAATCCGTCTTGTTATGAAGGCCAGCATGCTATTAGCCTTCTTCACTACCTGCTGTACCTGCATGCTTACCTTCATTGACTGGTGTACAAGAACACCCAGATCTCTCTGTACTGCCCCTTTACCTAAATTGATTCCATTTAGGTAGTAATCTGCCTTCCTGTTCTTGCCACCAAAGTGGATAACCATACATTTATTCACATTAAACTGCATCTGCCATGCATCTGACCACTCTCGTAACTTGTCCAGGTCACTCTGTAATCTCCTCATCCTCATCACATTTCACCCTGCCACCCAGCTTAGTATCATCAGCAAATTTGCTAATGTTATTGCTAATACCATCTTCTATATCATTATATTGTATAATTGTAAAATGCTGCGGTCCCAGTACTGATCCCTGCGGTACGCCACTGGTCACTGCCTGCCATTCCGAAATGGAGCCGTTTATCACTACTTTTTGTTTCCTATCAGCCAACCAACTTTCAATCCAAGTTACTACTTTACCCCCAATACCATGCGCCCTAATTTTGCTCACTAACCTCCTATGTGGGACTTTATCAAAAGCTTTCTGAAAGTCCAGGTACACTACATCTACTGGATCTCCCTCATCCATCTTCAGAGTTACATCCTCAAAGCCACTTCTGTTCTCAACTGTACCAGCCTCAGATTGATCTCTTTCCTTACTCTCTCCCTGGGTCCCACCTTTCCTCCTCCTCCTCCCCCCCCCCAGCCCCCAGACAAAACAGAATATATGAAACTATCTACATATAACACAAGTTAAAAAATTTGAAACTCACAGTAAAAGACAATTCCACTAATCCCCACAGCACATCTTTACAGCACTCACATCAATGAGATTTACCTTCTCTGTCACATCGACAGGACTTAGTCTAATTATGCTTCAGTCTCCCTATCTGAGTCTTCATACAACTGAGCTCAGATTTCTCAACATCAAACAACCCCTCAGGGTTTTGAAATTAAAAAGATTTCCAGCTATGGATATGTCCTCTAGCTAATCAACCCCCATATCATTTCCAGAAATTTCTAGCTGAAGCCTAATGTACTACGTTGTTTACTCTGTGCTTGTAAAACTTTACCAATATAAACAAGTTCCCATTAGCAACAAGACTTATCTCAGTCATATAGTTTTTATATTAAAAAAAATCACTATGGATACAAAAAATCTTACAGGTTAATCATTAAACCTTTCACATATAGCTTAACCACGTGCCACTTGTTCAAAATCCAAAATATATCATGTTAAAGTATTCTAAAAGTTTCCTCACCTCTGTACAGCTGCAACATGATGTTCCAACTCCTATACTCAGTGCACTGACCAATGAACAAAGTCTGTTGCAGGGTCAGGAACTGAGGGTCCCTGGCGGAAACTAAACAGTGTCAGCAAGCAGGTAATGTTATTGCACAAGTACTGGTTGATAACTGTATTTTTATACCTTTCCTGTGTAAAAATATTTTTAATATGAGGTACAATGCTCATTTAGCTTCAATTGTCAGTTTCAATTTTAATTATATTTTTATTTTGTACTGGATGTCTGGTTTCATAAGTTGCATGCTTTATGAGTAAAGGCAGCTTGAGTCCAAGTCAATGTCTGAGGAGCTTAAAGGCAGCTAGGTGGTGATGAATAATTCTGTAGCATAATAATACTGATTTTTTTTTGTTGCCAGCCCATTTTTTCATGGGGTTGTACCACATTGTCATTATAGTCTAGGAGACAGGAGGCTTCTGATATTCAGAATATTTCCATTCTACTGAAAAATAGATCCATTAATAAATAACCAAATATCTCACAACAATATTTATTCTGATGAAATGATTTGGAGATGCTGGTATTGGACTGGGGTGTACAAAGTTAAAAACCACACAACACCAGTTTATAGTCCAACAAGTTTAATTGGAAGCACTAGCTTTCAGAGCGCAGCTCATTCATTAAGTGGTTGTGGAGTACACAATTGTAAGACACAGAATTTATAGCAAAACTTTACAGTGTGATGTAACTGAAAGTATACATTGAAAAATACTGTAATTGTTTGTTGAGTCTCTCATCTGTTATAATGACCATGATAGTTTCACTTCTTTCATATGTAAATCACAAAACTTTTTATAAAAGTTATATGCCAACATTGTTATGCACAGGTTCGAACAAGACTTCTTCTCTTCGCAGGACCTCCAACCAACATTATACACCAGGTACATTGACGACATTTTCCTTCTCTGGACCCATGGCGAGGAGTCACTGATAAAACTACACAGTGATATCAACAAGTTTCATCCCACCATCAAACTCACCATGGATTACTCTCTAGTATCTGTCTCATCCTTGGACACATGCATATCCATCAAGGATGGACACCTCAGCACCACACTCTACCGCAAACCCACAGACAACCTCACAATGCTACACTTCTCCAGGTTCCACCCAAAACTTACTAAAACAGCCATCCCCTATGGACATGCACTGTGTGTACACCGGATCTATTCAGACGAGGAGGAACGTGACAGGCACCTAGAAGTACTCAGGGATGCCCTCATAAGAACGGGGTATGATGCTTAATTCATCAACCGCCAGTTCCGACGTGCCACAGCAAGGAACCGTAATGACCTCCTCAGGAGACAGACACGTGCTGCAACCGATAGGGTACCCTTCGTTATCCAGTACTTCCCAGGAGCTGAAAAAGTATGCCATGTTTTTTGCAGCCTGCAACACATTATCAATGAAGATGAGCACCTCAGCAAGACCTTCCCCACAGCTCCACCTCTTGCCTTTAAACAACCACCAAACCTCAAACAGATCATTGTTCGCAGCAAACTGCCTGGCTTTCAGGACAACATCATACAACCTTGTCACGGTAGACGCTGCAAGATGTGTCAGAGTGTCAACATGGATACCATCGTTATACGTGGGGACACCTCCCACCATGTACGTGGCAGGTACTCATGTGACTCAGCCAATGTTGTCTATCTCATGAGCTGCAGGCAAGGATGCCCTGAGGCATGGTACATTGGTGAAACCAAGCAAAGACTACAGCAACAGATGAATGGACACGCACAACAATCAACAGACAGGGAGTGTTCCCTCCCAGTTGAGGAACAATTCAGCAGTCCAGGATATTCGCCCTCGGGTGACCATCCTCCAAGGTGGACCTCAGGACAGGCAGCAGCGAAAAGTGGCCGAGCAGAGGCTGATAGCTAAGTTCCGTACCCATAGGGAGGGCCTCAACTGGGACCTTGGGTTCATGTCACACTACAGGTGACCACCATTGCACTATACATACACACAGACACTCCTACACACACACACACATATCCACACAGACTCACGTATACACAGATAGACACATAAACACACACACATTCCCACACTCGCACATGCATCCTCTCACTGACTTAGACCGCTTTATTTATTTATTAAGTTAAAAATCACACAACTCCAGGTTATAGTCCAACAGGTTTAATTGGAAGCACACTAGCTTTCGGAGCGACGCTCCTTCATCAGGTGATTGTCACCTGATGAAGAAGCGTCACTCCGAAAGCTAGTGTGCTTCCAATTAAACCTGTTGGACTATAACCTGGTGTTGTGTGATTTTTAACTTTGTACACCCCAGTCCAACACCAGCATCGACAAATCATTATTTATTTACACACACACATTTGTGGAATTTGTACTTGCATTGTACTTTGCTCAAGAACTGCATGAATCCATGTTACACTCTGTTAACTCACTTCTTAGATTAGAATCGGTCCACACACACATACACACACACCCCAAACCCACATGCACGTTCATTTGTGGAATTTGTACTTGCATTGTACTTTGCTCAAAAACTGCATGAATCTATGTAACACTCTGTTAACTCACTTCTTAGATTAGAATCAGTCTAAACATTATGGCACTGACAGGGAACACGGGGCTAACACCTTCAACATCTTAAACATCTTATCTGGCTGACACCAATTGTTACAGTTAACGTGAGAATGTAACTTTTAAAAAACATTTTGAGATTTACATATGAAAGAAGTGAAACTATCATGGTCAATCTAACAGATGAGAGACTCAACAAACAATCAAGGTATTTTTCAATGTATAATTTCAGTTACATCACACTGTAAACTTTTGTTATAAATTCTGTGTCTTACAATTGTGTACTCCACAAGGAGCGGCGCTTCGAAAGCTAGTGTTTCCAATTAAACCTGTTAGACTATAACCAGGTGTTGTGTGATTTTTAACTTTATTCTGATGAAAAACATGGAAGCTAGGGAACTTGGGGGAAATAAATAGTGATGTCTTGAAAAGAGTCCACATTACAGAAGAGAAGGTGCTGGAGGTCTTAAAATGCATAAAGGTAGATGAATCCCGGGTCCTTTCAAGGGTAACCAAGGACATTGTGGGAAGCTAGGAAAGAAATTGCGGTGCCCCGTACATCAACATCCATGGCTGAGGTGCTGGAAGACTGGAGGATAGCTAATGTGTCATTATTTAATAAAGGCTGCAGAAAACAGCCAGGGAACCCGATATCAGTGGTGCGTATGTTTTTGGGAAGGGGTTTCTAAGAGACAGGATGTTATGCATTTGCAAATGTAAGAACTGATTAGGGATAGTCAGCATGGCTTTGTATGTGGGAAATCATGCTTCACAAACTTGATTGTGTTTTTTGAAAAGGTGACCAAGAAGGTAGATTAGTAAGATTAGATTGTGTGGGATTCAGGAAGATACAAAATTGGCTTGATGGTAGGAGACAGACTGTGGTGGCAAAGGATTGTTGTTCAGACTGGAGGCGTGTGACTGGCGGTATGCTGTAAGGATCAGTACTGGGTCTACTGTTGTTCATCATTTATATAATCAGTTTGGATGAGAATATAGGAGGCATGATGAGTAAGTTTGCAGATGACGCCAAAATTGGTGGTATAGTAGACAGTGAAGAAAGCCATCTAAGAGTTAAAGGATCTTGATCAACAGAGTTAAAAATCACACAACACCAGGATATAGTCCAACAGGTTTAATTGGAAGCACACTAGCTTTCAGAGCGATGCTCCTTCATCAGGTGATAATGGAGGGCTCAATCGTAACACAGAATTTATAGCAGGAATTATAAATTCTGTGTTAGGATTGAGCCCTCTATTATTACCTGATGAAGGAGCGTCGCTCCAAAAGCTAGTGTGCTTCCAATTAAACCTGTTGGACTATAACCTGATGTTGTGTGATTTTTAACTTTGTACACCCCAGTCCAACACCGGCATCTCCAAATCTTGATCAACAGAGGCAGTGAGCTGAAGAATGGCAGATGGAATTTAATATAGATAAATGTGAGGTGGTGCATTTTGTTAAACCAGGGCAGGACAGTTAATGGTAGCACCTTGGGTAGTGTTATCAAATGGAGAGACATGGGGTGCAGATACATAGTTCCTTGACAGTGGCATCACAGATAGACAGTGTGGTGAAGAAGATATTTGGCATGCTTGCCTTCTTTGATCAAAACATTGAGTACAGGAGTTGGGATGTCATGTTACAGGGAGGCTGGTATAATTACATTTGAAAAGCATCTGGATGCTTTTTTAAAGTTACGTTCTCAAGTGAACTTTAACAATAGGTGTCATGTTGGCCCAGATAATGAATTGAAGGTGTGAGGTGTCCTGTGTGAGGCTGTCTGTGCCCCAATGTTCAGATTGATTCTATTTCTAAAAAAGGGATTTACAGATTCTTACATGGATTCATGCAGTTTTTGAGCAAAATAAAATGTAATTCTGCAAGTACAAATACACCCCAAAAATTTATATGTGTGTGTGTGTGCATATGGGTGTATGTGTGTGCGCGCGGGGAAGTATGAGTATCTGTGAGAGAGTGTGTGTATATGCATGTGTATGTGTATTTGTGTTAGTGTGAGTGTACAGTAAATGGTATGTCTGTGAGAGGATGCATGGGTGGGTGTGAGTGTGGGAATGTATGTGTGAGCATATGAAAGACCTTGTGTATGAGTGGGGGTCTGCGTGAGTGTATGGGTCAGTAGGAGAGTGTGTGTGTGTGTGTGTGTGTGTGTGTGTGTGTGTTTGTATGTGTGTCTCAGCCACTTTGCGTTGTTGCCTGTCCTGAAGTCCACCTTGGAGGATGTCCTAGACCGCTGAAATGTTCTCTGACTGGGAGGGAACACCCCTGTCTGTTGATTGTTGTGCGGTGTTCATTCATCCCTTGCCGTAGCCTCTGCCCAGTCTCGCCAATGTACCATGCCTCAGGTCATCCTTGCTGCAGAGTATGATATAGACAAGGTTGCCCGAGTCACATGATTACCTGTCATGTACATGGTGGGAGGTGTCCCCACGTGTAACGGTGGTATGTCGACACTCTGACACATCTTGCAGCGTCTACCATGAGAAGGTTGTATGGTGTTGTCCTGAAAGCCAGGCAGTTTGCTGTGAACAATGATCTGTTTGAGGTTTGGTGGCTGTTTAAAGGCAAGAAGTGAAGATGTGGGGAAGGTCTTGGTGAGGTGCTCATCATCATTGATAATGTGTTGCAGGCTGCAAAGAACGTGGCATAGTTTATCAGCTCCTGTGAAGTTCTGGACAACGAAGGGTACCCTGTTGGTTGCAGCTCATATCTGTCTCCAGAGGAGGTCATTACGGTTCCTTGCTGTGGCACGTCGGAATTGGTGGTCGATGAGCATCATACTCCGTTCTTATGAGGTCATCCTTGAGTACTTCCAAGTGCCCGTCACATTCCTCCTCATCTGAATAGATCCTGCGTATGCATAGTGGATGGCTGTTTTAATATATTTCGGGTGGAACCTGGAGAAGTCTAGCATCAGGAGGTTATCCAGAGGTTTGCAAGAAAGCGGTTTGCTGAGTGCCCATCCTTGATAGAGATACATGTGTGCAAGAGTGAGACAGATACTAGAAGGTAATCCATGATGAATTTGATGGTGGGATGAAACTCGTTGATATCACTGTGTAGTTGTTTCAGTGACTCCTCGTCATGGGTCCAGAGGAAGAAAATGTCGTCAATACCTGGTGTATAGTGTTGGTTGGAGGTTCTGCACAGAGAAGAAGTCTTGTTCGAACCTGTGCATGACAATGTTGGCATATTGGGATGCAAATCTGGCCCCCACGGCTGTTCCGTGTGTCTGGATGAAGAACTAGTTGTCAAAGGTGAAAACAATGTGGTCAATGATAAAGCGGATAATTTGTAGGACGATGCTTGGAGATTGGCAGTCGTTGGTGTTCAGTACTGAGGCTGTTGCCGTGATGCCGTCATTGTGGGGGATGCTGGTGTAGCGTGCTGAAACGCTCATTGTAACGAGGAATGCTCCCGCTTCGGGAGGGTGGCTAACCTGGTGCCACTGTTTAAGAAGGGTGGTAAGGACAAGCCAGGGAATTTTACATCACTGAGCCTGACGTCGGTGGTGGGCAAGTTGTTTGAGGGAATCCGGAAGGACAGAATGTACATGTATTTGGAAAGGCAAGGACTAATAGGGATAGTCAACATGGCTTTGCGCATGGGAAATCATATCTCGCAAACTTGATTGAGATTTTTGAAGAAGTAACAAAGAGGATTGATGAGGGCAGAGCAGTAGATGTGATCTATATGGACTTCAGTATGACATTCGACAAGGTTCCCTATAGGAAACTGGTTAGCAAGGTTTGATCTCATGGACTATAGGGAGAACTAGCCATTTGGATACAGAACTAGCTCAAAGGTAGAAGACAGAGGGTGGTGGAGAGTTGTCTTTCAGACTGGAGGCCTGTGACCAGTGGAGTGCCACAAGGATCGATGCTGTGTCCTCTACTTTTCATCATTTATATAAATGATTTGGAGGTGAGCATAAGAGGTATAGTGAGTAAGTTTGCAGATGACACCAAAATTGGAGGTGTAGTGGACAGTGAAGAAGGTTACCTCAGATTGCAACATGATATTGATCAGATGGGCCAATGGTCTGTGAAGTGGCAGATGGAGTTTAATTTAGATAAATGTGAGGTGCTGCATTTTGGGAAAGCAAATCAGAGCAGAACTTATACACTTAATAGGAAGGTCCTGGGAAGTGTTGCTGAACAAAGAGACCTGGAGTGCAGGTTCATAGCTCCTTGAAAGTGGAGTCGCAGGTAGATAGGATAGAGAAGAAGGTGTTTAGTTTGCTTTCCTTTATTGATCAGAATATTGAGTACAGGAGTTGCGAGGTCATATTGTGGTTGTACAGGTCATTGGTTAGGCCACTGTTGGAATATTGTGTGCAATTCTGGTCTCCTTCCTATCGGAAAGATGTTGTGGAACTTGAAAGGATTCAGAAAAGATTTACAAGGATGTTGTCAGGGTTGGAGGATTTGAGCTGTAGGGATAGGTTGAATAGGCTAGGGTTGTTTTCCCTGGAGCATCAGAGGCTGAGGGGTGACCTTATAGAGGTTGATAAAATCATGAGGGGCATGGATAGGATAAATAGACAAAGACTTTTTCCCTGGGGTTGGGAGTCCCTAACTAGAGGTTTAGGGTGAGAGGGGAAAGATATAAAAGTGACCTAAGGGGCAAATATTTCACACAGAGGGTGGTACATACATAGAATGAGCTGCCGGATGAAGTGGTGGAGGCTAGTACAATTGCAACATTTAAAAGGCATTTGGATGGGTATTTGGTCAGTATAGGCAAGTTGGTACAAATGGCCTGTTTCTATGCTGTACATCTCTATGACTGGTCTGTGAGTGCTGAGTTTCTGTAAGAAATCTGTCGTGTAGTGACAGAAACTGGGGGGTTCCCTGTACAATGGGTTTCACGATGCCTTTGAAATAGCCAGAGAGGTTCTTACACAGGGTCCCATTGCCTGATACAATGCGACATCCTGGTGTGTTGGCTTTGTGTATCTTCAGAAGGCAGTAGAGGTCATCCACGCGAGACATACTTGGGATGAGGGTGCGTGGGGAACTTTGAAGGATTGGATCCAATGTCCTGATCAATGTGGTTAGTTCACAGGTGTGCTTTTTGGTCAGATCGGCCGATAGTTGCCTGTAGTGTTCCTGATTGTTCAGTTGTCGGTACACTTCCTTGCAGTAATCTGTTCTATTCTGAATGACTATGGCTCCTCCTTTATCTCCTGGTTTGATGACATTGTTGTGATTGGTTTAGAGAGCATGGATGGTGTTGCATTATGTTCGGATGATGCTTTTCTCTACCTTGTGGGTGCAGCTGATGAATCTAGCAATTAATATATTTCCCGACAGTTTGAGCATACATGTCAAGCCCAAGGCAGCAGCCCTCTGGTGGGGTCCAAGTTAACTCCTTCTTTGGTTGCTTCTCTATGGATCCCTGATGACCATTCCAGTTCCTCTGTGGGCTCATTGGGATCTCTGCTGTCATCTTTAAAGAACTCCTGGAGTCTCATTTGTCCGATGAATTCCTCCGTGTCTGCTGCAAGACCCATGGGATCCATTTGGGCAGTGGGGCAGAAATGAGACCCTGCTAATAACTTCAATCTCTTCCAGTTGAAGGGTGTGGTCTGATAAGTTGATGACCGACTTCCTTGTGGTGATAATGTTTTCCACTGTGGTTCAAACAAGACTTCTTCTCTACGCAGGACCTCCAACCAATACTATACACCAGGTATATTGACGACATTTTCCTCCTCTGGACCCATGGTGAGGAGTCATTGAAACAACAGTGATATCAATGGGTTTCATCCCACCATCAAACTCATCATGGACTACTCTCTAGTACCTGTCTCATTCTTGGACACATGCATCTCCATCAAGGATGGGCACTCAGCAAACCACTCTCCCGCAAACCCATGGATAACCTCCTGATGCTAGACTTTTCCAGGTTCCACCTGAAATATATTAAAACAGCCATCCACTACGGACAAGCCCTGCACATACACAGGATCTGTTCAGATGAGGAGGAACATGACGGGCACTTGGAAGTACTCAAGGATGCCCTCATAAGAATGGAGTATGATGCTCTACATATCGATCCCCAGTTCTGACGTGCCACAGCAAGAAGCTGGAATGACCTCCTCAGGAGACAGACACGAGCTGCAACTGACAGGGTACCCTTCATTGTCCAGTACTTCCCAGGAGCCAAAAAACTACCATGTCCTTCGCAGCCTGCAACGCATTATCAATGATGATGAACACTTCACCAAGACCTTCCCTACGCCTCCACTTCTCACCTTTAAACAGCCACCAAACCTCAAACAGATCATTGTTTACAGCAAACTGCCTGGCTTTCAGGACAACACCATAGAACCTTGTCATGGTAGATGCTGCAAGATGTGTCAATGACAACATAAATACCACCATTACATATGGGGACGCCTCCCACCAGGTATGTGGCAGGTACTCTGTGACTCAGCCAATATTGTCTATCCAATACGCTGTGGGCAAGGATACCCTGAGGCATAGTACATTGGCAAGACTGAGCAGAGGCTACAGCAATGGATGAATGGAAACAATACAACAATTAACAGACAGGGGTGTTCCCTCCTAGTCAGAGAACACTTCAATGGTCCAGGACATTCGACCTCGGACCTTCGGATGACTATCCTTCAAGGCGGACTTCAGAACAGGCAACAACGCAAAGTGGCTGTGCAGAGGCTAATAGCCAAGTTTGGTACCCATGGGGATGGCCTTGACCGGGACCTTGGGTTCATGTCACACTGCAGGAGACCCCACTACACCATACACACATACGCCCATATGCACATACACACATATACGTTTGTGAGGTGTTTTTGTACATTTTATTTTGCTCAAAAACTGCATGAATCCATGCAAGAATCTGTAAATCCCTTTTTTAGAAATAGTATCAGGATGAACATTGGGGCACAGACAGCCTCACACAGGGCACCTCACACCTTCAATTCATTATCAGGGCCAACATGATACCTATTGTTAAAGTTCACTTGAGAACGTAACTTTAAAAATGTTCTGGGATTTATATATGAAAGAACTGAAACCAACATGGTCATTCTAAAAGATGAGAGACTTCACAAACAATCCAGGTCTTTTTCAATATATAATTTCAGTGACATCGCACTGTAAACTTTTGCTATAAATTCTGTGTCTTACAATCTTATACTCCACAACCACGTGATGAAGGAGCAGTGCTTCGAAAGCTAGTGCTTCCAAATAATCTGTTGGAATATAACCTGGTGTTGTGTGTTTTTTGACTTTGTACACCCCAGTCCAACACCAGCACCTCCAAATCATTCCTATGGTACGGCAGCCAGAATTGTATGCAGTATTCTAAATGTTGCCTTACCAATGTCTTGTACAGCTATAGAGTCATAGAGTCACAGAGATATACAGGATGGAAACAGACCCTTCAGTCCAACTCATCCATGCTGACCAGATATCCTAAATTAATCCAGTCTCATTTGCCAGCACTTGAGACCATATCCCTCCAAACCCTTCCTATTCATATAACCATCCAGATGCTTTTCAAATGTAATTATACCAGCCTCCCTGTAACATGACATCCCAACTCCTGTACTCAATGTTTTGATCAAGGAAGGCAAGCGTGCCAAATACCTTCTTCACCACGCTGTCTACCTGTGATGCCACTGCCAAGGAACTATGTATCTGCACTCCACGTCTCTCCATTCAATAACACTACCCAAGGCGCTACCATTAACTGTCCTGTCCTGGTTTAACAAAATGCACCACCTCACATTTACCCGTATTAAATTTCATCTGCCATTCTTCAGCTCACTGCCTCTGTTGATCACCATCCTTTAACTCTTAGATGGCTTTCTTCACTGTCTACCACCAGTTTTGGTGTCATTTGCAAACATATTCACCATGCCTCCTATATTCTCATCCAAACTGATTATATAAATGATGAACAACAGTAGACCCAGTACTGATCCTTACAGCATACTGCCGGTCACAGGTATCCAGTCTGAAAAACAACCCTTTGCCACCACAGTCTGTCTCCTACCATCAAGCCAATTTTGTATCTTCCTGAATCCCACATGATCTAACCTTACTAATCAGTCTCCCATGCAGAACCTTGTTGAAGGCCTTGCTAAAGTCCACATCAACAATGTCTACTGCTCTGCCTTAATCTACCTTCTTGGTCAGCTTTTCAAAAAATGCAATCAAGTTTGTGAAACATGATTTCCCACACACAAAGCCATGCTGACTATCCCTAATCAGTTCTTAACTTTGCAAATGCATGAATCCACGTAAGAATCTGTAAATCCATTTTTTAGAAATAGAATCAGTCTGAACATTGGAGCACAGACAGCCTCAGATAGGGCACTTCACACCTTCAATTTATTATCTGGGCCGACATGGCACCTATTGTTAAAGTTCACTTGAGAACGTAACTGTAAAAAAATTCTGGGATTTACATATGAAAGAACTGAAACCAACATGGTCATTCTAAAAGATGAGAGACTTAACAAACAATCCAGGTCTTTTTCAATATATAATTTCAGTTACATCACACTGTAAACTCATGCTATAAATTCTGTGTCTTACAATCTTATACTCCACAACCACCTGATGAAGGAGCAGTGCTCCGAAAGCTAGTGCTTCCAAATAAATCTGTTGGACTATAACCTGGTGTTGTGTGATTTTTAACCTGCAATAGGAAGGATATTATTAAACTGGAAAGGGTGAAAAAAGATCTGCAATGATGTTACTGAGACTAGAGCGCTTGATGTTGTGACTGAATAAGCTGAGACCTTTTTTCCCTGAAGCGTAAGAGGGTGAATAGCCATCATCTTTTAACCAGGGTAGGCAGTCCAAACTAGAGGATAAAGGTATAGCGTGAGAGGGGAAAGATTTAAAAGGACCTGAGGGGCAACTTTTTCGCACAGAGGAAGTGGAATGAGCTGCCAGAGGAAGTGGTAGAGGTGAGTACAATTACATTTAAAAGACATCTGGACAGGTACATGGATAGCAAATGTTAGAGGGATATGGGCCAAACGCAGACAAATGGGACTAGTTCAGTTTTGGAAACTTGGTCGGCACAGACAGGTTAGGGCTGAAAATGTGTTGCTGGAAAAGCGCAGCAGGTCAAGCAGCATCCAAGGAGCAGGAGAATCGACGTTTAGGGCGTGAGCCCTTCTTCAGGAACAGGTTAGGTTAGGCCCAAGGGTCTGTTTCCGTGCTGTATGACTCTATAACAAGAAATAAAGCATGGTATGTCGACCTGTAAACCAGCAAGTATAAAGTTAGTTGTGGAAACTGTTAGCCATGGAATGAGTACTTTATCTAAGATGTGGTTGTTCATTTATGAGCCATGATGAGATATTTGGCAGCAGGGGGCATACAGTTAAGTCTGATCATGATCTCATTTGAGTGCCAGATCCTCAAGGTTACAGAGCAATATTGAAGACTGGAAATCCTGGTCAATTTGCCTTTTTCCAATCCAAGGCATTTTCTTTTAAAATTGAATTTTATTCATTGATCAACCATTTCCTAACATTTCTTTACAGCACAAACTCTTGTAGTTTTTTTTGAGGAAAATTTTAGTTGGTCTTTACATTGATGTGTTTAAATTGTACCCTGATGCCAACTGCTGTTATTTTCGATAGATCAATGAATGGAATAATATTGCATCAGTAAAATACCTGCCAGAGTAAATCACACTCTAAATGTCCATGAAGATGGCATCATTAATCCGAGTGCTGTGTCTGAACAAAAAGTATGTGTCTTTACAATTAAAATTAGATCTGCATCACTGATGATGCAAACAAAATGCCATGATGCCTGCGATTATTCGCTTCAAGTGTTGAGTGGAGAGTATAGATAGCTAAATGGAGCTTGATGTGCCTCAGTCAGCTCAAGGTATACATTCACTAATGCAAAGGTAAACTCCGGCATGCATAATTCCTGAGGATGTACATTATGTTCCCCAGTCTGTCAGGTCTATATCCGAAATGTTAATTTAATTAAAACCTGTTGAATGTTTCGAGGTTTTTGAGTGTGTTTGTTTCGATGTCCAGCACCTTCAGTTTAGTTCAGTTTTGCTTTCTTGTCACCGAATATGCTGGACCAAATAATTACATGTGGTTAAGAACACATTGCGGTCATTCTACATGAAATTCAGACATCTACTCGTCATTGCAAATGAGTGTGTACTTCCAAATTATGGAGTGAATCTAAGTGGTACAATTCTGAGGAATGTCCTGCCGCTAGAAACGTTTTTGTTTTATTTAACCTGAAGAAGTATCTGCTTGCAACCAACTTCCAAGAACACCCTTGCAAAGTAATGTATTTGTTTATCGCCTCCTTCTCCCGGGCCACAGTAAGTCACTGTAATCAGGAGGGGTGCGAATTCTTTTCATGTTATAATAGCGGGATCCTACGCGTTTCATACCTCTGTGTTCTGTGGGGTTTATGAAATCACCATGTGTTCAGTTGTTGGCCAGGGATACCTTGTTGTACCAACCGGATACGATGTTGCAGGTTATGTTTGTGGATCGTGCTGCACCCCCCCCCCCCCCCCCCCGACTCTGCCTGAATGTGTGTATGAGAGCAGTTTCTCTCTCTGTGCAGGATGCCATATTGAGCGATTGGAGAGGCTGCAACTCGTGTGGAAAGGGAAGCAACTCAGAGGAACAGAGGCTTTGCACAGAGCCTTAGTAATAGCGAACCACGATGGCAGCTGCCGTCGGGAGGAAGCCCGTGAGTGCACCCTTGTCTTTAAAGTCTAATCTTGCTTGGCTTTTTAACCCGGAGCTGCGGAAGGGTTTGTTTGTTCTATTTCTGTCAATTAAATACCGCCAAACTGTATCGTTGTGAGGGGTTAAGAATGTGTGTGGCAGTTTAATTTGTTGTTTCAGGCAGCAGAGTATTTGTATTTATTGATGAGGTAGGCGAGTATAATTAAGGCATGCTCACCCCACCTTTTCCATTAATAAGTGTAAATGGCGTCGTTCTGGATGCTGGATTATTTGATGGTGCTGTGTTTGAAGGGTGAAAGAGCCGTGAGGGCTGAATGGAGAAGAGGGGAATGTGTTTTTAATTTGTACAGGCCACCGTTAGACCGGATGGGTTGGAATAGGATGCCTCCCTCTTGCTGCCTTCAGTCAGCTCAGTGCTCAATGAGCTTCCCCTCCAAACACATACAGACCGAAGGTTGTGGGCAAATAGGGGCCTGTGTTCGAGAGCTGTACTCCCGCACTGGCTCATCAACCGAACACGATATTTTCTTCTTTTGCCCCCCACTTTTCATAATTGTAAAAGTTCAGTTTGTCTGAAAGGATTAGTGATTCAGACTAAAGGCTGGTGTAAAGATCCCGTGCCCAAATTTTCGTGGTATAATCTTACAAATTTATCCATCCCAGTCATTTTATTCCACCCATATGTAAAGTTGCATACGGAGAGGGTTCTTTGTATCTTCCCCTGAACTGCTTAAATTTTCTTCCCGTTTGCCATGTGGCAGATCACGATTGTTAACATGTTTGGTTTGAGGAGGTAGAGGCCAAGGGGTGGGGCTTGTCTGACATCCCGTTAAAAGTTGGATAATATGCGACGTTTGCTATTAATTACTAATGGTTGAAACCATAATACCAGAGTTTCTGACCGTGGGATCAATCAAATACAAGCCCGATTATGAGTGAACATACCCAGAAAAACTTAATTGAATTACAGCCTTCAGGTTAATTTTTAAAAAAGCCTGCAGTGTGAAAAAGATAGCTTAGAATGGCAGTAAAAAGAAAGAACAATAGCAAGGAAAAATAATTGTAGGTGGGGATGACAGTATACTGTCGTTGCTGAAACGAATAGAGTACAGAACAAGCAGTATTAAATAGCTTGAGCAAAGACAAATGGATGATCTGATGTGGAGTTTAAAATCGCTAAGTTGGAATGGAATGTAGCTGTGGACAGAATTGAAAACAAGCCAAAGAATCTTGAAAGTTTATTTGCTGGGAACAGAACTTAGGACACCTAGGCGGATTCATTTAAGAGTCTCAGCTTTTTTTATGCTGATGGAAGGCAGATAAAAATGTTGTTCAGAATGTTTATCCTCAAGGTGCTGAATAAGTGAACTAGGGTTCTACCAGTAGTACCAAATAAGTAGTGTGCAGACGTTAACTGGAAGTTATGTGGTTGTGGTGCTGGATCTGTTGCAAGATACAGATTTCAGCTCTGGGTTGGATATAAAACTAGATTATGTATTGATCAGAATGATCTTGGGCAAGGGATAGCAATATATTGGTACAGGCACAAATCCAAAAGGATATGTGAAGTTTGAGCTGAAGGAAATTAATTTATCTAGAGTGGGATATTTGCCAGATGGTCTGCAGATTTGGCATTGGTCTTTGAAACTGTGAGATTGACATTGATCCATAATACAAATTGGCATAAATGTATTATTATGAAGGAAAAATGTGAAAATGATTGCATAAACTAATTGTTCTGAAAGGGTTAATGTTCATTTTACATCGACTCCACTCATTCTACTGATGCCAGACACTATGGGTGGGGACAAGGAGTTATACTGTAGTTTTTGGAGGGAGCAGATGATTCTGCACTTGCTTCCTAAGTTTCTAGTAATTACGCCTGGCCAGATGTAGTTGTCCTTACTGCTATTATGCAATAAACTTTTAAAAAAATCTAAGATCAATGCATAATCCTAGCTTTATATCCAAGCCAGAGCTGAAATCTGTGTCTTGCAGCTATCTAGCACCACAACCACATATGTCTAGTTATGTTCGATGCATACTTTATTGTGTATCCTGCACAATTAATCACCAGTTAGGCCCAAGACAAAGGTGGATTGTGGCAATGAATTACCTCAAACAACTCCTACCCAATGCTGTGTACTGATAAAGGTGGCAAACACCAGAATGTACCAGCAGTGCTCACCTAAGGAAACAGTGTATAAATGATAGTGAGACCCAGACAAGGATGAAGTCCTGGAATTCCTGAAGATTGTAGTATACTTTGGAAGAACCATTTGAGGTATTGCAGTGGCTTCTTTTGCTCTGAATGGGATGTATTTGTGCATAGTAAAAGCTATAAATATTAAAATCGAGTGTTGTCTTTTGCAGACAGGAAGGACATAGAGTCATGGTCATAGAGATGTTCAGCATGGAAACAGATCCTTCAGTCCAACTCGTCCATGCCGACCAGATATCCTAACCTAATCTAGTCCCATATGCCAGCACATGGCCTATATTCCTCCAAGCCCTTCCTATTCATGTCCCTATCCAGATGCCTTTTTAAATGCTGTAATTGTGTATGTTGTCTCTGTTTCTTCTCAACAAAACCGATGACACCCATTTTCTGGTTTATTTCTCTGGTTAAGGCATTGACTAATCACAGTCAGTCTGTTTAGTTTAAATTTTAAATGAAGGTTGACAGTTAACTGTCAGTCATCATCAAAGTGGGCCGCTCTCCATGCCAATGCCTCAATCAATCAGCACTCACTTCTCATAGCTTTGACAAGATGTGAATATTCTCAGCAATACTTTAAAAAGAGTAGAAAAATTAAGATTGGGGTTTTTCAAAACAACAAATTTAAAAGTAGTCAGAACTATAACAGGGAATGGTGATAGTTATGCTATGAAGAATGGTCTAGTTCTGGCCAGACAGTGATCCAAGTGTTGTGCTTTCAAGAATGATTACTTTTAAGGACGATTTAGCAGTTGTGCCTATGACTAGTAATGGCATAGTGAGTTTAAGAGAGTAATGATGCAAGTTTGGAATGTTTGTAGCAGATGGAAATGAAAAGGCATAACAGTCTATGCTGTGTGAATCGCTCTGACAATTTGTTCTGTATATTACTTTTGTGTCTAATAATTTTAGAAAATACTTTGTCATGACAATATTAGTAGTACTTCTGTTTTTGTAGGGCTATTAAATATGATAGAAATTTTGTAAGGAGTTCTGCTTTTGAACAATGCTATTGTAGGATATTCCTCTAGAATAAACATTTTGTACAGGAAATACAGAGTTAATGTTCTTGTATTTTGTCATGTTTTAGGACATTCTAAAGTATCTTGTGTGCAGTTGAGTAAATTAGAAATATACTCACTTCTTACATCGGGAGCATCATTGTCGATTTGAGGATCCCATATAAACGCATTTAAATTTGTTTTTAATGGTCATGGTTGACTTTTTGTTACAAAAACAGTTAACATATAACGGTTAAAAACTAGTTACACTGTTCTGTCAAAGGCAGATTTTGGTAAAGGAAGAACATAATAATAGCTGACAGCAACATCCATGGAACAGAATAGATAACTGAATTACAGATCATTTCCCAGTAATTTGAACAAAGCACATATTGTGATCATGAGTCAAATATTTTGCCGTTCATAATCATGGAGTTACTGAGAAATGGAGGTTTTCACTTCAGAAACTAAATATAAATTGCTTTAACTGTTACTGTGTGATTCACAGAAATGAATAGATTCCAAGTTTCTATTTTTCAACTTATTGACTTGTGGCTACTTCCAGTATTGTAGAGAAAGCTTAGAACAATTTAATTTTCTCTCCTGAAAGTATTGGCTGTGTGCTTGGATGACAATAAAGTAAAAAGAAAATGTGTCATAGTCCTAATGATCATAAGGCTGCTATCTCATTAGAGAGAGAGAGACGACTGGTAATGGTTTAACCTGAGGGTCATTTCCCCTCAGGTGAAGGGAGAGATTGAAAATGTGGACATTCATGGTAGCATCAACCAGTAACCCAGATTTGGATGCTTGGCGCTCACATTAATTGTGGAGGATAGTTTGGGGGATATGGTGGCAACATCTTATCAAAATCATGCACAGTTGAGTGAATGTGGTGTGGTTGATGTGCTGCTGGAATAAATCGGCACAAAAATACTGGTTGGTTGGAGTACAAAGAGCAGCTATTCCATAAGCAAACTTATGTACAATTAGAGATGTTCTGTTCATGTGACTTGGCATTTTTTGGTGCAGAGCATTGATTATGACAGATTGCGTGTCACTCCAATTGATAATGGAAAGTAACAATTTGTGATGGAACTACTCCTATAGATATGTCATCTATGATTACATTTGCCTTCCACTGATAGTACTGAAACACTTCTACTGATGAAAGGATATAATTACAACACAGAGAATTAGCAGTACACAATATTGGCATGGGAAATTACCCAAAGAGTTGAGAGGAAGCATGCACAGATGTTAGATTTTTCATATGTGATGTACACAGGAAATAGTTGAATCATTGGCAGGATTTATTTTAAGAGAATATTATCAGTGATGTGGAGTACCTTCAACCAATCAAAGCACACATTTCTGTCCCATTAAATCCTGGAAACTCTGCCCACTGCTGGAAAGCAATTTTTATTCAACCATTTAACTAAGTTACGATCATATCATTAGGAGATAATCTGGTTCTAAAGCAGCTTTTTAGTTGGGCAAAAATATTTCAAATTGTTTAATTTTGTGACTGGTAAATTACACATTATCAAAATAAAATTGTAGTAAATAGCTGCTGCTTTAGTTTTGCATCTATTATATACAGTAAATCCCTTGAGCCATTGCATAAATAGCCTAATGATTCATGCAGCACTACATGTCCCCAGTCCAAAACTTTGTGCTGTTATCCTTGGCTTTAGCTTCAATTGTTTAACAAATGTTGGTCCAAAGAAATGAGTATTAACAGAAGAACGTGCTTGTTCCTAATCATCCTGCTATCCTCTTTGTTCATTTCCATGACTGGTGTAGTGTCAGAAACACAAGGATAGACTGATATAGAGAAACAGAGGGGTAGAGGTCACGTAATTGGATCAGAAGGAAGAAGTACTACAGAAAAGGGAGGGTAACAGTATGAGCTATGCTATTGGTGAACAAAAATGACCGGGAGAGGAGTGAGAATGCTTATTAGAAAAAAATAAGAAGTCTCCACTTGTCCCTATCCATCGTTGTGCTGTAACCTGAAGTGTCCTCCTAGATTCAAGATTGGGAGGCACCGATGTTGGACTGGGGTGTACAAAGTTAAAAATTGCACAACACCAGGTTATAGTCCAACAGGTTTATTTGGAAGCACTAGCTTTCGGGCAATCACCTGATGAAGAAGCAGCACTCCGAAAGCTAGCGCTTCCAAATAACCTGTTGGACAATAACCTGGTGTTGTGTGATTTTTAATTTCCGAGATTCAAAGTCTGGTCACCTTCTTGATCTTGGCTGTGGCCGGAAACCTACATCCGGATGTGAGTTTCTACATTCCACCATGTGTTTCTCTCACATCTCAACGTGGGGCTTTAGCTTAGTCACTGTTGTTAGTTGTTTTTCCCTTTTAAATCTTTCATAGCAAATTCCTAGCACCATAGGATGTTCTTTGTTTACACTTTATAAATCTTTGTCATTGCAAGTTTGATCATGACGTTACAAAACAATAATTGCAAATAATTTTGACCACATTTGTGGAAATTTGTCTTTCTTAGTGAGAGAGTGGTTGACCCTTTGGAAGTAAACAAATTAATACAAATACTACTGGAGGCACAAGCACTTTCCTTGAGAGGACAATTTGTTTGGTGATTCTTCTCTGCTTGGTACCAGAGGAGAAAATATAAACAGTTGCTGACAGCAGTTTAGTCACATCTCCGACTTTTGGTCTTGTCAGTGAATTGATGCTTCGTTTTCTGTGTGAAGACCACATGTGTACTTCCAGCTTTTCTCTTACTTTGGCACTTTTTACACATTTTCCTGAAGTCACAAGTGTGACTGATAAATGGCACGTGTACTTTTTGCACATCTGCAATAGTTTTAAAGTTATATCTGTTAATTCAGTGTAAATGCAAATACGCGGGCAGTTATCCTTTATCACCAGATGCTTCCTGTTGAGTGAATGGAAAGAAAACTGAGTTGTTTCGCAGAATTACTTCTAGTTGGAGATTATTTTTTAAACAAATTAGTTATCACATCTTTCTTACCACTTTCAAACATGTTTCAACAATTGTAGAGGGGAGTAGCATTAAAATGGCTTGAGTGAGCATTTTGGGCTGACTGAGCACTGGGTGTGGCTGTATGGTTTTTAGCTCCTGGATCTAGCTTTTTCTTGACTTGACTCTGGTGATTTGGTGAGAACCACTTCCTGACGGGGATCTTCAGTGTCAGAGGCAACCTGCCAATTAATTTATCGTCTTCCATGGCTGCTAAAGTTGTGGCTTTAACTCTAATTCTAGTTTGATAGCAATAATTCCTAAGAGTTTGTTAACCTCTTGCTAACTGAAAGTGTCAAAAGAAAATGGTCAACTCCAACAGCATAGCCTTTTCTAATTGTAATACTTTTTTTGTTGGCTGGCGAATGGAGATAAGAGGCTTGTGCAAGATGTTTGATGTGTTTGTAATGGTGAACTTGAAATTCTGTACAAATTTAATAAATTTGTTTTTTTCATATCTGTTTGCATTGTAAGTATTTTGGCTCAAAGATACAAGCTGAATTCAAAACCAAGATAACATTCTTATAAGAGAAACATGTCTGCAAAGATACTTTCACCTCATCTTTCTGATATCATGCTGCAGTTTGAATGTTTGGTGTCCCTCCTGACATTTCATGCTGTTATCAATTTATTTAAAGCATGGGAATTTATCCAATGTATTGTCTATTCATTACTTCAGTACCACAGGCTGAATGCTGTACAGTACGTATTTGTTATCAAGGATGATTGCTGTGCATACTGCTATCTGAATCATCATAAAACCAGTATGATTCAGTATTGTTTTGCCTCACTTACTTAGGTGAGCATTTATGTATTTTTTTACTTCCTCTCATAAATAACCCTTTTACATACAAATAGTCACTGCTTTTTGGTGTAAGGGAGCCTGTCCTGATCTGAGAACAGTAGGTCTGACCTTTCGTGGTGATATTCGGTCAGTAATATTTCTGCTTAACCCAAGCATACTTATTAGGATGATGGCAGTCAGATAGATCTTACTGTGCCTGTTCACTAGAAAGAATGAAGTAACTGAAAATTAGTTTCTTAATGCAATTTTACTTGGACTTTATTGTCCAGTTCTCTCTCCTTATCAGCCTGCCCCATGGAAGAGAAGAAAATATTTGCCTTTGTATAGTGCCTTTCATGTCCTCCAGACATCTCAGTGTTTCGCATTAGTTGACTATTCTTTGAAGGAAACAAGACTTTAAAACATCAATAAGATTTATGTCCAGCTTTTATTTTCTGAAAAGTAATGTTGCTGAAGGATTACTATTGATCAGAAGAACAGTTTGCTCAAAACAGCTATTAATGATCAGAACAGGAGCCCTGTCTGATTTACCCACTTTAAGTACGGAGTTTGGTTGACCTTTTTCCTGAATGTAGAGACTTTTAATCCCAAGGTAGATGTGTTATGACACATCTCTGAAGCATTTGGGATTTAAATTCAAATTGACTGGCTCAAACATTGGGTCACTACCACTGTACTACAAGAATCTTCATAGGAGGCTTGGTTGATATAATTTCGTTAGTAAGGGTCATCAAGTGATATATGAAGCAAAAGCAGTTTAATACAGCTGATCTGTAGCTTAGCCCTAATGTTATAGCTATTTTCTAATCAACCTGTCCAGAGCAGTTCTTGCACACCTCTGGAGTGAGTGGGACTTGAACCTGAGCCTCCTGGTTCATAAGTAGTGACGCTGCTACTGTGCCACAAGCCCCAAAAGCCTTTGGTGGAGTTGCTGTTGTTTAACTGATGGCAACTGCGACCAGTTGTAATGTGTTTGTTGCTTTCTTGGATATAGGGCTTTTGTGGTATGCTGGTAGTGTCCCCACCTCTGAGCCAGAAGACCCATGTTCAAGTCCTGCCTGCTCCAGAGGTATGTAATACCATCTTTGATGTGGTTGATTCAAAAATATTTTGCTTCCTTGGATGAGTTTGGTTAACTCTTCATCAACTCAGGATTGAAGCTGGGTTAGGCCTGGCATGTTTGGCACAGCTGCTCACCAGGGAAATTTGCTGAGCCAGACTCTGTAGAGAAGTAATGAAATTAAATTAGTTCTTTGTGTCTTTTCTGTATTAATGTGTTTTGTGGCCTTTTGCCTATATTCCATCAGAACATGGAAGTTTGTTTTGTACCAACAGTGCTGTCTTTATTTTAGCAACATTTTTCCAGAATTTGTTTCATGTTCAGTTGACTCAAAGAAATAATTTGCATTGAAATGGTACCCGATTTCAATTTCAGAGTTGCAATGGCCTAAGCTTTAAAACCAATAAGTTACTTTTCCAGTATGTGCAATGTGACTAAGTGGACAAACAGTACAATGTTTCCTCTCATCTGATAGTACAGCATTCCTTCAATTTTTCATCATTCTGATTAGGGAAAGCGATGGTTTAATGGTAATATCTCTAAACTATTAATCCAGAGACCCAGGTAATGTTCTGGGGATCTGGATCTGAATCCTGCCACGGCAAATGGTGGAATTTGAATTCACTAAAAATCTGGAATTAAGAGTATAATGATGACAATTATCGATTATGAAGGCAAACCCTTCTGGATCACTAATTTAGGGAAGGAAACTGCTGTCCTTATTTGGTCTGACCTACAACTGACTCCAGACCCCCAGCAATGTTGTTGATTCTTAACAATTCTCTGGGTAATTAGGGATGGGCAATAAATGCTGGTGATGCTCACAATATGCAAACTAGTCTCATAACCTATTTCTTTAAGGCTCTATAATTTTGATGAATGTGCAAGTCCCATGTACCTTTTGTTGTATAACTCCACTCCAATTTTGAATTCCCATCCCTTGAGATGAAAGCCACTGCCATTCCTGCATTTGATTTTTTTGTGAATGTTAATTAGCTTGAAATCATCCCTAAATTCCTTATTCCTCCACAGTTCCTAGTCAACATCGTGAAAAGATGAATACAGAAAGTTTTAGTCAAGGATAATTTAGGCCTTTGAAAGTAGATAAGGGTACAATACAAATTAAACCAAGAATATAGCAGAAGTAATTTTTGTCATTCTCTACCTTAGAGTAATAGAATAAAATACTTGACATTATAGGGAATAATGAATCAAAGGTCAGACCTCACTGAAGTTAATGGAAATATGGAAACAGTATTTTAAAAACTCAAGGTAATACAAATTGAGAAATCATCATGACCTCATGGTTTCCACTCTCCTGTTTTAAAGAAAGTGTTTGAGAAAATTCCAGCTGCTTTAAGTCATAAACTTTTAATGCTCTTTAATTCAGGAATTGTCCCTTTTTTATTTTGGAAAATGGCAAATGAAAGACATCAGGAAATTATAAAATTGTTATTCAAACATCTGTTGTGGGGATGCCTTTGCATTTTAAAATTAAGAACAGAGAAATCATGATTTAAGAATTTGAGTGGATTACAGTGAGCTGAGTTGAATTTTCAAAGGCAGATAATATTAAATGAACTTGATTATAATCTTTGAATAAATAATCAAAGTATGTTATATTGAAGAATGAACAGTACAGAGGAGATTTGTCCCTGGATGTAATTTATTGTGAACTTATGGAAGATTTGATAAAGTTACACCTAAGGAACTATTACCTAAATGGAAAGCTAATAGAATTAAATACGTATTATTGATTTGGTAAAGTAGTGTAAAGCTACAAATGAGGAATAATAGGTATGTACTGGAAGACTTTCCTTAAGGTCATAGAGTCAGAGATGTACATCACAGAAGCAGACTCTTTGCTCCAACCCATCTGCACCGACCAGGCATTTCAATCTGACCTATTCCCATTTGCCAGCTTTTGGCCCATATCCTTCCAAATTCTTCCTGTTCGTATACCCATCCAGTTACCTTTTAAATGTTGAGGTGTTTAGGATTTTAAGAGTAATTGCTAATGTATCTGTTGCCAATTTTCTGTTGGCTGAAATTCTAGGACAAGGGTGTATAACCTTAAAGTCAGATTCAGGTCATTCAGGGGAGAAGTTAGAAATTAATTTTCATAAATAGTCAAATATTCCTTCCCTAAAAAAGTGGATTCCAGTTCAATTATCATTTTAATTCTGAGATTAATTGCTGGTCAAGAATATTAAGTGATAATGGAGCCCAAGAGGAAAAGTTACGATACAGACCCTTCATAATTTCATTTAACAGGCTCAAGTAACTGAATGACTACTCCTGTCCAATCATATACACTCCTGGTCAGCTTTCCATCTTTCACTCTTTACAAACTTGATGTCATCTGCAATTCTGCTACTTCTATCCAAACACTGATCAAATGTCATTCACCTGCCTCTCATCTGCTTGGATATATGATAATTGGCTGGTGGTCCACAAATGTCTGAATTTTTAAGCAACCATTTCCCCAATCTCCTGTTGCTTCAGGGCCTCCACTAATCCTATCTCTGCTACACTTTAAGAGGTGTATTTTGTCCTTGTTTCTTTAATAATGAAGAGATGATGAGGGGGTGAGAGAGAGGGATTTGGGGCAGATATAACTCACCCACTTTTAACACTGGATTTTGTCAGACAGCAGTCAGGTCTTGAGGCTCAACCAATTGGGCCACACATACTACTTAAAAAAAAAGGATTTGGAAGCCGCAGATGGGAGGTCCACGGTAGTCATTTCTGCTTTGGGGCTTGTGAACTCAGAGTTAGATCTTACTGGCAGTTGCAACCAATGATTTGGGAAGCCCTGGTATAGGCTACATAGCTTTGGGCTTATTCCACTTCTAGATCTCTTCATATCTTTATTTCTCTTTCCTCTTTTAAGGCCTTCCTTAAAAGCTTACTCCTTTAACTGACCTTTTGCTCACCTGTCCTGATGTCTCCTCCTTTGGTATGGTGTTAATTTTTGTTTTTGTTTGTCTGCCCCGGAGCTCATTATGAAATATGATTCTATAAATTGTTTAACTTTCAGCTCCTAACCACCAAAATTACTGTGTCACCTGACAATGTCATCTGAAAACTGGAGGATGACCCTTCTAACTTGGGCAAATGAATGTTACCTTTGATCAGCTGTTACCCTTAAAATAATCTGTGTTTCCTTGAAAATTGATGAATTCATTTTCAAACTTGTCAATTTTAATTCTGAATGTACTGGTGTGTTGATTGTACTCATCGTGGATTCACTGTTTGGAAAGATTTGCCTCCAGTTAAAAGCTGGCAGCAGTAAATATAATGCTTACTGTATATGTTTTGTAAAACATGTTAGTGTAGTTACAGATCCTACATGGTGACTATTAGCACATCCCAGACTACGGACAGTTTGTGATTTTGAGGAATGGCATGTCTTTGAAGCTGGTGACAAGGAAGGAATTTGTATCATGTACCTTAGATTATTGTGCAGGTATTTTCAGAACAAGATCAGACCAGGAGGTCACCCTGATACGAGCATTGTGTTATCTTGATGTTATCTTCAATATGTAACAACTCATTGTTGTACATCAAACATTGCCTCTTATCTGAATACTTGTAGTGTAATGCATGGTATGAAATACCTTAGCAGAAAATCGATATGTTGGATCTAGGCATTTGCCAACTTTCTGCTTATTAACTTATTTTTACAACAGTTCTCTAAAAATAATTATTTGTGTATTAAAATGGCTTTTGTTTTGTACCTTTTTATCTTGGAATCTTTATTACATTGGATTTATGATAAACATATAATGTACCAAGAGTGCATTTTAAAAAAAATAGTAACATGGAAAAAAATAAGTCCTGACATGGAGCAATGTTTGTCCAGAATAAATTCCTCATGAATGTGGCATACAGTCTGTGTCTTTGAGGAGTGTGCAATCTGAGTGTGTCTTGTTTGTCATGCCTGCACTTGTAACTGGGGCAGAAGTTGCATAATGTACATATATGTTCCAGTCATGAAACAAGTGTTTTTTTTGGTGAGGTGGGGGGTTGAAGGAATTTGACTGTTGGACAACTGCTACATACTTAACATTTGACCACCCCCCCCCCCTCCCCAAATTAAGATATTCAGATGGAGTTTTTACTGGGGTTTAAAATGTTTTGTGCACTGGTTGAATCCTAGAATCCCTACAGTGTGGAAGTACGCTATTCAGCTCATCAAATCCACACTCAACTGCCGAAGAACTTCCAACCTAGATCCACTCTATCCCCATAACCCTGCATTCCCCAAAACTAACCCACCTAGCCTGCACATCCAAGGACACTATAGGTAATTTGGCCTGGCCAATCCACCTAACCTGCACATCTTTGGACAGTGGGAGGACACCCATGCAGACATGGGGAGAAGGTGTGACCGAGGCAGTCACCAAGGGTGGAATCAAAACTGGGTCCTTGGCTGCAAGGCAGCAGAGTTAACCACTGAGCCACCATACTGCCCTGTAATTTTATAAAGTCATAAAGATGTACAGCATAGAAACAGACCCTTCAGTCCAACTCGTCAATGCCAGCCAGATCCTAACCTAATTAATTCCCATTTGCCAGCACATGGCCCTCGAAACCCTTCCTATTCATACACCCATCCAGATGCCTCTTAAATGCTGTAATTGTACGAGCCTCTGGCAGCTCATTCCATACACTCGCCACCCTCTGCGTGAAGAAGTTGCCACATCGGTCCCCTTTATATCTTTCCCCTCTCACCCTAAACCTATGCCCTCTAGTACTGGACTCTCAGGTTAAATAGACACGGTCTTTACCCTATCATAGTCATAGAGGCATAGTCATAGAGATGTACAGCATGGAAACAGACCCTTCAGTCCAACCCGTCCATGCCGACCAGATATCCCAATGCAGTCCAGTCCCACCTGCCAGCACCTGGCCCATATCCCTCCAAACCCTTCCTATTCATATACCCATCCAAATGCCTCTTAAATGTTTCAATTGTACCAGCCTCCACCACCTCCTCTGGCAGCTCATTCCATACACGTAAACCATCTGTGTGAAAAAGTTGCCCTTTCGGTCTCTTTTATATCCTTCCCCTCTCGCTCTAAACCTATGCCCTCCAGTTCTGGACTCCCCGACCCCAGGGAAAAGACTTTGCCTATTTATCCTATCCATGCCCCTCGTAAACCTCTATAAGGCCACCCCTCAGTCTCTGACGCTCCAGGGAAAACAGCCCCAGCCTGTACAGCCTCTCCCTATACCTCAAATCCTCCAACCCTGGCAACATTCTTGTAAATCTTTTCTGAACCTTTTCAAGTTTCACAACGTCTTTCCAATAGGAAGGAGACCAGAATTACATGCAGTATTCCAACAGTGGCCTAACCAATGTCCTGTACAGCCGCAACATGACCTCCCAATTCCTGTACTCAATACTCTGACCAATAAAGGAAAGCACACCAAACGCCGCCTTCACTATCCTATCTACCTGTGACTCTACTTTCAAGGAGGTATGAACCTGCACTCCAAGGTCTCTTTGTTCAGCAACACTCCCCAGGACCTTAGCATTAAATGTATAAGTCCTGCTAAGATTTGTCTTTTGAAAATGCAACACCTCACATTTATCTAAATTAAACTCCATCTGCCAATCCTCAGCCCATTGGCCCAACTGCTCAAGATCCCATTGTACTCTGAGGTAACCTTCTTCACTGTCCACTACACCCCCTATTTTGGTGTCATCTGCAAATTTACTAACTATACCTCCTATGTTCACATCCAAATCATTTATATAAATGATGAAAAGTAGTGGACCCAGCACCGATCCTTGTGGCACACCACTGGTCACAGGCCTCATTCTATATCTTCCATGTCTTTCTCCATAGTAAGCACTGATGCAAAATACTCGTTTAGCATCTTTCCCCCATCTCCTGCGGCTCCACATAAAGGCCGCCTTGTTGATCTTTCGAGGGGCCTTAATCTCTCCCTAGTTACCCTTTGGTCCTTAATGTATTTGTAAAAACCCTTTGGATTCTCCTTAACCCTATTTGCCAAAACTATCTCATGTCCCCTTTTTGCCCTCCTGATTTCCCTCTTAAGTATACTCCTACTGCCTTTATACTTTTCTAAGGATTCACTCTATCTATCCTGTCTATACCTGACATATACTTCCTTCTTTTTCTTAACCAAACCCTCCATTTCTCTTGATATCCAGCATTCCCTACACCCACCAGCCTTTCCTTTCACCCTAACAGGAATAAACTGACTCTGGACTCTTGTTATCTCATTTCTGAAGGCTTCCCATTTTCCAGCCTGCCCCCAAGATTAAACATCTGCCCCCAATCAGCTTTTGAAAGTTCTTCCCCAATACCGTCAAAATTAACCTTCCTCCAATTTAGAACTTCAGCGTTTAGATCTGGTCTATCCTTGACCATCACTATTTTAAAACTAATAGAATAATGGTCGCTGGCCCCAAAGCGCTCCCCCACTGACACCTCAGTCACCTTCCTTGCCTTATTTCCCAAGAGTAGGTCAAGTTTTGCACCTTCTCTAGTAGGTACTTCCACATACTGAATCAGAAAATTTAAATGCAACATTAACTGTAGGACTTTCTCCGAGATTTGTATGGACATAGTGGCCAGACCAGTTGGAATGATCATTTTGTTGCACTGATCTGTCATACAATGGAAATGCTAAGTTCATATCTTATTCTCAGACCAGTACTGAGCATTTAAGTTGAATGATGTTAGACAAAACTGCAAAATGAATGCTATGCCAGATAGTTGATCACGGCCTTGAGCTTAGTTAGCCACTTTTTAAGTAGGGAAATGATAGAGCATCTGAATTTGCCTCAGTTTCCCTTGGTTATAAAGAGACGGTTTTTTGGAAAAAATGCATAACTGGGTGATGGTAGGATCGCGTTCCTGCTTCAAATGTGAATCTATAAAATGACTGTTGTGGTTTAAATTAGTAATGGAGGGCTGCTGCCACCAGTTTTCTCAAAGTCACTGCCTTGAGAAATGGCTTTGCAGAGGTTAGAATCTATGTTTGGGTTTCAATCGCGACAGTGATTTTCATACTTATCAATTCCGTAATTATTTTAATATTTTTCTTATAGGAATAAAACCTTTCAAAATTGATCCATTCATAGATTTAAGCCCATTTGATTTCCACCCCTAATGCAGCATCCCAGAAGATCCTAGTTTTGTTTTGATTTAAGTCCATTTGTCCAGCAAAAGAATAGTTTATTTGAAAGGTTTCTGAGCACAACAGAATTTGCGTTTTTAATTGTATATTCGATCTGAAAAAGCTGAAAAATCCAGTGTTCACTGGCATCTATACAACCTGCATACAAGATGTTTCTATGAGTGGTTAGAAATAAATCAAAGAAGTGAGTCATCTTTACTTGGGTGGCAAGTGTTATAACACTGAGGAGATTGAAAGTGGGGCTGTGTATTATCGCAAGGGAGATTGAATTGAGAAGGTATAACAACATTGAGGAGATTGAAATGCAACTGGAAGCAGCAAAGTTACTTTTGCTTTTGTATAGTGTATATAACTACAAGTTTTTTTTAGATTAGATTACGTACAGTGTGGAAACAGGCCCTTTGGCCCAACAAGTCCACACCGCCCCGCCGAAGCGCAACCCACCCATACATTTACCCCTTACCTAACACTACGGGCAATTTAGCATGGCCAATTCACCTAACCTGCACATCTTTGGACTGTGGGAGGAAACCAGAGCACCCGGAGGAAACCCACGCAGACACTGGGAGGATGTGCAAACTCCACACAGTTAGTTGCCTGAGGTGGGAATTGAACCCGGGTCTCTGGCGCTGTGAGGCAGCAGTGCTAACCACTGTGCCACCGTGCCGCCCATTATTGGCCAGCACTTAGTTCAGTACAATAGAGCCTTGTGCAAGTCTTAGGTCCTGCATTTTCATAAGAGATGTCGCAATTATCTGTCAAAGCTTTAGTAGAAGCTTTGATTTGGAGATGCCGGTGTTGGACTGGGGTGTACAAAGTTAAAAATCACACAACACCAGGTTATAGTCCTACAGGTTTAATTGAAAGCATGCTAGCTTTCGGAGCGACACTCCTTCATCACCTGATGAAGGAGTGTCGCTTCAAAAGCTAGTGTGCTTCCAATTAAACCTGTTGGAGTATAACCTGATGTTGAGTATTTTTTAACTTAGTAGAAGCTTGGCAAAGAGAGACCAGATAAATGGCTGAAGAGCCTTTTTTTTTAAGTGTTTCCACAGAAATTATTACAGGAGGTTAGAACAGTTCTTATAAGAGTTCGGGGCCAGGCATAGATCGTGTCCTCATGAACTTGTTAGAAGAGCTCAAGCTGTTGCTGTCCCTGCTGGATCTGTTTGTAGGTTTGGGGCTTATTCAGTAACAAGTTGAAAATGCTCTGATTAGCATTTTGAAAAACTATGAACGTGATAGCAACCAAGACAAAACACAGTAAATAAGCATAAGTAGGAACTGAGCTGTTTGGGCTTTTAGACCAGACTTGAAAGCCACTTTGACCACATGGCCCACAAGTTTTTGTGTAGGCATCTTTCAGATGCATTATGGAGGGAAAAGAAATAGTAAAGCTAGCAAGTAACCAATGGGATTTTTTAAAAAAGAAAAATGTTTCATGAAAGAGTTGTTCATGCGACCCATACAATTTGTAGGTTTTATTCACAGGTTGGTATTTACTGGGATCTATAAGATGGAAAATGTGGAGGTTTGGAGATGGAAATCTCAGGTGGGATTTCATTGGAGGGTTGGGATTCCAAGATTAGGTCAGTGGAATTGCAGTGATTGTCTGGGCCTTGCACTAACTGATTATCTGATGACAGGTTCCATATGTAGAAATGTACAAAATAGGAGTAGGCTATTCAGCACTGTGAGCCTGCTCCACTATTCAATATGATACTGATTGTTCCAACTCAGCTTGTTCCTGCTTTATCCCCAAGTGCTATATATTCCAACTCCTCAGAATCATGTAATGTGTTAGCCTCAACTACTTTCAGTGAATTGCACAGGCTCACCACTCTGAGTTAAGACATTATTCTCATCTACGTCCTAAATGGTTTACCGTGTGCCCTTAAACTATGACCTCTGGTTCTGGCCTCTCCTGTCATCAGGGACATAAACCCTGTTTAGACATAGAGTCATAGAGATGTGCAGCACAGAAACAGATCCTTCGGCCCAACTCGTCCATGCCGACCAGATATCCTAACCTAATCTAGTCCCATTTGCCAGCACTTGGCCCACTTCTAAACCCTTCCTATTCATCCATCCATCCAGATGCCTTTTAAATGTTGGAATTGTACCAGTCTCCACCTCTTCGTCTGACAGCTCATTCCATACACACCACTCTCTGCGTAAAGAAGTTGCTCCTTAAGTCCCTTTTTAAATTTTTCCCCTCTCACCCTATACCTACACCCTCTAGTTCTGGACTCCCCCACCCCAGGGAAAAGACCTTGTCTGTTTACCCTATCCATGCCCTTCATAATTTTATAAACCTCTATAGGGTCACCCAAAGTTCATGAGACACAATTTCCCATACACAAAGCCATGTTGACTATCTCTAATCCGTGCTTGCCTTTCCAAAGACATGTAAATCCTGTCCCTCAGGATTCCCTCTAACAACTTGTCCACCACCAATGTCAGCCTCACTGGTCTGTTGTTCCCTGGCTTTTCCTCACTATATTTCTGAAACAGTGGTACCACGTTAGCCAACCTCCAGTCTTCCGGCACCTCATTTGTGACTTATCGATGATATAAATATCTCAGCAAGAAACCCAGCAATCACTTCCCTCGCTTCCCACAGAGTTCTAGGGTGCACCTGATCAGGGAGCAACGAGAAGAGCGGGAGCTGCAGGGAGGTAAGTTTCCCACTTAAAAGGAACTTACCTTGAGAGTCAGGCCTCCGTTTTTTTGGTGCAGCGAAGAGAGAGGCTGCTGGGAAGGTAAATTATTGCTCTAAAAACTTACCTCCTGAATAGGCGGAGCGCACACTGAGCAGGAGTGGACTGCGGACTGCTGAGTAAGTGAAGTAATATATTTGGGCAGTTGCATTACCTAAAACATGCATTACTTAGGTAGTGTCACCCACCCATCCTCTTCCTCTAACCAAAAAAAAAGATTCTGCGCATCGGATTGATAAAGTAACTAGGTTTTTTAAAATTGTTTGTTTTTCAATAGCCTCTTTGGGAATTTAGAATAGTGGGAATGGGGGTTAAGGCGGTTGAATGTTCCTCCTGCAGAATGTGGAAGTAAAGGTCACCACTATTGCCCCTGGTAACTTCATCTGTGGGAAGTGCACCCAACTCCAACTCCTCGAAAACCGAGTTGGGGAACTGGAGCTGGATGAACTTCGGATCATTCGGGAGGTGGGGGGAGTTATTGAGAGGAGTTACATGGAGGTAGTCACACCTCAGGTACGTAAAAGGCAGATGGGTTACAGTCAGGGGACGGAAAGAGAACCGGCAGACAATGCAAGGATCCTCTGTGGACATTCCCCTCAATAACAAGTGTACTGTTTGGATACTGTTGTGGGTGATCGACTGACCAGGGATAAGCCATGGGGTACAGGTCTCTGCCACAGAGTCTGTCCCTGTTGCTCAGAAGAGAAGGGGGGAAAAGAGGAGCAGAGCGTTAGTCATTGGGGATTCCATAGTTAGGGGGACAGATAGGAGGTTCTCTGGGAACGTGAGAGACTCGCGGTTGGTGTGTTGCCACCCAGCTGCCAGGGTTTGTAATGTCTCGGATCATGTTTTCAGGATCCTTGAGGGGGAGGGGAAGCAGCCCCAAGTTGTGGTCCACATTGGCCTTAACGACATAGGTAGGAACAGAGATGGAGATTTAAGGCAGAAATTCAGGGAGTTAGGGTGGAAGCTTGGAGCTGGAACACAGAGTCATTATCTCTGGTTTGTTGCCTGAGCCACGTGCTAGCGAGGCGAGGAATAGGGAGAGAGAGGAGTTGAACACATGGCTACAAGGATGGTTTAAGAGGGAGGGTTTCAGATAGCTGGATAATTGGGGCTCATTCTTGGGTAGGTGGGACCTCTTCAAACAGGATGGTCTATACCTGAACCAGAGGGCTACCAATACCCTGTGTGAGAGATTTACTAATACTCTTTGCAAGGATTTACATTAATTCAGCAGGGAGATGGGAACATAAATTGTAGTTCCAGTATCCAGGAGGTTGAGAGTAGTGAGGTCAAAAATAAGGTTTCAAGGTCGCAAGAGTGGACCAGTAAGCAGGAAGGTGGTTTGAAATATGTCTACTTCAACGTCAGGAGCATCCGGAATAAGATGGGTGAACTTGCAGCATGTGATGGTACCTGGGACTTTGATATTGTGGCCATTTCGGAGACATAGATAGAGCAGGCACAGGAAAAGTTGTTGCAGTTCTGGGATTTAGATGTTTAAGCAAGAACAGAGAAGATGGTAAAAAAGCGGGGGGTTAGATGGGATTCGCTATAATATGGAAGCAGGGCATTTGGCCTGTCCACACCGACCCACCGAAGAGTACCCCCTCCCTCCAGACCCATTCCCCTACCCTATATTTACCCCTGACTGATGCACCTAACACTATGGGCAGTTTAGCATGGCCAATTCACCTGACCTGCAAATCCGACCTGACTGGAGGAAACCCGCGCAGACACTGGGAGAATGTGCAAACTCCACACTGACAGCCACCTAAGGCGGGAATTGAACTCGCACCCCTGGCACTGTGAGGCAGCAGTGCTAACCACTGAGCCACTGTACCACCCACAAAGCAATGACAAACACAGACACTGCAAGTGCAAACCCCAATGCTACACATTGGATGTGGCATTGTTCGTCAAGGACAGTATTACATTGGCAGAAAAGACTTTTGAGGACTCGTCTACTGAGGTATTATGGGCTGAGGTTAGAAACTGGAAAGGAGAGGTCACTCTGGGAGTTTTCTGTAGGCCTCTAAATAGTTCCAGAGATGTAGAGGAAAGGATAGCAAAGATGATTCTGGATAGGAGCGAGAGTAATAGGGTGATTGTTATGGGGCACTTTAACTTTCCAAATATTGACTAGAAATACTATAGTTCAAGTACTTTAGATAGGTCAGTTTTTGTCCAATGTGTGCAGGAGGGTTTCCTGATGCAGTATGTATACAGGCCCACAAGGGGTGAGGCCACATTGGATTTGGTACAGGTGTTTGATTTGGATGCAGGTGAGTACTTTGGTGATAGTGACCACAAATCGATTATGTTTATTTTAGTGATGGAAAGGGATGGATGTATACTGCAGGTCAAGAGTTATATCTGGGGGAAAGGGAATTATGATGTGAATAGGCAAGATTTAGGATGCATAGGATGAGGAAGGAAACTGCAGGGGATGGGCACAATTGAAATGTGGAGCTTATTCAAGGAACAGCTATAGCATGTCCTTGATAAGTACGTACCTGTCAGGTAGGGTGGAAGTGGTCGAGTGAGGGAGCCATGGTTTACTAAAGAAGTTGAATCTCTTGTCAAGAGGAAGAAGGCAGCTTATGTTAGGATGAGATGTGAAGGTTCAGTTAAGGAGCTTGAGAGTTACAAGTTAGCCAGGAAAGACCGAAAGAGAGAACTAAGAGCGAGGAGGGGACATGAGAAGTCGTTGGCAGATAGGATCAAGGGAAGGCCTAAAGCTTTCTATAGGTATATCAGAAATAAAAGAGTAAGATTAGGGCCAATCAAGGGCAGTAATGGGAAGTTGTGCGTGGAGTTCGAGGAGAAAGGAGAAGCGCTAAATGAGTATTTTTAGTCGGTATTCACATTGGAAGAAGACAATGTTGTCGGGGACAATACTGGGATACAGGCTACTAGACTAGACGGGATTGAGGTTCACAAGAAGGAGGTGTTAGCAGTTCTGGAAAGTGTGAAAATAGATAAATCCCCATCATGTGCCGGATGGGATTTATCCTAGGATTCTCTGGGAATCCAGGGAGGAGATTGCTGAGCCTTTGGCTTTGATCTTTATGCCATTATTGTCTGCAGGAATAGTGTCAGAAGACTGGAGGATAGCAAATGTTGTCCTCTTGTTCAAGAAGGGGAGTAGAGACAACCTCGGTAATTATATACTGCTCCTCGGATGCTGCCTGAACTGCTGTGCTTTTCCAGCACCACTCTAATCTAAACTCTGGTTTCCAGTATCTGCAGTCATTGTTTTTACCTTAGTTGATTTTAACACTACTGCGAATCCTCTTGCAAGGATGCCTACCATGAAGAAGTTTTCCTCCTCTCTCTACAAGAATCTCAGGGAGTCCCTCTCCCACTGCAACTCCCAGGTCATTTCCTCTGCCCTGAGGCTCTTCAACCATGTCCTGAAACAGAGTTGCTACTACAGCCACATTTGCTTCCTCAGTGCCTGCCTCCATAACCAACTCATCCCTCACGGATTCCGGACCACCTTTAAACCAGCAGAGTTCGGAACCGAACAGGACAAACAGTACAGACTACAGATTCAAAAACACCAGCAACGGTTCTCCTTCAAGATCCTCCGCTCCATACTCACAGCAATGCGCTGGTACCTAACCTCTCTACAGTCAGCCCTGCCTCAGCTGAGGGCCACACTCTCTCAAAACTGCAAAGGACTGACTCTGTACTACATCCTCAGGAGAATTCATACTCTCAACAAACAGTATTTCAACTCCATCTCAAACATCAAAAACTGTAAGTACAACAAACTTTTATCTACCCACCTCCATAACAAGCGCTCCTCAAACATTCCAGTAGATTCCCCCAGCCTCTGGAACTGCTCGGACGCCATTCGCCATGCGGCTGGTGCAGTCCCCATCCCCATGCTGATTGATGACGTCACTTCTGCCCCCATCATGGCCGCTTAGACAGCCACTTCCACCCCTCACAATTCCTCATGCACCACACGTGACATCACTTCCGACCCTTACATCATGGCTGATGTCACACGCTCAGTGACTTCTGCCGTGTCTGCCACCACTTCTACCCCCACCAACGCCACTCACCTGCATTCTGCTGACATGCCCCCCCACAGATCCCACTGTCACCATCCCGCTCCCCCAGAGCCCTGAGGGGAACACTACCCCTGCTCATGACTCGACCCCCATTCCCCCACCACCACACCCACTTCAGTTACAGGCTCCACACCCACACCAGATCCCAGCTCCCAGCCCTGCCAAGTTTTCACCATCCCTCCAGACCTCCCCCTCACTGAGGACGAACGATCAGTCCTCAGCAAAGGACACCCCTTCATCTCCCTCCACCCACGAATCAATGAATTTAATACCCGCTGAGACATCGAACACCGAACACTTCTTCCTCCACCTCGGAGCTTACGTTTACAGTCAGTCCGATTTCCCCCCGCCCCCCCAACTTCTGAGGACCCCTTCGCCCACCTCCAACACACTGCATCCACCTGGACACCCCCTGCTGGACTATTACCCGTCCTCAACCTCTTCATTTCCAACTGCCGCTGAGACATTAACCACCTCAACCTGTCAACCCCCCTCCCCCACTCCAACCCCTCACCCTCACAACGCGCAGCCCTCCAATCCCTCTGCTCCAATCCCAACCTCACCATTAAGCCAACGGATAAAGGGGGCGCAGTGGTAGTCTGGTGCACTGACCTCTACACTGCTGAAGCCAGACGCCAACTCGAGGACACCTCTTCCTACCGCCCCCTCGACCATGACCCTACCCCCCCCATCACCAAACCATCATCTCCCAGACCATACAGAACCTCATCACCTCAGGAGATCTCCCACCCACAGCTTCCATCCTCATAGTCCGGGAACTCCGCACTGCCTGGTTCTACCTCCTTCCCAAGATCCACAAGCCTGACCATCCTGGCCGACCCATTGTCTCAGCATGCTCCTGCCCCACTGAACTCATTTCTACCCACCTCGACACTGTCCTATCCCCCTAGTCCAGGAACTCCCCACATATGTTTGAGACACCACCCATGCCCTCCACCTCCTCCAAGACTTCCATTTCCTCAGCCCCCATCTCCTCATCTTCAGCATGGATATCCAGTCCTTCTACACCTCCTTCCGCCATGACCAGGGCCTCCAAGCCCTCTGTTTCTTCCTCTCCCGATGTCCCCAACAGTACCCTTCCACCGACACTCTCATTCGTTTGGCCGAACTGGTCCTCACCCGTAACAATTTCTCCTTCGAATCCTCCCACTTCCTCCAGACCAAAGGGGTAGCCATGGGCACCAGTATGGGCCCCAGCTATGCCTGTCTCTTTGTTGGCTACGTAGAACAGTCCATCTTCTGTAATTACACCGGCACCACTCTCCACCTCTTCCTCCGCTACATTGATGACTGCATTGGCGCCACCTCATGCTCCCGCGAGCAGGTTGAGCAATTCATTCAACTTCACCAATACATTCCACCCCGACCTTAAATTTACCTGGACCATCTCTGACACCTCCCTCCCCTTCCTGGACGTCTCCATCTCCATTAATGACGACCGACTTGACACCGACAGTTTTTACAAACCCACTGACTCCCACAGCTACCTGGATTACACCTCCTCCCACTCTGCCTCCTGCAAAAATGCCATTCCCTATTCCCAACTCCTCCGCCTCCGCCGTATCTGCTCCCAGGAGGACCCGTTCCACGACAGAACACACCAGATAGCTGCCTTCTTTAGAGACCGCAGTTTCCCTTCCCACGTGGTTAAAGATGCCCTCCAATGCATCTTGTCCACATCCTGCACCTCCGCCCTCAGACCCCACCCCTCCAACCGTAACAAGGACAGAATCTGCCTGGTGCTTACCTTCCACCTTACTAACCTTCATATAAACCAAATCATCTGCCACGTCCAAACGGACCCCACCACCAGGGATATATTTCCCTCCCCACCCTTTTCCACCTTCCGCAAAGACCGTTCCCTCGTGACTACCTGGTCAGGTCCACGCCCCCCCAACAACCCACCCTCCCGTCCTGGTACCTTCCCCTGCCACCGCAGGAATTGCAAAACCTGTGCGCACACCTCCTCCCTCACCTCCATCCAAGGCCCCAAAGGAGCCTTCCTCATCTATCAAAGTTTTACCTGCACATCCACCAATATCATTTATTGTATCAGTTGCTCTCGATGCAGTCTCCTCTACATTGGGGAGACTGGACGCCTCCTAGCAGAGCGCTTCAGGGAACATCTCTGGGACACCTGCACCAATCAACCATACCACCATGTGGCCCAACATTTCAACTCCCCCTCCCACTCAGCCGAGGACATGGAGGTCCTGGGCCTCCTTCACCACTGCTCCCTCACCACCCGATGCCTGGAGGAAGAACGTTTCATCTTCCGCCTTGGAACACTTCAACCCCAGGGCATCAATGTGAACTTCACCAGTTTCCTCATTTCCTCTTCCTCCACCTCACCCCAGCTCCAAACTTTCAGCTCAGCACTGTCCCCATGACTTGTCTTACCTGCCTATCTTCCTTTCCACCTATCCACTCCACCCTCCTCCCTGACCTATCACCTTCATCCCCTCCCCCACTCACCTATTGTACTCTATGCTACTTTCTCCCCATCCCCACCCTCATCTCATTTATCTCTCCACCCTTCAGGCTCTCTGCCTGTATTCATGATGAAGGGCTTTTGCCCGAAATGTTGATTTTACTGCTCCTCGGATGCTGCCTGAACTGCAGTGCTTTTCCAGCACCACTCTAATCTAAACCCTTGGTAATTATAGACCAGTTAGCCTTTGTTTGGTTGTGGGTAAAGTGTTGGAGAAGGTTATGAGAGAAGATTTTAATAATCTAGAAAGGAATAAGTTATTTAGGGATAGGCAGCATAGTTTTGTGAAGGGTAGATTGTGCCTCATGAACCTTATTGAGCTCTTTGAGAAGGTGACCAAACAGATGGATGAGGGTAAAGCGGTTGATGTGGTATATATGGACTTAATAAGGCGTTTGATAAGGTTCCCCACAGTAGGCTATTGCACAAAATACAGAGGCATAGGATTGAGGGTGACCTAGTGGCTTGGATCAGAAATTAGCGAGCTGAAAGAAGACACAGGGCGGTGGTTGATGGGAAATGTTAATCCCGGAGTTCTGTTACTAGTGGTGTACTGCAAAGATCTGTTTTGGGGCCACTGCTGTTTGTCATTTTTATAAATGACCTGGTTGAGGGGTCAAAGGATGGGTTAGTAAATTTGCGAATGTCACTAAGGTCACTATTTCCCCAAAGTCTTTATCTTCCATGTCCTTCTCCACAGTAAACACTGATGCAAAATACTCATTTAGTATCTTCCCCCATGTCCTCCGGTTCTGCACATAGGCTGCGTTGCTGATTTTTTAGGGCTCCGCTTCTCTCTCTAGTTACCTTTTTGTCCTTCATGTATTTATAGAATCCCTTTAGTTTACCCTATTTGCCAAAGCTATCTCATGTGCCCTATTTGCCCTCCTGATTTCCCTCTTAAGTATACTCCTACTGCCTTTGTACTCTTCTAAGGATTCATTTGATCTCTGCTGTCTATACTTGACATTTTTTTTCTTAACCAAAACCTCAATTTCTCGGGTAATCCAGCATTCCCTGCAGCCACCAGCCTCATCCTAAGTAGACAAGCAAAAGGCTGGAAAAACACAGCAAACCAGGCAGCATCAGGAGGTGGAGAATTCAGCATTGCAGGTGTAACCCTTCTTCAGGACCTTCACCCTAACAGGAATATATTGTCTCTGGACTCTTGTTGGAATTTTAAGTTTCTATAATCTGAAATCCCCCTACCCTCATTCGTATGAACTCCTGCAAATATAATCCAATTTTTAATACTTTGGTGGGTGGGGGAGCAGATCTAGTTGGAGATAGGGATAGTGGAAGGCCTCAGCTAGTCAGTCCTGGGATTGTAAGGATTTGTCAAGGTAAATTGGAGTGAGATTCTAGGATGAGAGGAGGAATACTTCAATGATGATGTTAAGATCAAAGGGAAGAGATGGCAAGTTTACTGTCACAGGGTCAGCGGTTGTTCTTTGTTTGTTAACCAGGGACTTTTCTTGACTTTTCTATTTTGCCCAATTTGTAGCTTAGAACTATTTGAGACCCCAGTCCAGTTTGATAACCTCATCTCCCTGGTTAATGATACCATTTGAGGCATTCCCACAGTGATGTGGGAAAGCAGTGAAATACAATTAATTGGACAAATCATTGGCTTGCAGAAAATGTATTTTACTGTCTTGACCAGTCTTGAGGGCCTCTGCAGTAGGCACCACAGTGGGGATTGTGTACAGTCGTGGTGTGTTGCGGACCATTTTGCAGGGCCATGCAACTCTGTGAATAGTCAGAACAGGATGGGAGGAAGGAGCAGCACTCCTCTGTTGAGGATGAATGAAGTGATCCTCAGAACGCCATGCATGTCCATCAGCCTTATTGGTTGCTGGGACCATGGAGAAATGAGCACGGGATAGGCAACCTAATATACATCTGATTTCATCCAAGAATGTGTTAGCTACTTCTCAAATGTTCGTGTTATTTCTGTTTCTCTGCATCTTTGTGGCTGTAACACTATTCTGCACTCTGTTCTGCTAGCTGTATGTTATAATCTGTCCGTAGAACACACAAAACAACACTTTTCACTGTATCTCAGTACATGTGACAACAATAAATCAAAAATCAAAACTCTTGATTCCATTGCCACGATTCACTGTCTCATTAGGATGCCTACTAACCATTATCGGCCTCCCTCTGGGAGCTCTGAAATTGTGTTTTCTACTACCTGGAAAAGCAAGAGAAGTGCAGTGCACCTTTGGTTTTACAACCACACTGATGAATACAGGTCCTGAGGACATCTTCATATTTGAACATGTGTCAATCAGCATACCATGATCTGGAATTCAGACCTTGCATCATCACAACAAAGTAATCTGGAGGCGAATCTGTGAGGAAGCATTGCTAAATCATCCGGGCTTTGACATGGGGACACTTGAAAGGGCTTGAATGTATGAGATTAGGCAGGAGTGATGGGGAGTAATGTGGGGGTGGGATCTTTGATGGTGTTAACAGGTTTCAACGAGAATTTGAACAAAGTGCTGTTACAGTGGAGGTGAGTGTGGCTGTGATGCAGAGCCTCCCTGTCTGACCAGGGATGTTATAGTCTGCTCATAGCTGCTGCTTTGTCATCCAGTGGCAGGATTCATGAATGAGTATTCAGTGCTATAAGTTGCATAATTGCGAGTGACTCCAGTGCTTGCCACAGGTTTGTTGAATTTAAATTGCAATTGCCTGTGTGCTGGCTCCTAACAAACCAGTAGGAGTGGCACCCACTTCAAGTTCTGCCATTGGGAACTTATCTTGTTGTGAAACTCCAATTTGAATTGTTTCAGCCATACTGCTAGGAGGAGTGTTTCAATTGGACTTGTTTTATGGAGATCAAAGGAGCTGGGCTTCTTCATATTATCATGGTGGAAAAGCACACTTTTTGACTTTGATCTCAACACCTACAATTCTCACTTTCTCCTCCTTCTGATCATCACCTATTGAGTCCTGTTAGAAATTTGTGTGTGGATGTTTATGTATAAGCAGCATTGGGTTCGGCTGTAATATCCCATGTTAGAATAGTTTTTTTATGCTTCCTGGTGAAGAATTGCCATTGATGTCACTAGGATTGTACCCACCAAGAAATTGTTTTCTGAAGAGAAGGGGGTAGTGCTGATAGAGGGCAAATTATTTTTTAAAATATAAAATAGAAAAGCATGATGTTAGCGTAAAGAGATGGCACTAATGCTTCCAGAGACCCATGATAGAAAGCTCACTTACCAAAATATTGGGGGAAAACCCTCTGTGGATAGTGGTGGTATGAGATGTTTCATTAAACCAGAACTTCTGAGACTTTTCGTAACTATTGGAGAAAGACACAAACACACTTAAAAATGGTGACTTGGAATTAGAGTGGATTTTACACACTTTGGAATCTTTCTTGTACAGTGGTAGCCTGAAATGTCCACAATGTAAATCAGATGAATATCGCAGCATTCTTATATCTTAGAACAATTAGATGCCTCACATTAACAGTTTGAACCATAGCAGCAGCAACATTTCTGATCTAAATCTTTTCAACTTGAGCCAGTATTTAATGTGTACAATTTCCGATTGCTTCCCCCCTCGCCCTTTATACATTATTTTTGTTTATCTATTTAAAATAGCAGATTGGCTTGTGCTCAGCCAGCGAGAGGATTGAGATAAGTAGGACAAGTTCCTATTTTCTGACCAACAGTAGTCTGTTTAGTATTAGGTAATGCTGCTCGTTTGAAGAGCTGGTGTAGGCACAATGGCCTTCTTCTACACCATAACAATTCAGAGAAATAAATGTTTGCAGGTAAAAGGTAAATCGATTGCATCAGCAGGAACTTTGAGGCTTTGTAGCGTCTTTAGGATTATGCTTAACAAAATTAAACTCCCCTGTATTTCCTCTTTTTTTTTGCAATCCTTTCAGAATGGTTATTGAATAAGGTATCCGGGATGGGACTGAGCAAGAAGTACATGTAAGAATTCCCAGCTGATTACCTTTCTCTTTAACAAAAAGTTGTTATAATTAGTCTTTTTTCTATAATTCTGCTGAAAAAAAAAACAAAATTAGAGTCAACACTTGTGAATAAAGAGTTCTTCCAAAACTTTTGTTAAGGTCATGAATGGGAGACTGATAGTAAATTCAAGAAAATTTGGTGAATTGGATCCAGAATTGGCTGAGTAGCAGAAAGATTAGCATTGTTTTACTTGGAGCATAGGAGACTAAGGAAGTCACTTTTGAGATGTATAAAATTGAGTGGCATAGATAAGGTAGACAGGAAGAAACGTTTTCCTTTTGCAAAAGGACCAGGGCCCGGGGAATAGGTTTAAGGTAAGGGATAGGAAGTTTAGAGGGGATGTGGAGGAAATTTATTTAGCAGATGGTGGGAATGTGGAACTGACTGACTGTAAGGATGGTAGATGCAGAAACACTCATAACATTCAAGAAGTATGCCAAGGCATATGAAATGCTAGAAAATTAGATTAGAGCAGCTAAATATTTGAGTCTGCACTAGTCAAAAACAATGGGCTGAAGGGACTTTTTCTGAGCTGTTGACTGTGTCTCTATGACTTGATTTCTACAGATTTTCTAACCAATTCAACATTTAGAATCTATGTGAACAGAGCTGAGCACAAGCTGGTACATTCACTCAAATGAATGAAATTATTTTGTCTGACATTGTGTAGAGTATTGTTTTAAAGCAAAATTAGTATTCGTTGGAACAAAAAATGCAGTAAAGAATGATTTATGTGATTAGGTTTCTCCTAGAGCTGTTGTGTTGGTGCTTATACAGCAATAAAGCTGAGATCCTTCACTTCAGCGCACAGAGATTACAAAATTGCAGCATTTTAATGTTAGGTCATGAGATTAGATTAGATTAGATCCCCGACAGTGTGGAAACCAGCCCTTCGGCCCAATAAGTCCACACCGACCCTCTGAAGAGTAAGCCACCCAGACCCATTTCCCTCTGACAAATGCACCTAATATTATGGGCATTTTCGTATGGCCAATTCACCTGACCTGCACATTTATGGATGTGGACATTGCTCCGAAAGCCAGCATTTATTACTACTCCCAGTTTGTCCTGAGAAGATAGTTGCGTAGTCCATCTGGTGTAGCAACACCCTCACTGTTATGAGAAAGGGAGATCTGGGATTTTGAATCTCAGACAGCAGAGAGTAGGTGGTTTAGGATGGAATCTTGTGGAAAACCATCGTTAGATTCTCTGTGGAAGACCTCCCAAACCACAAGAGAATTGGAAGAGAGTCCAGTGTGATCAGGATCCTGGGGTGGAGGTCCCACTGAACTAGAGCTGTTGGGGAATCAGAGGTTGCTGGTTCTTTTGCTCAGCAGTGCCACAGTGGAGGGGGTATAAGAGGGATGTCCGATGGAGGTCCAGAATTGCATAGTGAAACAGAGTAGCATAAGTGGGAACAGTTTCATGGTGTGGCAAGGAAGGGTTGTCAGCAAGATCATGGAGTAGCTTTCAGCAGATTCCCTGTTTCTGATATTGGGTTTCATGATCAGATCAAAAAGTATGGTGCCTCAAAACCTGTCGTTTTTAACTAAACATTTGAACACTTGTTATCTACTTAGTTGGCTCTGCTTCATTTTGCTGAATAATTGCTCCTTTGAGGCAGAAAACTGTAGCCCTTTTCAAACTTGCAATGTCAACAGGAGGAACCAGAGAGTAAGAAATAACATTACAAAATGCAGAGAGTCACTTGGGCTTCAAGTGCCGGCTGCCAAGGGTGGAAGGTTAGATGTAATCTGGAACTAGCCATGGGTTGGATATTTCGTATTGGATGAGAAAATGAGGACTGCAGATGCTGGAGATCAGAGCTGAAAATGTGTTGCTGGAAAAGCGCAGCAGGTCAGGCAGCATCCAAGGAGCAGGAGAATCTGATCTGACTGTTCATCCCTGCGTGGATGAAGCCTCTGGAAAAGCTGGCCGTGTGAATAAACTACAAGAATTTGAAATGGTGTAAGCTTAAATTCCTGGTTTCTTCTTTGACCTAGATAATATGTAAACATTGTAGAAACTTGCATTCCAGGGAGTTCTGTTTAATGGGAACTTTAAGCATCATGTTGGCTCAAGTAATTCTTGCAATTCTTCAGGCTCATGCCCGAAACGTCGATTCTCCTGCCCCTTGGATGCTGCCTGACCTGCTGCGCTTTTCCAGCAACACATTTTCAGCTATTTCGTATTGGATGTAAATACAGTTAGGAGTAGTCAGCAATCTATCCAAAACCTCATCTCAGATGTTTGTGCTGGGAAAACGTTCTTCTCTTCTCAAAATATCCCATGTCCAATATATGCATACAATCCAACATGTGTGAACACTTACTGCTGGAGCTTCATGAGAATGTGAGAACAAGTCCAAAAGTCAGAATTTGGACCACACTGTGGCTATGCCATTCCCTGTGATTGTGCCACTGGATCAATGTGGGAAATATTAAAGCATGTTTTTCTCTTTTGAACATACATATTGTGATTAAATGTTAAATTGTTTAAATTCATTTATCAATAGATAAAAGTAAAATGGCCCAATATGATGCTGGTGCCAAAATATTTTATTGTTCCTTTTGCCTGATCTCCACTTCTATATTTTTGTAAATAAAATCACTAAAAATAGTCAATAAAAGGAACCATGCCTAATAATTGTATATTTTCTCCTCCCAACCTTTTACAACTACTTATGTTTTTATATATTCAGTCAGATCTATTTATTTCTCTTTCTAAACCTACATCAATTGTCTGAGATGATTTGCACGTATATATTCCATATAACGTTTTGTCTGTCTTCACCGGCATTTACACTGATCTGACTGTTCATCCCTGCTTGGATGAAGCCTCTGGAAAAGCTGGCTGTGTGAATAAACTACAAGAATTTGAAATGGTGTAAGCTTAAATTCCTGGTTCCTTCTTTGACCTAGATAATATGTAAACATTGTAGAAATTTGCATTCCAGGGAGTTCTGTTTAATGGGAAGTTTAAGCATCATGTTGGCTCAAGTAATTCTTGCAATTCTTTACCATGTTGGATGCTGTCTAAGGCTCCTTTAATAAGTTAAAATTCATTTGACATGGACTTTTTTCCATTACTGAGGCAGAGCTCAACAACTGTGGCTGATTTGCAAACAGAATCTCTTGATCAGTTTACATTGGACAACCGTTGTGGGGAAAATAATCTGGGAACCATCATCAAAGATATTGCCTTTCACTTTTTGACACCAGCATCAGGTTGCCCATTTTAGGTTTATCATTGATAATTAAATTTTGACTAATCCAGTTTTGCTGCAGTGGCATCACTTAAATGATGATGTGCATGTTCAAATGACAAAGCCACTTTGATGTTTCCCACATGAAATCATGGCATTCTCTGTAATCCTGCCACCAGATTAGTGTTATCACTGTATGATCCATGACTGGCTTTTGGATTCCTTTATATATAGCACTATTTATTGAATTCTAGTGAGATACAGATTGCTAGTGGGGAAAAAAAGTCACTTTCCCAAATAGCCCAAAGATTCCCAGGCACGCACTCATTCATGTGTCTGAGGTTTCATGGTTCCAAACCCCTATCAGCGTACATATCTGACATCTGTTGTTCTTTTTGCTTGTACTCTACTTCCATGCTTAGGTCAATGAAATCACAATTGTAATAATCAATGAAAGGAACCATGCCTAATATGTGCATATTTTTCCTCCCAAGTCTAGCAATTTGAGACTAATTGTACTCTTTGTGCTACCCTGTTGAGATTAACTAACATCATAGACTAACTAGACCTCTGCTTGGCTATTTGGTTTGGCTTTAGGTGATCTTCCTAACCATACTACATAAGTTAATTAATGTCTGAGTATGAGTAATTTTAACTTTTTTTAGGTTGGTATTTTACAGTTGACAGTAAACTAGAGATTAAAACCCGCAAATCCTCTTTCCCAACTTGAGTTTATATTAGCACTATTTACTCTGAATGAATAACTACTAACATCATTTATTAGGAATCGGATGCAATTTAGATTACCCGAGGGATGTATTTGTGATGATTCTTGGATGGTGGTTAGGGGACTAGATTTAGGTTTCAGACTGTGGCTATCGATTGTTATCCTAAAAAGAATGTAAGAACTTAATTTAGGAATTGGCCATTCAGTCCCTTGAACCTGCTCTGCCAATAAATAAGGCCGTGGCTAGTCTAATTGTGGTTTTGGCTGGATAGATGTTGGAAAGGAGTGAATCTGGCTGTGCTTTGGAAGTCAGTTTGGTAGAATAGCTTGCTGATTCTGTTTGCAATAATAATAATTGAATGATTGCTACTTGGGCATTTACTCTGTTAGCTTAGTGCCTGGCAAGGCAATTGTAATTCTGCTGATATCCTAACACTTGTACTTTCACCTGCATAGTAATTTGAGGCAATTCTTTTCATTCCCCTGTGCTCTGTAATTAATGTGACACCCCACCCAAATGTGGCTGCCATAACTAATGTATGTTTTATCACTGCTGCACCTTCGATATGCACAGCTCAATTCAGACCAGAAATTATAGTATCCTCTTTGTTTAGTTGCCAATTAAAGCAAAGTCTAAGATTTATTTTATTCTATTGCAAATTTTGAACTGCTGAGTCAAATTTTACTAATGGTGTAGAGGAGGATGGAAGCTGTGAATAATGAACTTTGATTACGAGCAATACTTAATTGCAACAATAATGAAATTTAAATCTGGAACAAACTTCTGTATAAACTAAACAGTCTGTAAGCAGATGTTTTTCATTAATTCTGAAGTAACAAGAGCAGTATTTAAATTTACTCAACATGATTAATATAGCAGTAACTTTTAATTATATCCTATTTGGGAAAAATATTTTGCCAGCAGTATTCACAAAGACAATATGACTTTTATTACTATTTGCATTCACTCAACAGATAACAAAATTTGAATTGGGAAGTGAAACTCCTTAGGTCAAACTCTGTACAGCTGTAAAAACACTGGGGGGAAGGACCACGTTAACTCCCTGTGCTCTTTAAATTGTACCAGGTTTTCTCAGACACAAAAATTGCAGCCAAAATGGAAGGGGCTGCTGTTGGGATTTGTGCTTATAAAAGCTTGAAATTTATGTAAACAACAGGCGGTGGCAAGTTTGAGATTATCTAGAGTCTGGACCTGAAATACTGTTGCAATACGGATTTTATTTGGAACATTGATGTTTGGGAAATTTAAGTTATTATGATTTTCTGTGATGTTTGCATTGAATGTTGGCACTGCTGAAAACAATAATTTTCTGCAAATACGAAATAAAGTTTCCTGCAATTTCCTCAACAATAAGCTTTGTTCCATTACTGAAATGTCTCAAATAATTAACTTTTTTAAAAGAAGTTCTCTAACACATAACTCTCCTCTTCATTTCTCAGGCCTCTTTGCTGGTGATACTACCCTACTTATGTAGCTCAGTTTCTTTTTATTTGGTCTTGCTGGATGAGAATAGTCTGAGACACAGATGTCCTCACTTTTCATTTCTGTGTACAGTCCACAGGTTTGTCTTCTCCCATTTGCAGGTTGCAAACGTGAGGTTAAACTGGCATGCAGTAATATTCCAATGTCACACCTTGAGCTGTAGTCTTTGAAGAATCCTGTAGATAGAATCAAAGGTAACGGTATTACAGCTGAATAAAAGCAACCACAGAGGCAGGAGGGAGGAGCTGGGTAGAATTGACTGGTGAGGAGCTTAGCAGGAAAGACACTGGAACAGCAAGGACAGGAGTTTCTGGGAGTACTTCAGGAGACAGAACAGGGATTCATCCGAGGGAAAAGAAGCATGGTACAGGGAGGATTAGGCAACCATGGCTGACTAGGGAAGTCACGGATAGCATAAAAACAAAAGGCAAAGCAGCATATAATGTGGCGAAGGGCAGTGGGAAACCAGAGGATTGGGAAGCTTACAAAGACCAACAGAGGGCAACAAAAAAAGGAATAAGGAGGAAGAAGATTAAATATGTGGGTACACTAGCCAGTAATGTAAAGGAAGACTAAGAGTTTCTTTAGATATATAAAGGGCAAAAGAGATACAAAAGTGGATATTGGGCCGCTGGAATATAACACTGGAGGGATAGTAGTGGGGAGGAAGGAAATGGCTGAGGAACTGAATAATTACTTTGCATCACTCTTCACGGTGGAAGACACAAGTAAAATCCCAAAAATTCCAGAGAGTGAAGGGCAGAGCTGAGAATGGTGGTGGTCACCAAGGAGACGGTGCTAGAAAAACTGAATGGCCTGAAGGTGGTTAAATAACCTGGACCAGATGGACTACATGCCAGAGTTCTAAGGGAGATAACTGAAGAGATAGTGGAGGCATTAGTGATGACCTTTCAGGAATCGCTAGAATCAGGGGGGATCCCAGAGGACTGGAAAATCACTAATGTGACACCCCTGTTTAAAAAGGGAGTAAGGCAAAAAACGTAAAATTACGGACTGATTAGCCTAACCGCAATCGTGGGTAAGATGCAGGAATCCATTGTGAAGGATGAGATTTCTGAATAATTGGAAGTGTATGGTAAATAGGGCAAAGTCAGCATGGTTTTATCAAGGGGAGGTCATGCCTGACAAATCAGCTAGAATTCTTTGAGGAAGTAATGAGTAAGTTAGACCCAGGAGAGCCAATGGATGTTATCTATTTGGCCTTCAAGAAAGGCTTTTACAAGGTGCTGCACAGGAGGCAACTGAGTAAGAAAAGGGCCCATGGTGTCAGAGGCAAGGTGCTAGCATGGATAGAAGCTTGGCTGTTTGGCAGAAAGCAGTGTGTGGGGATAAAAGGGTCCATTTCAGGGTGGCAGCGGTGACAAGTGATGTTCCACAAGGCTCAGTGTTGGGGCCACAATTTTTCACTTTATACATTAACGATCCTGATGAAGGAACTGAGGGCATTCTGGCTAGGTTTGCAGATTATACAAAGATAGAGGAGGAGGTAGCATTGAGGATTTGGACAGGTTAGGAGAATGGTAAAGAAGTAGCAGTTGGGGTAGAACATGGGAAAGTGTGAAGTCATATATTTTGGTAGGAAGAATAGAGTCATGGATTATTTTCTAAAATTCAGAAGTCTGAAGTGCAAAGAAACTTGGGAGTTCTAGTCCAGGATTCTCTCAAGTGTAACCTTGCAGGTTGAGTCAGTAATTAGGAAGGCAAATGCAATGATGGTATTTATTTTGAAAGGACTTAAATATAAAAAGCAGAGATGTACTTCTGAGGCTCTGTAAGGCTCTGGTCAGACCACATTTGGAGTAGCTTGTCAAGTTTTAGGCGACATATCTCAGGAAGGATGTACTGCCTGGAGCGTGTTTAGAGGAGGTTCTTGAGATTGGTCCCATGAATGAAAAGCTTAACATATGAGTAACATTTGAGGATTCTGGGTCTATACTTGATGGAGTTTCAAAGGATGAGGGGGAATCTAATTGAAACATACAGAATACTGAATGGCCTGGACAGAGTAGATGTTGGGAAGATGTTTCCATTCGTAGGAGAGGCTAGGACCGAGGGCATAGCCTTCGAGTTAAAGGACGATCTTTTAGAATGGAGATTTGGAGAAAGTTCTTAAGCCAGAGAGCAGTGAATCTATGGAATTCATCACCACAGAAGGCTGTGGAGGCCAGGTCATTGAGTATATTTTAGACTGAGATAGATAGGTTCTTGAGTATCAAGGGGGTTAAGGTTTACGGGGAAAAAGCAGGAGAATGGGGTTGAGAAACCTATCAGCCGTTATTCAGTGGCGGAGCAGACTCAATGGGCTGAACGGCCTAATTTCTGCTCCTATGTCTTATGGTCTTATACCTTTCTAGTTGAACATTAGCTATTTTGGCACCATTCTCTCCTTAATCATGGGGCTATCTGCAGTCTACTTGTATTTCTATTTCCTCAAAGAAATAGAGCAGATTGTTCAGGCAGGAATTGTCCTTTTGTAGTAGAATGACTGCTGGTTACGAGGTAATCAAAGAATGCTTACAGCCCAGACATGCTGTGCCGTTTCTCTGGAAGAGCAACTCAACCAGTTCAGCTCCCTATCTATTCCTTCTGCCCTGAAAGTCTTTTCTCTTCAGATAATTATCCAGTTCCCTTTTTGAAGCCAAGAATTATGTCTCCTTCTTCCACCATAATTGTGGGCAGTGCAATCTGATCCTGATCACTTGCTGTATTTTAAAAACACTTCTGCCTCTGTTTCTTTCTGTTTTATATTTTATCTGATACAGGTATCCCACTATCTGAAAGTAGAGTGTTTCTGAAACTGTTAAGCGAAGAAACAATTACCATTAATTTATATGGGAAAATTTTTTTAAGCGTTTCCAGACACAAAAAGTAACCCACCAAGTAACACTCAAAACCTAAACTCGCACCAACATATTGTAAAGACCATTGGAGGTTGGGGTGATGGGAGGTACAGGATATCTTAGGACACATCTTTCTAATGGATGCTCAAAATAAATTGAGATAAAGCACAGATGGTCACAGACTCGGTTCAAAGCTATGGCAGCTTGATGCTGAATGTAGTTCCCGGGGAAATGTTTGGCGGTGACACACTACCTGTGTCTGTTTTTTCATAAAAGCGAAAATCCTCTTTCGGTTAGTGAAGACAGGTACTAAAGTAGGTCTTTCGTAAAAGCAAATTGGCGTAAAGCAAATGTTTGATAAGCAGGGGATACCTGTATCCTCAAATTTACTGCTGAATCTATAGATGCCTTTGCATGTTTTGTTGCTGTTTTGAATGTGTATTGTCCATAAGCCTGTTTCCAGTGATTCTGTCCTAATAGTGGTCAGACTCCTGTGTATTCCCCAACCCATAATTCCACATTTCGTGATGGGTTCTTTTACTATTTTGGTCATTTAAAAATTTTGGTTTGCTCCATAAATGTCTCCATTGCTTTTACAGTACCAAAAGCAAACTCCTCAAAGTCTGTCCCTCTGGCCAAACTTTTCTCTTAATCCCTTTGTCTCTGATTTTGTGCTTGGTTTATGTATGACATTCAACAAAACAAGTGGGATAGTTTTCTTCAAGTTAAAGACCAGTTGTTCTATGTAGCAACTTTTCAGAAAGCTCAATTTTTAATTTCTCTTTGATTGGCACGGGAGGTAAAACAACAAAAAGACATGAAAACCAAAGATACTACATTAGAACGTGAAATTTACATAGTTTAATAACTATGTGATAAGTAATATGGAACATGTCCATGATATTTCTGCAATGGGAATTGGGGACATCATGCCCAGTGGTTTTTTCTGGGACCAGAGGGCTTCTGGTTGATTTGCTTGTAGCTGATGGAGGCAGGAATTACTTCTAATGGCCATTAAATCTCAGCCCAGATGAGTGGAGATGAGCTTGCCATTTTCTTCATTGTGATGGGGCCACTACTTCCACATAAAATTCTGGCCATGGTTTATGTGAAGAATTAGTCTTGGGTGAAGAATGAGGAAGTAATTGCCACTAATGTAGTTCTACCTTCCAGAAAGAAAGTGAGTTTGAGAGGAGGAAAGAGTAATGTGGAACAGAGCGAATGAAGTTTGAGAATATCTCAAGTTTAAGTTGACAGTGGTCTAAATTTGAATTTGTCTCATGTAGCCATACATCTTAAATATTGATGTGTAAGGTTATGAGTCTCTGGAGCAACCATGCAATGCTGCCGTGCAGCTGCACATTACTGAGCAGGGTGTAGATGAAATTAGAATACAGCAGAATGAGAGTGAGACATGAGAGCACATGGATATGAACACACAATGAAGGTAGGTTAGTCCTTAACAAATATAACCACAAGATCAGAGCCCAGTGAGTCTATAATTATCAAGATTAGCAGTATTTAGTATGAATGTACCCCTGTATTCTAAACAGTACAACTTTGCATCTGAGCCTGAAGCCAGTTCTCGACTTTGACATCTTCTCGACCTATCTGTCTTCAACTCAAACATCGTGAGTTCAGCCTCACTATAGAAGAGATTCCACTTTAGTGACGTCATGGTTCAGTGGAAATAGTATAATACAAATTGAAACTGCTATACATGGAAGTACGGATATAGGATGGCTAGAAGTAAATAAACTGTCTTGAACAGTAGTCACAATTGGTATTTGACTTCATAATGAGACTTAATGTAGTACTATCCAAATCTTTTGAAAGTTGTGGATTCAAATATTTTGTGTAGGGTTATAGTTCTACACTAAACAAGAATATTTTCTTTTGCATTTTGTATTTACACTTTTTACAGTTTTCCTGTAGAAATTCAGAATATACTCAATGTAAACTTGCTATGCATTTGATAGTTTCTTTAAGTTTGAGTTTTTGTATGCCTTATTGCAGTCAATGCAAAGCAAAAGTCCCATTCCAGTATTTTCAAGGGGAACTAGACAGGCATTTGGAAACTCGTATTTTTTGTTGTTGGAAGCCTCTGAGGATATAGAGTTTGGCAGTCAATTATGCAGCATATGTGACCATTCTGTAATTTTCAATCTGGCTCTGCTCTATTTCTTCCGCACTGTTTGTCACATCACAGTTCTTAAAGTGAAGATTACATGTCACTGGTATACACATCTGTTCTTTGTTAACTTTTCTGATGTTCCTTATTTGCAATCCAAACAATATTGTGTTGGCAATCTATTAATTTTGAAACAGAAATCTGATGTTAATTGTTAAATTTTGTAAAGTGCCTGTTTCACTTGGATGCATCCTTTTGATTTTATTTTAAGGACCATGATATCATCTAACTTTTCCCTCCTTATTCTTTTAGTTTTCTCAGGTCACGCATTTCCTGCAAAGAGCAAGAAGGCAGCCAAATTCTTCCCAGGCCTCTGCATATTGCCAAGAGAGGCCAAGCTATTTTGTGTTAGTACATTTTATAGATACATACCATACAGCACAGGGACCACATCTAAAATCCTCCCACTAATTTGCTCGTATTTCACATTGTTGCTGCAGAGCTTGTGGGACTTCTGGCCTTTTCAAATTTCCACTTTTCTGGGATTCAAATAGTATAATCCACCAAGTAAGAAAGTTACAAATACAGTTATATTTCTTGAATTTTAATGGCTTGAGGAGCTGTGCTGGATTATGTTTTCAAACTTGTGGCACTACTTCTGGCTGTTAGGCACATGTGAAACCTAGAGGATGAATATACAGTTTAACAGAGTGAAGTCATTGTAACTCCAGTTTGCACCTCAGAATAATGTTCAAAAATTTGCATTTTCAATTAGCTAGTGTTACTGGGATAGAGCACTGTAAATTGAGGCCTGCTATTGCTGTGCCAAAGATACACACTGTACCTCAACGTACCTACTTTCGGACCAAAATTGCTAGAAAGCATAGACCAGGGTTTCTGTACTGACAAAGAATTATTACTTATTACAAGCAACTCTACTCTAGCTATAGGTAAACATATATAAACCATTGGCATACAACATTACTAATTAAAACTCTAATTCCCTTGTAAACTCTCCTTACACAGACAAACACTCATACACAGACAGACAAACATAGAGTCATAGAGATGTACAGGATGTAAACAGACCCCTTGTTCCAACTTGTCCGTGCTGATCAGTTATCCTAACCTAATCTAATCCCATTTGCCAGCACTTGGCCCATATTCTGCTATTCATATACCCATCCAAATGCCTTTAAAATGTTGCAGTTGTACCAGCCTCCACCTTCCTCTGGCAACTTATTTCATACACACATCACCCTTTACATGAAAAAGTTGCCCCTTAGGTCCCTTTTAAATTTTTCCCCTCTCGCCCTAAACCTATGCCCTCTTCTTCTGGACTCCCCCACCCCAGGAAAAAGACCTTGTCTACTTACCCTATCTATACCCATCATGATTTTATAATCCTCAACAAGGTCACCCCTCCGCTTCCGACGCTCCAGGGAAAACAGCCCCAGCCTGTTCAGCCTCTCGCTGTAGCTCAGATCCTCCAACCCTGGCAACATTCTTGTAAATCTTTTCTGAACCCTTTCAAGTTTCACAACATCTTTCCGATATGAAAGAGACCATAATTGCACGCAACATTCCAACAGTGGCCTAACCAATGTCCTGTACAGCGCAACATGACCTCCCAACTCCTGTACTCCATACTCTGACCAATAAAGGAAAGCATACCAAACGCCGCCTTCACTATCCTATCTACCTGCGACTCCACTTTCAAGGAGCTATGAACCTGCACTCCAAGGTCTCGTTGTTCAGCAACACTCCCTACGACCTTCCCATTAAGTGTATAAGACCTGCTAAGATTTGCTTTCCCAAAATGCAGCACCTCGCATTTATATGAATTAAACTACATCTGCCACTTCTCAGCCCATTGGCCCATCTGGTCCAGATCCTGTTGTAAACTGAGGTAACCCTCTTCGCTGTCCACTACACCTCCAATTTTGGTGTCATCTGCAAACTTACTAATTGTACCTCTTATGCTTGCATCCAAATCATTTATGTAAATGACAAAAAAGTAGAGGGTCCATCACCGATCCTTGTGGCACTCCACTGGTCACAGGCCTCTAGTCTGAAAAAAAACCCTTCACCACCACCCTCCGTCTTCTACCTTTTGAGCCAGTTCTGTATTCAAATGGCTAGTTCTCCCTGTATTCCATGAGATCTAACCTTGCTAATCAGTCTCCCATGGGGAACCTTGTCGAACGCCTTACTGAAGTCCATATAGATCACATCTACTGCTCTGCCCTCATCAATCTTCTTTGTTACTTCTTCAAAAAACTCAATCAAGTTTGTGAGACATGATTTCCCACACACAAAGCCATGTTGACTATCTTGAATCAATCCTTGCCTTTCTAAATACATGTACATCCTGTCCCTCAGGATTCCCTCCAACAACTTGCCCACCACTGAGGTCAGGCTCACCGGTCTATAAGACCATAAGACCATAAGACATAGGAGTGGAAGTAAGGCCATTCGGCCCATCGAGTCCACTCCGCCATTCAATCATGGCTGATGCGCATTTCAGCTCCACTTGCCAGCGTTCTCCCCGTAGCCCTTAATTCCTCTAGACAACAAGAACCTATCAATCTCGGCCTTGAAGACATTTAGCGTCCCGGCTTCCACTGCACTCCGTGGCAATGAATTCCACAGGCCCACCACTCTCTGGCTGAAGAAATGTCTCCGCATTTCCATTCTGAAATGACCCCCTCTAATTCTAAGGCTGTGTCCACGGGTCCTAGTCTCCTCGCCTAACAGAAACAATTTTCTAGCATCCACCTTTTCAAAGCCATGTATTATTTTGTACGTCTCTATTAGATCTCCCCTTAATCTTCTAAACTCCAACGAATACAATCCCAGTATCCTCAGCCGTTCCTCATATGCTAGACCTGTCATTCCAGGGATCATCCGTGTGAATCTCCGCTGGACACGTTCCAGTGCCAGTATGTCCTTCCTGAGGTGTGGGGACCAAAACTGGACACAGTACTCCAAATGGGGCCTAACCAGAGCTTTATAAAGTCTTAGTAGTACATCTCTGCTTTTATATTCCAACCCTCTTGAGATAAGAGACAACATTGCATTCGCTTTCTTAATCACAGACTCAACCTGCATGTTTACCTTTAGAGAATCCTCGACTAGCACTCCCAGATCCCTTTGTGCTTTGGCTTTATTAAGTTTCTCACCATTTAGAAAGTAGTCCATTCCTATATTCTTTTTGCCAAAGTGCAAGACCTCGCACTTGCTCACGTTAAATTCCATCAGCCATTTCCTGGACCACTCTCCCAACCTGTCTAGATCCTTCTGTAGCCTCCCCACTTCCTCAGTACTACCTGCCTGTCTACCTAACTTTGTATCATCGGCAAACTTCGCTAGAATGCCCCCGGTTCCCTCATCCAAATCATTAATATATAATGCGAACAGCTGTGGCCCCAGCACCGAACCCTGCGGGACACCGCTCGTCACCGGTTGCCATTCTGAAAAAGAACCTTTTATCCCAACTCTCTGCCTTCTGTTAGATAGCCAATCCTCAATCCATCCCAGCAGCTCACCTCGAACACCATGGGCCCTCACCTTGCTCAGCAGTCTCCCGTGTGGCACCTTATCAAAGGCCTTTTGAAAGTCCAGATAGACCACATCCACTGGGTTCCCCTGGTCTAACCTACTTGTTACCTCTTCAAAAAATTCCAACAGGTTTGTCAGGCATGACCTCCCTTTACTAAATCCATGTTGACTTGTTCTAATCAGACTCTGCTCTTCCAAGAATTTAGAAACCTCATCCTTAATGATGGATTCTAGAATTTTACCAACAACCGAGGTTAAGCTGATTGGCCTATAATTTTCCATCTTTTGCCTTGATCCTTTCTTGAACAAGGGGGTTACTACAGCCATCTTCCAATCGTCCGGGACCTTTCCTGACTCCAGTGACTCTTGAAAGATCTCAACCAATGCCTCTGCTATTTCCTCAGCAACCTCTCTCAGAACTCTAGGGTGTATCCCATCGGGGCCAGGAGATTTATCAATTTTAAGACTTTTTAACTTTTCTAGCACTATCTCTTTCGTAATGGCAACCATACTCAACTCAGCCCCGTGACACCCTTTAATTTTTGGGATATTACTCCTGTCTTCCACTGTGAAAACTGACGCAAAGTACTTGTTAAGTTCTCCTGCTATTTCCTTATCTCCCATCACTAGGCTCCCTGCATCAGTTTGAAGTGGCCCAATGTCTACTTTTGCCTGTCGTTTGTTTCTTATGTACTGAAAGAAACTTTTACTATTATTTCTAATATTACTGGCTAGCCTACCTTCATATTTGATCCTCTCATTTCTTATTACACTCTTTGTTATCCTCTGTTTGCTTTTGTATCCTTCCCAATCTTCTGATTTCCCACTGTTCTTAGCCACTTTATAGGATCTCTCTTTTTCTTTAATACATTTCCTGACTTCCTTTGTCAGCCAAGGTTGTCTAATCCCTCCCCGGTTAATCTTTCTTTTCTTGGGAATGAACCTCTGTACAGTGTCCTCAATTATACCTACAAACTCCTGCCATTTTTGCTCTAGTGTCTTCCCGGTTAGTTTCCTGGCTTGTCTTTACCGCCCTTCTTAAACAGTGGCACCACATTTGTCAACCTCCAGTCTTCCGGCACCTCACCTATGACTATCGATGATACAAATATCTCAGCAAGAGGCCCAGCAATCACTTCTCTAGCTTCCCACAGAGTTCTCTGGTACACTTGATCAGGCCCTGGGGATTTATCCATCTTTAACCGTTTCAAGACATCCAGCACTTCCTCATATGTAATCTGGACATCTTGCAAGATGTCACCATCTATTTCCCTAAAGTCTATATCTTCCATATCCTTTTCCACAGTAAATACTGATGCAAAATATTCATTTAGTATCCCCCCCATTACCTGCGGCTCTACACAAAGGCCACCTTGCTCATCTTTGAGGGGTTGAAAAATGTGGTGCTGGAAAAACACAGCAGGCCAGGCAGCATCCAAGGAGCAGGAGAATCGACGTTTCGGTCATAAGACCTTCTTCAGGAAAGAAATTCCTGAAATTCGGATGCTGCCTGGCCTGCTGTGTTTTTCTAGCACCACATTTTTCAACTCTGGTACTCCAGCATCTGGCGTCCTCACTTTCTCCGAGCTCATCTTTGAGGTGGCCCTATTCTCTCCCTAGTTACCCTTTTGTCCTTAATGTATTTGTAAAAACCCTTTGGATTCTCCTTAAACCTATTTGCCAAAGCTATCTCATGTCCCCTTTTTGCTGTCCTGATTTCCTTCTTAAGTATACTCCTACTGCCTTTATACTATTCTAAGGATTCACTCGATCTATCCTCTCTCTGCCTGGCATATGCTTCCTTCTTTTTCTTAACCAAACCCTCAATTTCTTTAGTCATCCAGCATTCCCTATACCTACCAGCCTTCCCTTTCACCCTAACAGGAATATACTTTCTCTGGATTCTCGTTATCTCATTCCTGAAGGCTTCCCATTTTCCAGCTGTTCCTTTACTTACGAGCAGCTGCCCCCAATCAGTTTTTGAAAGTTCTTGCCTAGTACTGTCAAAATTGGCCTTTCTCCAATTTAGAACTTCAACGTTTAGATCTGGTCTATCCTTTTCCATCACTATTTTAAATCTAATAGAATTATGATCGCTCGCCCCAAAGTGCTCCCCCACTGACATCTCACTTACCTGCCCTACCTTATTTCCCAGGAGGAGGTCAAGTTTTGCACCTTCTCTCATCTGTACATCCACATACTGAATCAGGAAATTTTCTTGTACACACTTAACAAATTCCTATCCATCTAAACCCTTAACATTATGGGAGTCCCAGCCTATATTTGGAAAGCTAAAATTCCCTCCCATAACCACCCTATTATTCTTATATAGCTGAGATGTTCTTACAAAATTTCTTTCTCAATTTCCCTCTGATTATTAGGGGGTCTATAATACAATCCCAATAAGGTGATCCTCCCTTTCTTATTTCTCAGTTCTACCCAGATAACCTCCCTGGATGTATTTCCAGGAATATCCTCCCTCAGCACAGCCGTAATGCTATCCTTATCAAAAATGCCACTCCCCCTCCTATCTTGCCTCCCTTTCTATCCCTCCTGTAGCATTTGTATCCTGGAACATTAAACTGCCAGTCCTGCCCATCCCTGAGCCATGTTTCTGTAATTGCTATGATATCCCTGTCCCATGTTCCTAATCATGCCCTGAGTTCATCTGCCTTCCCTGTTAGTCCCCTTGCATTGAAATAAATGCAGTTTAATTTATTAGTCCTACCTGCCCTGACTGTTTGACTCATTTCTGTTTTCAACTATACCAGTCTCAGATTGAAGTCTTTCCTCGCTAACTCCCTGGGCTCCCCACCTCCCACCTCCCCCCACCTTACTAATTTAACTCTTCCGAGCAGCTGTAGCAAATCTCCCTGCCAGTGTATTAGTCCCCTTCCAATTTAGTTGCAATCCGTCCTTCTTGTACAGGTCACTTCTACCCCAAAAGAGATTTCAAAATGTGAATCCTTCTCACATACACCAGTTCTTCAGCCTTGCATTCCTCTGCTCTATCCTCCTATTCCTGCCCTCACTAGCTTGTAGCACTGGGGGTAATCCAGATATTACTACTCTCGACCTCCTTTTTAAATTTCTGCCTAACTCTCTGTAATCTCCCTTCAGAATCTCAACCTTTTCCCTTCCTATGTCATTGGTTCCAATATGGACAATGACCTCTTGCTGAACCCTCTTCCCCCTTGAGGACATTCTGCACCCTCTCTGAGACACCTTTTATCCTGGCACCAGGGAAGCAACACACCATTCTTATGTTTTGCTGGTGGCCACAGAAACATTTGTCTGTATCTTGCATTAGAGAGGCCCCTAACACAATTGATCTTTTGGAACCCGACGTACCCCTCAGTGCATCAGAGCCAGTCTCAATACCAGAAACTTGGCTGTTCGTGCTACGTTCCCCTGTGAATCGATCACCCCCTATATTTTCCAGAACAACAAACCTGTTTGAAATGGGGATAGCCACAGAAGACTCCTGTACTATCTGCCTACCTCTCTTACCTTTCCTGGAGTTAACCCATCTATGTGACTGTATCTGAGACTTTTCCCCCCTTTCCTCTAACTGCCATCCATCGCATACCATTACTGTTGCAAATTCCTCATTGCCTCTAACGGTCTCTCCGACCGATCCATTCAATCTGATCGGATTCGCAACCAACAGCATTTATTGCAGATATAATCTGCAGTAACCCTTAAACTGTCTTTAAACTCCCACATCTGACATGAAACACTTATCACTCTACTAAATGCCATTTTTGCTCCTTCACGATCTACAGACCCAGAAAATAATACTGTCCTATTCCTCTAAACACAGTGCTCCTGGTTAAATTAATAGTCATGGCTTATATTTTAAGTTTTTTTTAAATAGATATTTTTAGTTGAAATTTAACATTTTTACAAGTTTACAAAAATAAACAAAACTCTCAAATACAAACATTGATATACAATTAAATCAAATATACAATAGCCAAAATTTAACAAAAGAAAAAAAATACCGAAAAAGAAAAAAAAACAAAACTCAACTTTCTACTCATCTAACCTACAACTAACCAGAGTGTATATTTAAGTCTCTTACATGCTCGGAATGTATTAACATCAAATGTAATAAAACCCGTATTCATGCGGGATTCCTCTCCGAAGGGGCCCCGGACCACTCAGGTTTGTAATCTCAATTAAATAAAAGCCCTTGTTAGGATAGCCGAAATATCTGTATTTATGTAATTCAAGAAGGGCTGTCATATTTTATAAAATAATTCGGTCTTTCGGTGCACCATAATTGTAAGGAAGTCAAGGGGAATACATTCCATAATTAATCTGTGCCAATTTGAAAGTCCGGGGGGCCCTCAGCATCCAGTTCACCAAAATATTTTTCCTTGCACAGAAAGAGAGAATAGAAAATAGTCTTTTCCTGTACATGTCCAGGGAGGGAAAGTTCGAAAAGCCCAAAAGGAGAGATACAGGGTCCACTTTAATTTCCGTTCCTAAAATTTCTGTTAGGGTACTTGCGACTTTAGTCCAATATCTACGGATCTTATGACAGGTCCATAGGCAATGTACAAGAGTGCCCACCTCTATTTTGCATTTGGGACACATTGGAGATGCTCCTGCCTTAAATTTTGCCAATCGAACCGGTGCTATATCTTCAGCTGGATAGCCTGGGTTCTGTTACAGATGGTAATACTTCTAGCATTTTCCCAAATATCATTCCACGTTTCTATAGAGATTTCTGGTCCCAAATCCTGATCCCATGTTTTAAGCAGATTGTCCATATCTCCCGATACTTCATCATGTAGTAAATGATAAATAGTACTGACGGAGGATACTCCCACTGGTCGTAGGACATTACATTCTGTATCTGATTTATAAAGACTATCTAATAACGTATCTTCTTCTGTATATAATCTCGAATTTGGAAGTATTGAAAGAGGTCTCCATTAGGTAATCCAAATTTCTGACGCAACTGTTCAAAAGACATCAGGACCCCATCTTTAAATAGGTCCCCTAGACATGAGATACCCCTGGATCCCCAGAGTTTAAAAGTGGCATCTGTAAACCCCGGTTGGAATCCCCATGCTCCCACTATCGGTGCATAGGGGAATGTTTTATATGAATTACCCTCATTTTGCCCCATTATATTCCAAGCCTTAATTGTGTTTAGTATTATAGGGTTTTTACAGTGATCTGTAATGATTTTCCTCTTGTCTGAAAATAAGAGGTTAATAAGTGGGTATTTTACTTGAGAGGCCTCGATGTCCAACCAGATTGATTGTGGATCAGACAAGACCCAATCAGCTATGTAACTTAATAGGGAACTTCCCAGATTTTAGGAAATATCAGTTAAGTCCAGTCCTCCTCTTGTCTGTGGAACCTGTAGCTTCTTCAGCTTAATGAGGGGCCGTCTATGATTCTAGATAAAGGAACCCAGCCAGTCATATAATTTACCTAGAGCCATCCTCGGCAGCATCACCGGAAGCATTCTCATAGGATATAGGAGACGGGGCAGAACATTCATTTTAATTAGTGCTATTCTACCCAACCAGAAAATTGGAAGGTCTCCCCATCGCTGGAGGTCCTGCCTTATCCTTTCCAGTAAATGCACAAAATTAGCCTTATACAACTGACCAAATACTGGAGTAATAAAAATGCCTAAATATAAGAAGCCCTCCAGGGACCAACGAAAGGGAAAAAGGGATCCGTCCACTAAGTGGGGTGTCATAGCAAGGCCACCCATTGGCATAGCCTCCGATTTTGAATAATTAATTTTATAGCCTGAGAATGCACTAAATGTATTAATAACTTGGATTAGGCGAGGTCAGAGGATTACTGAGGAATAAAAGAACATAATCTCCATAAAGGGTAATTTTATGTTTACCTGTACCAATCCTCGTGGCCGTACTATTAGGATCAGCTCGTATAGCTTCTGCTAGAGGTTCAATTATTAGCATAAATAACAATGGCGAGAGAGGACATCCCTGACGGCAGCCCCTACCCACACTGAAGCTATCCGAACCTAATCCATTGGTAACCACAACTACTTTGGGATCACTATACAATGTTGAGATCCATTTGGTAAACACCTGTCCAACGCCAAACCTTTCCAATGTGTAAAACAAATATGACAATTCAACCCTATCAAATGCCTTTTCCGCGTCTAATGAAACTACTATTCCTGGTATCTTTCCCTGATGACAGGCTTGAATCATATTCAAAACCCTTCTAATATTATTGGATGATCTATGGCCCTTAATAAACCCCGTCTGATCCTCCTTTATAATATGTGGCAGTACCCTTTCTAGTCTCAGTGCTAAAGTTTTAGAAAGGATTTTAAAATCTACATTTAGCAAGGATATTGGTCTATATGACATACAATCTTCTGGATCCTTTCCTTTTTTAAGGATAAGAGAGATATTTGCCTCTTTCAGCGAAGGCAGGAGACAGCCCTGACTATATGCATAGTTATACATGTCCATAAGTGGACCAGCCAATATTTCTGTAAATTCTTTATAGAATTCAGCTTGAAAACCATCTGGGCCCGGTGCCTTACCGCTCTGAAGTTGCCTAATTGCATCAAGTATTTCTTGGACTGTTAGAGGAGCATTTAGGACCGATAGCTGTTCCGGAGTTAGGCCCGGAAAGGTCAAATTTTTAAAAAATGACTGCATCCTCCTAGTCCTATCTTCACAATCCTGCGATTTATATAGCTCAGAATAAAATTCTCTAAAGATCGCATTAATCTTTTTATGATCATGAGTCAAAATACCCGTACTTTCCTTGATAGACGTAATAGTCTGAGGGGCCTTTTTTTTCTTTGCAAGAAATGCTAAGTATCTACCCGGTTTGTCACCATATTCATATAACCTTTGTTTTGCAAATAATATTTCCCTCTTAGCCGTTTGAGTAAGCATAGTGTTTAGAGCTGTCCTAAGAGCCGTAATCCTTTGCAATTTAATAATAGCAGGTCTATCAGTGTATGCTGTTTCAGCTGCTTTTAAGCGAGCTTCGAGCAGACGCTGTTGTTCTCCCTTCAATTTTTTCTGGGTCGCTGAGTAGGAGATGATCAAACCTCGCGTGTAAGCTTTGATGGTCTCCCACATCATTGATGGGTTGCTAGCTGTACCTGAATTAATTTCTAAAAAAGTTTAAAATTCTTGAGAGAAGTACTTTACAAATTTACTATCTTTCATTAGGAAGGGGTCCATACGCCAATGCCGAGGGGATGTCCTATTGTTCCTCGCCTTAGTTTCTATATATACAGCACCGTGGTCGGAAATTGCTATACTACCTATTTTACAGGATGATATGGAGTTTAAAAAAATCGAGGGGGCAAAAAACATATCAATTCTGGTATGGCATTTATGTGGATTGGAATAAAAAGAAAAATCTCCGCCCTGTGGATGAAGACATCTCCATACATCATCTAATCCTAATTCTTAGTTCAGATCCACCAATTGTCTAGATCTGGGAAATACTCCTACAGTACTCTTGGGAATCCTATCTATTTCCGGATCCATAATACAATTAAAGTCTCCCCCTATAATTGTATGACGGGTGCCAAAAGCCATCAATTTTGAAAAAGCTTCCGTTATAAATTTAAAGGGGTGTGCCGGGGGGCAGTACAAATTTAAAATCCCATATTCCTCTCCATTTATGAGGGCTTTGATCAAAATATATTGTCCAGGTTCGAATTTTATCTGATTTAGGATTTTGAAAGGGAAATTCTTCCGAACAAGAATAACAACTCCCCTGCTTTTTGAGCGATAAGAAGGAAAAAAGGCCTGATCAAATCCACCCTGTCGTATATTTTCTTCCTTTTGACTGGCGAATTACTCCCCTTGACATTCCAGGTGCATCACTTAACCGACTGATCAACCATAATCATCTGGGCAAATCCCAGACCCCTCTGGAGGGGAAACCCTATCTAGAACATCCCGAGCATAGAGCATATAAAATTTACAAAAATAAAGGCTCTCTAATACACTCACAACAGTATAATAAAAAAACTATTTCTAAATTTAAAAAAATATAAAATGTACCTAAGTGGAGATTTTCCCCCTTGTTCCCAGGGGGTGTCACTTCCTCTCCAAAAGTCCATCATATCCTCTCCCAACCAATGCCCCACCCTTGACCCAGGCACTCCTCAATAAAATGAGGAGAATTCAGATATAATACAAAGCTAGAGTTAACAGTGAGCACCCTACCCCCGCCCACACCAACACCTGGATATATTTGGTAATGTTAATACCATATATAAATATATAACTATAAAATTACAACCTCAACAAATAATTTAAATATAATAATACAAAATAACAAGGGAGAAACAACCCTGCTCCTAAAGACAGAGGTAAAATAGAATAAGGTAACCACCTCCCCTCCACCAACATTAACCAAACGCCCCAGCTTATATATATCTATATACACACACACACACATACATATAAATACATCCCACATATATGCATCAAATAATAAAAGAAAACAACCCGGGGGGGGGGGGGGGGGGTTGGTTACACGACAAGCTTGAGGTTGGTTACACGACAAGCTTCCTCCTCAGAACTTATCTTTCTGCCTTCCAAGTATTCAACCTTTCTTTTGCAGAGGTCACCACATGGAGAGCTCTGATTTCCCTGCCGCACTCTAGGCATTTCTATGCAACTCTGGCTAAATAACCTATTGCCTCCCCTAAAGTAAGCCAATACATACCTCTTACGTTAAAGGCCCTCCTCTCCCCTTGCCAAACTTTCAATGCAAATGCTATGCATGGAATCTATGCCTTGAAGAACAACTTTATTGTAGAATTATAGAATCCCGACAATGTGAATGCTGGCCACCTGGCCCATCAAGTCCATACCGACCATTCAAAGAGCATCTTACCTCGACCCACTCCGTACCCTATCCCTTTAACTCTGCAATTTCCATTGCTAACATCCACCTAACATCCCTGGACACTGGGCAATTTAGCATGGCCAGTACAACTATCCTACGCATCTTTGAACTGTGGGAGGAAACTGGGGCACCTGGGGGAAACCAATGCAGCGATAGGGAGAATGTGCAAACTCCACACCATTAACAAATTGAAGGCAAAACCCAGACTATACTGGAAATTTGAAGACTTTATTTTTAAGTGGAATTGAACCAGCAGTACTAACCTCTGCAACACTATGCCAACGCAACTTTAGTCTCCATTTGATGAATTGCCACCCCTTACAGTGATGTATAGGGCCCAGCCCCTGGGTTAATTATCACCTCATTCCTTAACATTACTTGAACTATATACTGCACTCTGATTCCTGTCTCGTAATTTCACAAGAGATAACTCCATAAATGGTGAACTTCCAGCATCTCTCGAAGCAAAATAACTCCTAAAGGTGGATGAGTGTTCCTTACAAACATTATCTGTAATAAATTCAATTTCCACACTTTTTTTTAAATGGTGCAAAATTCTTGTTTACAATAATGTATGAGACAGTCATGAACAGTACATTTGCATGATAATACGTGTGTTATAAATGCCTGGTGTACTGACTATAGTTACATTAGAGACCATCTTGAATATCAGGATGATCTAGGGTTGCAGTGCTTTATAGCTATCCTGTGATACCTGTTTTTCTAAACAACCTGTTCAGAGATATTTTACACGCCGCTGGAGAAGGTGGGACTTGAACCCGGGTCTCTGTGGTCACATGGGTTAGGGAAATATAGGCTACATCTTGACTGCTTTATCTTGCAGTCCTCATAAATTCATAATAATCTAATTTTGGACTCAAATACTGAGTCTTTTTGAATATATTTCTCAGCTCACAATGTGTTGTGCAACATACACTGTTCGCTCCATATAGATTGTGGTGCAGTGTCAAATGATGGCACTCAGAATACTGTTGTATGCAAATGTCGGAACACTCAGTTCCTAAAACATACTGGAATGACATAACAATATAACAGCTGCATTGCTTGCACAGTTGATAAACTTAGCAACATATTCATAATGTCACTTGGGACATGAAAACATGGGACCAGATGCAAGTGAACAGGAGAATAAAAAGGAGCTCGGGATATTAAAGATAGTACTTTGTGCATTTCTTTCACTCGCTTCAGTTGTGGGATGATTTAAATATTTACAGCATTTGTCCAAACTACTCATTTCATATTTATCTATAGAAAATCTTCATTCAAGGTAAAATTTCATGGTAAGATGGTTGCAACTAATGACAGCTGTACTTGCATTTGCTTAGAATTTATATTCACAATTTGCAAGACACAATTGTTAACTCATATCTAATACAGGTCTGTCGTCAGAAGACTTTACACATGGCAGTTACCCTTTGACCACATAAAAAAGTATTCAAATCTGAATCTTGATCCCTGGAACATTGGGGAATTGTGACACAAATAATCTCATCCCTTTAAGAGATTTAATTACACTATTTTTGATGTTGCTATTTAATCTGAAATGCTTTACAAAGGACTTGAGCCAAAAGTTTGTCCATTGTTCTCAAGACAACATACATCTGACTACAAACACTCAGAAAAACAAATAAATATTGCAAATCCACAAATCAGACAGTATCTGAAACAATTCAACTAACAATTCAGGTGTGGCCCTTCTACCTAGAACAAAATGTTCTTGATGTGTTTACCTGAATAGATTACAAATGTTTATACAGGGAATAAAACAGTTTAACAGATGAAGCAGGCACACATTCACTTGGCAGCATAAAGATATTCTGGGAGAAGGTTTGCTTTCATACCCCCACTTCAAACAGTGATGCACAGATTTCTATCAATTCCTCCTTCAGAGGGAGACTATGAGGCCAGTATCCATTATGGGTTCCTCGTTGATAGTACTGCCAAGTATTGAGGTACCCTGCATTGTACCATCCACTGAGCAGATTTAACCCTCCACTCCCTGATGGGTTGTGTGGGAGGGTGGGGTGGGGGAGAAGGTTAATGAGAGAAAGAAAATAGAAAGGTGGAGGAGGAATTGGAAAGAGGGGACATCATAAGAATACCAGGCAGGAAAACATACTTCCTGATTGCCTCAAGTCAATTTCATATTCCATTTAGGCTAGATGCAACAATTGTGTTGTATTCTATCTCTGTCAGGAAATCTTTAAGAGACAGAGTATGTCAGTGTGCCTTCAAGAGATATGGCATTATCACCTGTGACTTAAGGATATAAAAATCTCATACTCCATCTTTTAACTTGGATCACTTGAATCATGACATGTTAATGGAAGTACACTGCTGTTTGTAATTGATTAACTTAATGTAAGGCCAGACACTGAAGTACCACTGAATATAATATTTGTTCATTTTAGTGAACCGTAAGAAATATCTGTTGGATCTTTCATTACCACATTAGCCACTTATTGCAACTTGTATTGCAGGAATAACATTAGCATCACCACATCAGGTAAAGTTAACATGCTGAAGGAAAATCTTCGAGGAGAAAGTGAGGACTGCAGATGCTGGAGATCAGAGCTGAAAATGTGTTGCTGGAAAAACGCAGCAGGTCAGGCAGCATCCAAGGAACAGGAGAATCGACGTTTCGGGCATAAGCCCTTCTGAAGAACGTCGATTCTCCTGTTCCTTGGATGCTGCCTGACCTCCTGTGCTTTTCCAGCAACACATTTTCATGCTGAAGGAAAAACCAAGATTATACTGGAACTTTTAAGACAACTTATTTTTGATGTTAAGGTGGTAAGTGGGTTTGAGATCAGTTGACCATGATGTAATTGATTGGCACAATAAACATTAGCAGCTGAATGGCTCACTTTGGTTTCTGTATCTGAATGGCCATTTCCATCACCACATGTTGAGAGGTTTGCAATATATTTTCCGCAGAACATTATAAAGTGATATTCAGTTCACTTTGCCAAGTGAATTAGAAGATTTTATTTCCATGTAATGTGCTGTAGCTTGTTGGGAAGACTAGAGATTATGTATGTATTGAAGCAAAATTGTAACACCCATGATATTTTAATTTAGTTTTGGATCGAGTAACGTACATTGGTACTATTGCTCCCCAAGACTCCTTGACATATTTGCTGGGTGCCTACATCGATTTGCACGTTAATAAATTTTGTCTCAAGATCTCACTGACTGAAAGGCTTGTTAGGTACTCCCTCGAGCTCTCCCATAAATGAATCATAAGCGATGGTGCCCTTAATATGCAAAGCAGCCCTAAGGGCTCATGTAAGCTGAAAATAAACATTAGCTGTTTAATTAAAACTACATTTTTATTCCTTCTTACTTTTGCAGTCACATAATGAAGATTTACGAAACTTGAATCTTGCCGGTCATGTTGGATTTGACAGTCTTCCAGATCAGTTGGTCAACAAGTCAACAACACAAGGATTTTGCTTTAACATTCTTTGTGTCGGTGAGTAAAATATGAAAGCACTAAAGAAGGAGCTTTAACCTAGAGATTCTCATGTCGACTAAATATCACGAGAGAAACACGCAGTTGTTAGTTAAGGAGTAAAAGTCAGTCATGAAGTTAGGAGAGCCTCTTTCTCTGATCGTGAATGAATTGTCCTTTTGAGTTTTTTTTAATGTCTACTTAAACTACGGTTGCATCTGCCAGTTTAACTCGTTTCCAAAAGATAGGAAATTAACAGTAGAGCACATTTTTGGTACTATATTGAAGTGTCAGCCTTGCTGGGAAAGGGGCGAATGTGGAACGCAGGATTGTCATTGCAAGTAATCTTATAACAGAGTGCACTTAGTGATGTGCACTTGAATAATGATGGATGAGTTTGAACAATGAAGTTAATTAAAGGGGGTCAGTGCGAGTAAATACTCACTAGACCTTCATCTGTGTTTCTATTGAGGAGCAGCACTCTCGATTTGTGTACAGGAATTCACAGGCTGCTTAGTAGTGATTTTATGACTACATTATGCCTCTCATTACCTTCTGGGAACTCGGAATCAGGCCTAACATTCACAGTATTTGCTACTGACTGGTTTGATTTATTTATGTTCTCCCTCCCTAAAATGCCTGTATGGAAATCACATTTTGAAAGTTAATTCTGTGTTTTAAGTTTACTCAGTGAATTGTTTTGGATTAAATGCAAAATCTTAAAAATTTATTCATGCAATGTGGGCACTGGATGGACAAGCATTTATTGCTCATCCCTAGGGCCCTTGAGAAAGTGGTGGTGATCTGATTTACTGAACTGCCAGATTTCTGCAGCATTTACCAAAAATCCAGATGGATGGGCCAAAAAGTCCTAAAAATACTTCACCCACTAAGTCCTGGGATGCAACTGTGTTCTAATGTGGTCTGTTTGTCTAATGTTACTTGCATGCATAAGCGTTTCTACCTGAGGAGGTTATAAACACTGCCTGTTTCATAGTGGAATTTTTTTTATTTGGAGGGGGTTGATGGAGTAGACTTTGGAATGGATTGAACAACTCACATAGTTTAATACCTGCCCCCTGCACTCATTTTCACTTTTCAACCCCATCAAAGATTTGACTGCATGCTACTGCATTGGAACATTTCTAGGGTGACATATTAAGAGCCTTTGAAACCTAACCTCAAACCCAAGCAATTAGATATATTTAAGTGCAAGTTTTGGGTCAGTAAAGTGCCCAGATTCTTGATCACAAATACACCTAGGAGAAAGTGAAACCTGGAGATCAGAGTCGAAAAGTGTGGTGCAGGAAAAGCACAGCCAGTCAGGCAGCATCCGAGGAGCTGGAGAGTTGACATTTTGACCATGACCACTTCATCCTGATGAAAGAGCTCGTGCTCATAATGTCGGCTCTCCTGCTCCTTAGATGCAGCCTGACTGGCTGTGCTTTGCCAGCACCACACTTTTTGACTCTCAAATAAACCAGTCCACTGTTAAACTTAATGGATTTTGCACTGGAAATCAAGCCCTGCTATTCCCAGTGTCGTAAAAGGTAAAGATTTTATAAATGTACAGAGAACTTCCCAAACTATACAGAACCAATTATAAGAATAAGTTTCAATCATAATAGATAGATTATTGAATTAATTAAAGAAGCCTGGTGGATATTTGTACAAAAGAAAAGTTGACTATTTTGATAATTGTTTCAACAAATCTATATACTGTGTGCAACTGGAGTAGTGGTGCTTGATTACCAGAGTACTCCTCCTATCACGGTCATAACAAGACAGTATATTGAAGGAAGCTTCCTTTTGGCAAGGGGTCTCGAACCAGAGCATGCCAGTATAAAACGAGTTTAGAAAAAACTTCATGCTGTTCGGTTATTTTTCTTGAGGTTCTTACACAACTTGATGCAATTGCAAGACACCAACTTCTGTGAACAGCCAAACTTTATTAAGCAAGTACAAACTTTTGGAGGAACCCTTAACACAGTTTGCAGGATCGTGTCAAGAGAAGTCTCTGAACATGGGGACAGTTCTACTTTGTAGAGGATTTTACATCACCATCAGTAATGCCCACAAGACCACCCCCGCCACTTCCCCATAGTCACATGCCATTCAAGACAATGCAGGAGATGGCTATGTAAGTTGATTCTGAATTATAGGAGATGGCTATGTAAATTGTTTCTGAATTGCAGGAGTTAGTGACTTAAGTTTTTTACATTCTACCTGCAAGACAGAAAAACACCTCCTCCCACCCTGCCTCCTGTAAAAATGTTATCCCTTATTCCCAATTCCTCCGCCCCACTGCATCTGCTCCCAGGAGGACCAGTTCCACCACAGAACACACCAGATAGCCTCCTCCTTTAAAGACTGCAACTTCCCATCCCACGTGGTTGATGATGCTTTCTCATCTACTTCCCGTCCCTCTAACCATAACAAGGACAGAACCTCCTCTGACCCTCACTTTCCACCCCACCAACTTCCATATACATCGCATCATCCTCGTCATTTCTGCCACCTACAAATGGACTGCACCACCAGAGATATATTTCCCTCCCCACCCTTGTCCACTTTCCGTAAAGACCATTCCCTCTGCGATTGCCTCATCAGGTCCATGCCCACCGCCAACAACCCACCCTCCCCCTCCCGGCCCCTTCCCATGCCACCGCAGGAATTGCGAAATCTGCACCCACACCTCCCTCCTCACCTCTGTCCAAGGCCCCAAAGGAGCATTCCACATCCATCAAAGTTTCACCCTGCACTTCAACACATGTCATTTGTTGAATCCATTGCTCCCAATCCGGTGTCCTTTACACTGGGGAGAGAAAACACCTACTCGCAGAGTGCTTCAGAGAACATCTCTGGGACACCCGCACCACCAACCCCACCGCCCTGTGACGGAACACTTTAACTGTCCCTCCCACTCAGCCAAGGTCCTGGGCCGCCTCCATTGCCACTCCCTAACCACCTGATGCCTGGAGGAAGAAAGCCTCATCTTCTGCCTAAGGACCTTCCAACCCCATGGCATCAATATGGATTTCACCAGTTTCCTCATTTTCCCTCCCCCCAACCTTATCCAAGCTCCAACCTTCCAGCTCAGCACTGCCCTCATAACCTGTCCTACTTGTCCAGCTTCCTTCCAACCTATTTGCTCATATCACCATTACCCTCACTTCCATCCACCTAGCTATTCCCACGTCCCCATTTATCTCTCCACCCCCGAGGCTCCCAGCCTCAATCCTGATGAGGGGCTTTTGCCAGAAACGTCAATTTTCCTGCTCCTCGGCCTGCTGTGTTTTTCCAGCACCACACTCTTGACTGTAATCTCTAGCACCACACTCTTGACTCTAATCTCCAGCATCTGTTGTCCTCACTTTTACTTAGAGAAACATACCACCCTCCCCTGGGATATCCAATTTCTTACAGGTTGTCAGAACAAATGAACCCTTTAAAATCTCAATGCAATGAATGTTTAGGTACTGCAGTAAACCCTGAGGAATGGGCAAAGGAGGGGAACTAGCTGAGTTACTGTTCCAGAGAGCTGGTATAAATGTGGTGGTTTAATAGTCTTCTCCTATGCTCTAAACTTTCAATGATTCTGTATCCACATCGTTACACTGGAACTTTTAGCCTGGCTATCTGTCTTTGGGTATTGACAGATATTTGGGTTTTGATGGTACCATATGAAAGAAGGTATATTGCTGTGTTATAATCTTTCAGTGCCTTATCCAACATTGTAGTGGGAGCAATGTTGCCACAAAAGCTTGCAGTAGTTTACACAGGCAGCTCACCATCACTTCAGGGCACCCCAGAGTTGGACAAGAACTGTAGCCATGGCTGCACGGGCCATGTTCTGAGATCATTTCAAAACCACAACAAATAGGAACAGGGCCTTTTGGCCCCTTGAGCCTGTTCCGCTATTCAATAGGATCATGGCTGATCCTACATTCCTCACATCCACTTCTCTCCATTTTTCCCTTAACCGTTGATTCCCCTGCTGATCAAGAATCTGTCTCTGTCAGTCTTAAATATACACAAGGACTATACCCTCTCTGTGGCAAGAAGTTTCAAAGGCACTTAACCCAGAAGAAATTCTTCTTCAGTTTCAAAAATGACAAAATATCTGTTAAAAGATAATGATTAGGATGTCAGGAAAAAGAAAGGGATGAATGTACGTGGAATGGTTAAGGTAAAGACTCATTTTCTGGAGTGCAATTGTATTAGGAATGACCTACATTACACAGCTTAGTATGGAGCCATTCCCGATGAAGCAGCAATCTGCTTCATCGTGGCCCTCATGTCGCTTAGTGTCAACTGGAGTGAATTCCCAATTTAACTCTTGGATAAATTACCTGTCTCTTCTAAAATTCAATTTTCATTTTTTTTGTTGTTTCTCCCCCCTCCCCCGCCAAACTCCTGTTTTATATATTATAGCAGGGTAGATTTCCATTTGCTGCAGAGATTGCCAGCTCCAGTTCCTCTGACAATTCCATATGCATTCTTGCCTTCTGTTTCTCTTATGTTGCAGTGAGATTTCTGAAAAATAAATATGATAACTATTATTGTTCATTCTGGAATGTTCAGTTCCAATGGAAATGCTCTGATGGTGGAGTACTTGAATCAGTTATATTCATTTTGGAAAATCTTTTGTCTCCATTGCAACAATACTTCAATCAAAAATTCATTTTTCTGTCTTTTTTTTAGCACTGAAAATCCCTTGGAACACTGGATCACTTGATTGACAAATTGTTTATATTGCAAAGTTGAGTACTGTTTGGTGTTTGTGAGAGATCTATGGAAACCACCTTGTTAAAATTGCTGAAGTCTTGTATCACAATTTGATCACGAACTCAGTGAACTTTATATGAACACAATGGTTACTTTGTCAGTTGTGCTGATGCAGCACATTTGTGAGGTTACTTCAGATGTTACTTTTGAAAGGTTAAAACGGCCTCTGTGTTTAGGGAAAAGAGCCTCTTTAATTCTTTTACTGTAGTGTCTGGGCACATTGTTTATGTGCATAGGGTCCTTTACATGTTTCTAACACAGCTATCCATGTGTGATGATTTAGAGGTCAACTTGTGCAATGGCCTATGGGAAGTTTTGGATTACTGTGCAACAGCAGAACGTACAGAGAGCATTGCTTTGGCATCTTGTATTTTGTTTAATGATGTTTTCCTCAGAATGAGGTGCAAATGAATTCCCAGCATGAATTGTAGATCACTAGAAGTGTGGTGGGAATAAAGAGGTAGATACTTGGTGGCTGCAATCAATTTTATTCATAGAAGTGAAACTCTCAACACCTAAGAAAATGGTAAAAGTTTTTGTGGCTTTGTGCATCAGTGTTTCATCACTCTGGGTTTCACTGCATTGTACAGAATTACTTTATTTTCATTTTTTAAAAACTTGACAATTTCATAAAACTGACCAAGTAGAGACTGTGAAAAATAAGTAAATGGGAAGGAAACAACAATTCCTACAGAAGAAATTCCTACTTTTTCTAATGGTAAAACGTTAGGACAATTATGTTTCATTTTACTGCAAGATCACAAGGTCAATGAAAATGAGGAAGGCTATTCAACCTATTCTAATTACTCCCTGTAGAAAGATGAAATGGACAAACTTCCTCATCCACACACCTTTCTGTTTTTAAAAAAATGCCATTCATGTTTACAAATCAAAGAGAGGCCTTTTGGATAATCATTACTATGTCAACTGTTTTACAGAGAAGTCAGAAGTAATGTCACTGGTCTCTCGCAACCTCCCCCCCCCCCCCCCCCCCTTCCCCCCAACTCTCACGCTTCCTTTATTTATCCACTTTCCCTTAGAGTAACAATACATTGTTTCAATGAGATTCGGGCAGAACATTCCATATTTCAACCATTCTTTGTAAATAATATTTTCCTAATCTGTCATTGTTCACTATAGTTTCACCCAATTACCATCTCGCTACTTCCCAAACAGTGTAAATGCTCCTTCCATGTGGCTCAATGAAGAATGTAGGAGGGCCTGTCCGGAGTAGTATCAGGTATACCTAACAATGAGGTGAACCTGGAAGGGTTACAACGTAGGACTATCTTTGTGTCAAACAGCGGAAGCAGCAAGTGATAGAGCTACGTGACCCCACAACCAACAAATCAGATCTAAGCTCTGTAGTCCTGCAACATCCAATCAAGAATGGCAGTGCACAATTAAGCAACTCGCTGGAAGACGAACTCCCAAAATATACATATTCATCTGCTAGATTTCTTGTACCATGTTACTCTGTCTTGTGGACTTGATATTTTTGTGAATTGATTTCAGTAATAGGACTTATCTCATTTGACTTCTCTGTATGGGCAAACTGAACAAAATCTTTTCAGGAACTTCTTTAATATTGTCAGATCATCTGTGGATGATGATCTTACCTCTTATCGTTCTTTATCCTCAGCAGTTGCCAATTGTCAATTAATGTTCTAAAACATTACTTCAGTTGCTGGATTAATAGTCTAGTCATAATATCACTAGGCCACCGCCTCTTCCAATCGAGTTTATTCAGGACTGAAATCAATACATTTTTGGATGCAGAGGCAATTGAAAATGTGACAGAGACATAGTGTTTGAATCTGGCATTAATTTTAGGTATTTCTGTTTTGACTGTTACAAGACCATTGAAAATTTCTGATTTAAGGAAACATCTGTTATGAATTATAGGCAGACTAAATCAATTGCTTAGAGCTTTTGTGTATAATTTTTTTTTAAATGGCTAAATATAACTCTCCTCACCATTTCACCAATAATGAATTAAATGAGTTTTAAAGCATATTTTAAAGTATCATTTTTAAAATATCTTTAGGTGAAACTGGTATCGGTAAATCAACATTAATGGACACTTTGTTCAACACTAAATTTGAAAATGCACCAGCCTCTCACACTGAACCCGGTGTTCGATTGAAATCGAGCAGCTATGAACTACAAGAAAGTAATGTACGGCTAAAGCTGACCATTGTCGATACAGTAGGATTTGGAGACCAGATAAACAAAGAAGACAGGTTAGTTTTTAAATGATTGTTGTTGAAAATATTGCATTACAGTTCTGCACCCAACATCACTGATGCTGTAAGCATTTCTAGTACCTAACCGAGATGTTATTCTTCAAGTTGGAATTGACATAATGAGTGCAAAAATCAGTTTGATCCTGGAAACCAATAATTTCCAATCCTGTGCTTACCAAATGTCTACATAGTGGGCTTTTCCTTAGGTGCCATTAAATGGTAATCTGGAGTGAGGCTAGCAATGGGGGGGGTGTGTGGGCGGGGTGGCTGGGGGAAAGATAGGTGGATGGCAGTAGGTGGATGCAGGTAGGAGGTGATTGTGATAGGTTGATGGGGAGGGTGGAGTGGATAGGTGGGAAGGAAGATGAACAGGTAGGTCAGGTCAAGAGGGTGGTGCCGAGTTGGAAGGTTTGATCTGGGATGAGGTAGGTCTGGGGAGATTTGGAAATTGACAAAGTCATTGTTGATGCCGAGTGGCTGAAGGGTCCCAACGAGGAAGAGGAGGTGTTTTTCCTCAATCTGCCGATGGCTTTGATTTGGCAGTGAAGGAGGCCCAAGATTTGCATGTCCTTGGGGAAGTTGAAGTGGTTGGCAACAGAATGATGAGGTTGGTTGGTGCATGCAGACCAGATATGTTCCCTGAGCCGCTCTGCGAGTTGGCACTCAGTTTCCCCAATGTAGAAGAAACCACATTGAGAGCAGCAGATGCAGTAAATGAGGTGGACTGATTTGAAATGATCCATTGGGGCCTTGGATGGAGGTGATGGGGGGAGGTGTGGGTGCAGGTTTTGCACCCATGTGCTGGCAGGGGAAGGTGATTGGTGCAGATGGTGTGTTAGTGGGGAATGTGGTGTAACGAGGGAGTCGTGGAGGGAATGGTCACTGCGGAATGCATTTGGGATGGGGTGGGAAGGATATTTTTGATGGTGGGGTCTGACTGGGAGATGGAGAAAATGGCAGAGGATAATGCACTGCACCTGGAGATTCATGGGGTGGAATATGAGGACCAGGGAGGCTCTAAGCTTGTTGTGGGGTGGGGGGGGTTGGCAGCATGGTGGTTAGCACTGCTGCCTTACAGGCCAAAGGAACCCAGGTTTAATTCTACCTTCTTGTGACTGTATGTGGAATTTGCATTTTCTCCCCATGCCTGTGTGTGTTTCCTCCCACAATCCAAACACGTGGATTAGCCATTCTAAATTGCCCATAGTGTGCAGGCTAGGTGGACTAGCCATGGGAAATGCAAGGTTACAGGAATACAGTAGTGGGGTGGAGCTGGGTGGGATGCTCTTAGAGTATGGACTCAATGGGCTGAATGGCCTGTTTCTATGCTGTAGGGATTCTTTGATTCTATACCTTAAGTAACATACCAGTTGTTTGCATTTCAGCTACAAACCTATCGTTGAATACATTGACGCACAGTTTGAAGCCTACCTCCAGGAAGAATTGAAAATCAGGCGTTCCTTCTACAATTATCCTGACTCAAGAATCCACGCCTGTCTCTACTTCATTGCGCCCACAGGACACTCGCTAAAATCTCTTGACCTTGTTACTATGAAAAAATTGGATAGTAAGGTAATTGACTGTCAAATCTCTAAAGAATATATTAGTCAACTTTTGAAAGCACGAGGGATTATTTACAATTTATAGTCTGAGTACAACGGGATCTTGATCAAATGGGCCAGTCGGTGAGGAGTGGCAGACGGAGTTTCATTTAGATAAATGTGAGGTGCTGCATTTTGGAAAGGCAAATCAGGGCAGAACTTATACATTTGTTGGTAAGTTTCTGAGGAGGATTGCAGAACAGAGAGACCTTGGAGTGCAGCTTCATAGTTCCTTGAAAGTGGAGTCGTGGATAGATAGAATAGTGAAAAAGGCATTTGGTATACTTTCCTTTATTGGTCAGAGCATCGAGTATGGGAGTTGGGAGGTCATGTTGCAGCTGTACAGGACATTAGTTAGGCCACTTTTGGAATATTGTGTGCAATTCTGGTCTCCCTCCTATTGGAAGGATATTGTGAAACTTGAAATGGTTCAGAAAAGATTTACAAGGACGTTGCTGAGGTTGGAGGGTTTGAGCTATGGGAGAGGCTGAATTGGCTGGGGCTGTTTTCCCTGGAGCTGTGGAGGCTGAGGATTGACATTCAAGAAGTTTATAAAATCTTGAAGGGTATGGTAGGGTAAATAGACAAGGTCTTTTCCCTGGGGTGGGGAAGTCCAGAACTAGAGGGCATAGGTTTAGGGTGAGAGGGGAAAGATTTAAAAGGGAGCTAAGGGGCAACTTTTTCACCCAGAGAGTGGTGCATGTATGGAATGAGCTACTAGTGGAAGCGGTGGTGGCTGGTTCATTTAAAAGGCATTTGGATGAGTATATGAATAGAAAAGGTTTAGGGGGATATGGGCCAAGTGCTGGCAAATGGGACTAGATTAGTTTAAGATATCTCATTGGCATTGATGAGTTGGACTGAGGGGTCTCTTTCCATGCTGTATATTTCTATGAATCTATAAATCAGTCTTAAATTGACCTTTTTTACCTTATATTCTGGTGTGTTTCTGTTGCTTTTTAAAGGTTGAGAAAGGGCATTTGACATACTAGTTTTAAATGCTTGACTCTTAAAGGAGTCCCATTATGTTCTTGTCATTTATTTCATTTTAATTTATACAATCAGTTTAGTATTTGAGTAAAAATAACTTAATGTAAAAGTATACAATTAGTCCATTTGCTCCAGGTATTTATCATATGAATATTGATCACAAGGCATGTAAAATCTATCCAGTGCACATCTAATTACAACATACTGTGACTTGAACTAACTTTGGCCTAACATGAACAAAAGAGACAATTAGATGTTAAATATTATCAGTATTTATAACAGCACACTTACTGAAACTCTCAATCATGCCCTTGTTACCTAGACTTGAATATTTCTAGCTAACTTCTCATATTCTACTCTCCACAAGCTCGAACTCATTCTTAACTCTTCTGCCTGTATCCAAGCTCAGACTAATCCTGTTGTAGTATCAGAACTGTACTCACTGATCTACATTGCATTCTGTTCCAGCAATGTCTCATTTTTAGTATTCTAACTCTTGTTTTGCAAATCTCTCTATAACTTCCCACAGCTGTCTGGAATATCATTTCATCTTTTCTGGTCTCTACTGCATCCCCAGTTGGCTCACGATTGGTTACCATTCATTTAGCTGCCTTGGCCCTGAGTTGTGGAACTCCCTCCCAAAATTTTTCTTCTGATTTCTTCCTTCAAGAAACCCCATAAAACTTCCCTTTTTGACCATTTGACCAAATATCATATAATGCGCCTTTTGTCTCAACTTATTTTGGATAATGTAGGAACTTTGGAGCAGAAGTAGGCCATTCAGTTCCTGTGTCTGTTCTGACAGTCTTGATCATGTGTGATCATCTACCTGTATGCCATATTCCTGCTCTATCATAAGATCAAACATCATAAAACACCGCGTTATAGTCCAACATGTTTATTTGAAACTGCAAGCTTTCAGAGCCCCCACTCCTTCCTCAGGCAGCTACCGAGAGAGAATATATTAGACACAGAATTTATAAGTAAAAGATTTATGCGAATATATTGAACAAACCTAGATGGTTATTAAGTCTTTAATCAATTAGAATGGAGGTGCAGGTTTTGATTTATAAATCTGTAAATCCCAGAATTTTTTTCAGGTCATTGCCCCAAGATAACTTCAGGTTTTATCAGAATAAAGGTGACAGCTCAGGTCAGACAATGCATTTTAGGCGTGAGGCCATGTTTCAAGTCTGTTTGTATCTCAACCTGGAGTCAGATTAGTTTTATTTCCAAAGTAGAAATTTATTAAAAGCCACATTTGTGCTTTTTGAACAAAATAGAATGTATCTGCAAATGCAAATTCACCCCAAAGATTTATATGTGTGTGTGTGTGTGTGTGTGTGTGTGTGTGTGTGCATGTGTGTGCATGCACGCATATGTGAGGGAGAGAGAATGCAGGTGTGAGAGAGAGTGCGAGTGTGAGGGAGAGAGAGGGAGAGTGTGTGGGAGTGTGTGCGCACGCACTCTTGAGGGAGCGGGGTAGTGTGTGTGGCAGCTTGCGGTAGAATGAAGTACTGAGGTGTCCATCCTTGATGGAGATGCGTGTGTCCAAATACAAGACTAATTCTAAAGAGTGGTCCATGGTTAGTCTGATGGTGGGATGAAACTTGTTGTTATTTCAATGATTCCTTTCCTGAGTCCAAAGGAAAAAAATGTCGTCAATGTATTTGACGTACAGAGTTGGTCGGAGGTTCTGTGGAACAAAGGAGTCTTGTTCAAACTTGTGCATGAAAATGTTGACATGTTGGGGTGTAAATTTGATCCCCATAGCTTTTTTGTGTGGATAGATTATTGGTTGTCAAAGGTGAAGACATTATGGACACACACGGACACACACAAACACACACACACTCACTCTCTCGCTGTCTCAAGAGCGCATACACATACACTCCCACACACACACTCCCTCTCTCTCCCTCCAATATGCCAGCACTTTAATACTCAAGTTGAAACAAGGTTTCTTTGCTGCACAGGACTCCTGATCAATGCTTCACACCAGACACATTGACTACACTTTCTTCCTTTGGTCTCATGGCGAGGAATCACTGAAACAACTACATAGTGATATCAGCAAGTTTCATCCCACCATTAGATCTTCATGGACAACTGTTTAGAACCAATGTCATTCTTGGACACGTGCATCTCAATCAAAGACGAACAGCTCAGTACTGCACTATCGCAAGCCCACGGATAACCTCATGATGCTACGCTTTGAACTTCCACCCTAAACATATTAAAACAGCCATCCCCTACAGACACGTCCTATGCATGCACAGGATCTGCTCAGGTGAGGAGGAATGCAATGAACACCTGAAGGTGCTGAAGGACACCCTCAAGGATAGGATACGATACTCAACTCATCAATCACCAGTTCCGATCTGCCACAGCGAAAACGGTAATGACCTTCTTAGAAGGCAGACCGGGATACGACCAATAAGATATCCTTCACCATCCTGTACTTCATGGGAGTGGAGGGACTACACCGTGTTCTTCGCATCTTGCAACACATTATCGATGATAACGAACACCTCACCAAGATCTTCCCTACGCCTCCACTTCTCGCCTTCAAGCATTTGCCAAACCTTAAATAGACCATTGTTCACAGCAAACTGCCAGCCTTCAGGACAACATTGACCACAACTCCATACAACCCTGCGATGGCAACCACTGCAAGACATGTCAAAACATACACATGGATACCAGCATTACACATGGGGAAACCATTTACCACAGATACTATGTGACTCTGCCAACATTTGTCTATCACAAATGCTTTAGGCAGGAATGCATGGAGGCATGGTTCATTGGTGAAACCAACAACGGATGAATGGAGACCGTGCAACAATCACCAGACAGCGATGTTCCCTCCCAGGGGTTGATCTCCTTAACAGTCAAGGACACTTAGCCTCGGATGTTCGCGTAAACGTCCTCCACGGTGGACTTCGGGATACACAACAAGACAGAATTGCCAAACAGAGGCTGATAGCACACTCACTCACCCACTCTCTCACTAGCATATACTCCCTCTCACAGAGGCTGATAGTGCATGCACTCACTCACCGCATATACTCCCTCTCACACAGGCTGATAGCGCACTCACTCACACCTGTGTGCACACTCAAACGGATACTCGCACACAAAAACTCCTTCATGCTCACATGCGTGCACACACACCCCCACACTCTCTCTGTCATGCATTTGCTCACACATACTCCCTCTGTCACACATTCTCTTTCTCTCTCTCTCTCTCCCTCTCTCTTTTGCACAAATGCACATACACACAAATCTGTGGGGGTGGATTTACATTTGCGATTTGTACTTGCAGATATATTCAATTTTGTTCAAAAAGCGCACAATATGTAGACAGTAGTCAATGTGGCATTCAATAAATTCCTACTTTGAAAATAAACCTAGTCTGACTCCAGGATGAGATACAAACAGATTTGAAACATGGCTTCACATCTAAAATGCATTGTCTGACCTAAGCTATCACCTTTATTCTGATAAAACCTGAAGCAATGATTTGAAAGAAATTCTGGGATTTGCATATTAATAAATCAAACCTGCACCTCCATTCTAACTGGTAAGGACTTAATAGCCATCTAGGTTTGTACAATGCATTCACATTAGTTGTAGTACTCTTTGATCTTTTACTTATAAATTCTGTGTCCAATGTATTCTCTCTCAGTAGCTGCCTGAGGAAGGAGTGGGGGCTCCGAAAGCTTGCAGTTTCAAATAAACCTGTTGGACTATATCCCAGTGTCATATGATTTTTGACTCCAGTCCAACACCGGCACCTCAACATCGTATAAGATCAAAATCAAAGGAACAGAATTAGGTCATTCAGCCCATCAAGCTATTCTACCATTTAATCATGGCTGATATGTTTCACAAGCCTGTTTTCCTTGTCTCCTCCCCTTAATTCTTGATGCGCTTACTAATCAGGAACCTATCTATCTTTGTCTTAAATACATTCAAGGACTTTGCTTCCACACCCTTGTATGGCAGTGAGTTCCACAGGTTAACCACCCTCTGGCTGAATAAATTCCTCCTTGTCTCAGTTCTAAAGTGTCAGTACCTTCACTCTGAGGCCGTGTCCTCAGGTCCTAATCTCTCCTACTAGTTGAAACATTTTCTCCATTTCCACTCTATTCAGGTCTCTCAGTATTCTTTGTTTCTATCAGCTCCTTTCTTATCCTTCCAAACTCCATCAAATACCTATCCAGAGTCTTCAGTTACTCCACATATGACAAGCCCTTCATCCCCAGAATCATTATTGTAAAACTCCTCTGGACCCTTTCCAACACCAGTACATCTTTCCTTAGATACCAGGCCCAAACGTGCTCACAATGTTCCATAACTTCCACATCATCCATTTCCAACACTTCCCCTTCTTTTCCCTGACCTCTCTGTCTCCAATTTGGGAAATAAACTATCCTCTGCCATCCACTATCAAGCCACTGACTCCTATAGCTACCTTCATTACAGCTCATCACACCCCACGTCCTGTAAGGACTCCATCCCAGTTCCTTCCCCTACATCACATCTGTTTGAATGATGCTACCTTCCAAAACAGCGCTGTTGACACGGCTTGCTTATACCATGACTGTGGTTTTCCACCCACTGTGGTTGATAGGATCTTCAAACGCATCCAACCTATCACCCATGCTTCCGGTCTTGCCCCTTCTCATCACTCACAACAACATAATCGGATTCCCTTTGTCCTCACTTTTCATCCCACCAGCCTTGGCATTCAAAGGATCGTTCTCTGCCATTTCAGGCAAATCCAGCAGAACGCCACCACCAAACACATCTTCCCCCTCACTCTGCCTGACTGCATTTTGCAGGGATCGTTCCCTCCAGGACACCAAGGATAATTCCACAACCACCAACACCACCCCTCCTCATCATGGCACCTTCCCACTTAACTGCAGAAGGTTCAACACCTGCCCTTTCACCACCTCATTACTCACTATCCAAGTGCCTAAACAGTCCTTCCAGGTGAAGCAGCATTTCACCTGTACCATCTCCAATCTTGTGTATTGTATTCGCTGCACCCAATGTGGCCTACTCTGCATTGGAGAAACCAAATGCAGACTGGGTGATCGCTTTGTGGAGAACCTTCAGTCTGTGCACAAGCAAGACCCCAACCTTCCCGTAGCTGGTCATTTTAACACATCATCTTGCTCGCATGCCCACATGTCTGTCCTCTGCATGCTGCTGTGTTCCAGTGAATCACATCTCATCTTCAGACTAGGCACTTTACAGCTGCCTGGACTTAATTTAAAAGTGTTGAATTCAATATTAGGGACTATTTCTTTCCTTTCTTTTATCTTATCATGTCCTTCCCTCCGCCATCCCACTTTCAAGTCTAGTAAATGACACACCATTGTTCTGCCATTCTCCTGTTCTGACCACTTAATGTAAGCTACTTTTCTCCACCATCACCCTACACCCACTAACCCCACCACCAATCCCCACAAACTATAGCATAAATGCTGTCCCTCCATACTTCACTTCAGCTGTGATGGAGAGTCATCCAGACTCAAAACATTAGCTTGCTCTCTTTCCATGGATGCGACCTGATCTGCTGTGATCTCCAGCGTTTGTTGTTTTCAGCACAATGTTCCAAATGTAGTCTGCCCGGACCCTTATGCAGCCTGAGCAGTACATTTCTACTCATGTAGTTTAGCTCTCTTGAAATGAATGCTAACAGTGTATTTGCCTTCCTAACTGCTATCTGAACCTGCATGTTAGTCTGTAGGGAATCCTGCACTAGGCTGCCTAAGTTTCAGATTTCTGAAGCCTTTTCCCATTTAGAAAATAGTCTACATCTCTGTACTTCCTATCAAAGTGCATAACTTCACATTTTCCCCACATTGCATCCTATCTGCCACTTCTTTGCCCCCTGTTTATCATGTCCAAGTCCTTCTGCAGTCGCCCCATTTCCTCAGTGCTACTTGTCCGTCCATCTATCTTTGTGTCATCTGCAAACTTAGCAACAATGCCTTCAGTTACTTCGTCCAAATGGTTAATGTATAATGTGAATAGTTAAGGTCCCAACACTGATCCCTGTAGAACTCCACTAGTCACCAGCTGCCATTCCTGAAAAAGAGTCATTTAACCTTAGTCTCCACTTGCTCCCAATCAGCAAATCCTCTTTCTTACCAGTACCTTGCCGTTGCCACTATGGACTGTTATCTTATTTAGCAGCCTCCTGTGCGCCACCTTGACACAGTCCTTCTGCAAATCCAAATAGAATCACGTCCACTGGCTATACTTTGTCTAATTTGCTCATTACCACCTCAAAGCATTCTAACAGCTCTGTCAGGGCTTGACCTCCCCGGATGCAATCGTACTGATTTAGCTCTATTTTACAATGCATGTCCAAGTACTCAGCAATTGCATTCTTATTAATGGACTCAGTTTCCTGTTTCTGCCTGCTCCCTTCTTAAACAGTGCTGCTATTATCACCCATTTTCTAGTCCTCTGGAGTCCCAGACTCCAGTGTTTCCTGAAAGGTCAGCACCAATGCCTCTAGAATCTCTTCAGCTAAAGCTTTCTGAGCACTGGGGTGCAGTCCATATGGGCTGACTGTTTTTTATAGTCTTCATACCTTTTAGCTTTCCCAGCACCTTCTCCTTAATGATGGCCACTACACTCATTTCTGCTTTCTGACTCTCTTGAAGTTCCAGTATATTGTTGGTGCCTTCAACTGTGAAAACTGATGCAAAGTGCCGATTCAGTTCATCCACCATTTCTTTGTTCCCTATTACTATTTCAGCAGCCTCATTTTCCAGCGGTCCAATGTCAGCTCTTGCCTCGCTTACCTTTTAGATATCTAAAAAAGACACTTGTAGTCTTTGGGCCCAGTTAGCTGGTAATATTGTTTTTTTAGTTTCCTGTACAAGGCTTCCCAATCCTCTTGCCTTCCACAAATCATCTTCATGCTGTAAGTTTTTTCTTTTGCATTTATGCTATCCGTGTCTTACCTTGCTTGCCATGATTGCCTTATCCTTCCCTTGCTATGCTGCTGCTTTTTGGGATGAATTTCTGCCAAGCTTCTTAAATTGCCCGCAGAAACTTGTGCCATTGCTGCTCCACTGTCTTCATTACTAGGCTCTTCTTCCAATCAATTCTGGCCAACTCCTCCCTCATGTCTTTTTAGTTACCTTTACTCCAGTTGTAATACTCAATTACATCTGATTCAATCTTCTCCCTCTCAAACTACAGGGTAAATTTATCATACTTTGGTCACTGGTCCCTCCTTCACTTTAAGCTCCCTAATCAAGTCTGCCTTATTTCACATCACCAGATCCAGAATTGCGTGTTTCTTAGTGGGCTGTACTACAAGCTGCTCCAACAAAAATCTCATAGACATTCCATCAAATCTTTATCTTGAGATCCTTTGATTACCAACCTGAATTTTCCTGCATATTGAAGTCCCCCATGGTAATTGTAATCGGGCATTTATTACATGCCTTTTCTATCTCCTGATTTATTTTCTTCAGCATGTCCTGACTACTACTAAGAGGCCTGTAAATGTTCCTGATGAAGGGTTCCTGCCCGAAATGTTGATTTTCCTGCTCGTCAGATGCTGCCTGACCTGCTGTGCTTTTCCACCATTTCACGATTTCCCATATGCTTCCAAAGGTATAGTGGCCAGAGTTGGCAGAGGCTCACTTCTTGCTATTGATTTTAATTTAGTTTCTTACTAGGAAGACAGTTCTACCCTCTTTGCTCATCTACCTGTCCTTTTTGATATTGGATATTTAGTTCCCAGCTCTGATCCCTTTACAGCCACATCTCTGGATACTCACAACATTGTACCTGTCAATTTCAGTCTGCGCTACAAGCTTATTTACTTTATTTCATATACCGCATGCAATTAAGTGCAGAACCTCAGTCCTGCATTGATTGCCTTCTCATAATTGTTTTTCTTATCTTCTGTGCCTGAAGTTAGATTCCTGTATCTAACTGTTCTTACTCTCTGTCCTATTACATATTTCTCATATCTGCAAATGTTATTAATATCTAGAAATCAGCAATCTTTCTTGAAAATATTCCTTGATTGAGCTTATTAAAAGAGCAATATAAATTTGCAAATTGTTTTGTTTTTCTCTGCTATCACTGCGTAGAAATCATTGGGGCAGATATTCGTTTTCAACTCCAATAACAACAGATGTCAACACAATAAATTTCATAAGTTCTTGTATGATAGCTGTTGCAGAAATGCTTTGTTCATAATTTCAAATTATATATAATTAGTAGGTTTGTTATTTTCATAGAAAACTCAGCCTCTATTTCATTTGACTGTCAGTAACTCCTTGTTGAAGATTGTCAAATGTGAATAGTAACAACTTATTTTCTAACATTTTTATTCAAGGAAAAGTCACTTCAGATCTAAATGTTGAGTCAGCTGATTAGAAAGTTCTATTGTATTTCCGAAGATTCATACTTCCTATCTCACTCCTTTCTCCCTCCATTCCCTCTTCAGTTTGAAAAACACTATCCAACTAGTTTATTACTGAGCAAAGAAATGCTAAGTTGATAGTCAAGGGTCATGTTGTAGTGACCCCCTGATGGTAGTGTCCTGTCCCTACTGCTGATTAGGCCCTGTGTGTATCATCTGAAAAATATCAGCAATTAGAATCTTTTAAACATAATTCATACGGAGGAGAAAATCAGCCCATTATTGCCGTTTTATAAATCTTTGTTAATCCACACCAATTTCTTCATGGCCTGCAACCCACTTTACCTTGTTGCAGCTTGTATTCTCTGATCTTTCAATTCTAAACTGCTGGGTATTTCACCATTTCACGATTTCCCACATGCTTCCAAAGGTATAGCAGCCAGAGTTGGCAGAGGCTGAACTCGTGTTTCATAAAGAGTTGTAGAGTCATAGAGACGTACAGCAGAGAAACAAGCCCTTCGGTCCAACTCATCCATGCTGATCAGATATCCCAACTTAATCTAGTCCCATTTTCCAGCACTTAGCCCATACCCCTCTAAACCCTTTCTATTCATTTACCCATCCAGATGTCTTTTAAATGTTGCAATTGTACCAGCCTCCACCACATCCTCTGGCAGCTCATTCCATGCACGCACCATCCTCTGCGTGAAAAAGTTGCCCCTTAGGTCTCTTTTATATCTTTCCCCTCTCACCCTAAACCTATGCCCTCTAGTTCTGGACTCCCCCACCCCAGGCTTTGTCTACTTATCCTATTCACGCCCCTCATGATTTTATAAACCTCTGTGAGGTCATCCCTCAGCCTTTGACATTCCAGGGAAAACAGCCCCAGCCTATTCAGTCTCTCCCTAAAGCTCAAATCTTCCAATCCTGCCAAAATCCTTGTAAGTCTTTTCTGAACACTTTCAAGTTTCACAACATCCTTTTGGTAGGAAGGAATCCAGAATTGCACGCAATATTCTAAAAGTGGCCTAACCAACATCCTGTACACCCGCAGCATGATCTCCCAATCCTATACTCACTGCTTTGACCAATAAAGGAAAGCATATTAAACGTCGCCTTCACTATCCTAACTACCTGCGACTCTACTTTCAAGAAGCTATGAACCTGCACTCCAAGGTCTCTTTGTTCAGCAACACTCCCTAGGACCTTACCTGCTAAGGTTTGCTTTCCCAAAATGCAGCACCTTTTATTTATCTAAATTAAACTCCATCTGCCCTCCTCATCCATTGGCCTATCTGATCAAGATCCTGTTGTACTCTGAAGTAACCTTCTTCTCTGTCCACCACACCTCCAATTTTGGTGTCATCTGCAAACGTACTAACTATACCTCCTATGTTCATATCCAGTCATTATATTTCAACTTGTTTTTGTACTTGCCCCTATTTATAAAGTTCAGGATCTATTTTAACCACTTTTTTCAGCCAATACGCTGCCACCTCCAATGATTTGTGCAGTTATTGTAACCCCAGGTTCCTCTTCTCTAGAATTCTCTTTAGTATTACATTCATTATTTTTTTAATGGCCTCATCATTCTTCCTACTAATGTTCCACATCGCTTTCTCTGCACTAAATTCCCTCAGTCTGGATTAGTTCATCCATTTTGCCAGTCCTTCTGTGTTTGTTCGGATTTTGTCATGGTTTACCATGTTTCCAAGTTTTTGTGTCATCTGCACATTTTGAAATTGTGCTGTACAGCCAAACCCAGATCATTATTATGTATCAAGAGAAACAGGGCTCCAGTGCCAACATCTAGGGAACACCACTGTAAATCTACATCCATTATGAGAAACAAAGGTTCAGAATTACTTGTTTCGTCATTCAGCCTACTTTGTATCAATGTTTTTTGTTACATTTCATGGACTTCAACTTAGCTGACTGAAATAACTACACAGGGGACAGTATCCCATTACCACGTGAAAAGTACACTGGCTGTGGCCAGCCAGGTTGGAGCCAGTCCTCTGAACTGAGGAGATTCTAAATCCTCTGTTAATATTGGTTAGCTAGGGCTTTCCTGATGATTGGCCCAGGCTATCAACCTCAATCAAAACTTTGTAGTCAACGATGTTCCAATCCCTACATCTCTCCCCGCCTAATTCTGAGAATATAGGCCTGATCTTTCTCTTGTAGCTTTTCCTGGCATGTTTTTGCTCAACTGGCAATTTCTCAAATTTGGACTCTGACCACAAGCATAGTCTTCTGGACTGTAGCCCACCTCTAGCGTCTGGAGCACCTCGGGAGAGTTTCCTCCTCTTCTTTCAGTGATCATGGTATCAAGATAGCATCCATTTCAACTCGGAGGTTTTCTCGATACTAGACAGTGGGGGAGAACCTACGGTTTCTGAGCGGCCTTCTAGCTATTCTGAGGGGCTAGGTATGTTTTTCTCTTGCCCCGTTTGCGAGGTAACAGCTTTCAGGTGATCCATGTGTTTGTTCAGGACTGTATCACCTGCCCGAATTTTGTAAGTGACAGGACCTGACCTCGCATCAACCTCCTCTCTTAGCCACAGAGGGCCGATTCCTTTTCTGGCACCAAACTTCATTCCCCTGAATTAAATCGCAATGGCCCTTCTGTTTCCCTATTGCCACTTAGCGTTCCGAGGATAGGATCTTTTTGTGTCCACAGTCAGATATTGTCAGTGGTGACTAGAAAGGTATCCAGGAGGTTTAAAACCATAATGGACTTTTCCAGTGGAGGCATCACAGGTGGAGTATCTGCCAGTGGGAGGCAGCTCAAGGCATCCGGATTAGCCACTTGGCTTCCTGGATGGTGTTCTAACTTGTATGCACTGAGAATAAGGGCCCAACACTTAATTCTACTGGAAGCTATGGGCAGCACCGCCTTGTCTTCCTTCAGTAGCCCTAACAGGGCTTTGTGATCTGTTACTATGACAAATTCCCATCCATAAAGGTATTGGTGGAACTTACTCACACGAAAGAAGACCATCAAAGCTTCCTTCTCAATCTGTGCATATTTGCATTCAGCATCAGCCAAAGTCTAGGAAGCGTCTGCTTTTGGGCGTTCCTCTCTGTTGGGCCACTAGTGAGCCAACACTGCCCTGATGTGTATGGGGAGGCATCGCTTATCATCTCTACTTCTTGCTTTGGTTCATAGTGGGCCAACACGTTGGATAATAGCTGCATTTTCACTTCCCTATAGGCTATTTCTTGACCATATGACCATTTCCAAGGCTGACCCTTTTTCAATTGCAGGTGTAAGGGTCCCAAGTGGAGGCCAGGTTATGTATGAATTTCCTGTAATAATTCATTAGTACAAGGGAAGACCTGAGCTTCAGTACAGATGTGGGAGCTGGGGCTCCTTTGATTGCCCTCACTTTATCCTTCAACAAGTGTAACACATTTGGGGTGCCTGGAGCACACATCCTTCTCAGGCATGTACCCACCTGGAGGAATTGTTTAAGTACTTGTTCAAGTGCTTTTTATCGGTCTTCCCTATTATTAGTGTATCATCCAGATAAATTCCAACCTGGGGTGGCCCTTGTAAAATGTTCTCCATGGACACAGGCTGATGGTACCCCAAATGGTAGTCGTGTATATTGGTATAACCACTTATGCGTATTAATTGTAGCGTACTTCTGGGACTCCTCATCCAGTTGAATTGCATGTATACATAGCTCTTGTTCAGCTTCATAAAGGACAAGACACGCACACACCCACACACTCTATGTGAGGCATTGGGTGAGAAGTGGTTTACCATTTGCTTAAAATCCCCATAAAGGAGAACTGAGCTTTCAGGCTTCATAATTGATACGACTGGTGTTGCCCATACTGCAAACTGCACTGGTTTGGTGATTCATTCACTCTCCAGCCTTCTGATTTGCAACTCTAGTTTTGCCTGCAAGGCAAATGGCACCAGGCGGGCCTTGCAAAATCGTAGAATTGCTTCCTGGTCAATATGTAACTTGGCTTTGGCCCCTTTGATAGTTCCAAGCCCTTCCTGAAAAACTCTGGGGTATTTCACTAGGACTTTAATGAGGCAACCATTTTCTAATTGAAAAATGTTGAGCCAATAGAGGCAAATCTTTCTCAACCAATTCCACCCCAATATGCTTGAGCCCAAGTCTTTTACTACCATCGGTGGTAACTCCATCAACCTCTCCTCCTAGGAGACTGGAACTGAAGTCGTACCCTGAACTTGCAACGGTTCCCCAGTGTATGTTCTCAGTCTGGCTGAGCAAAGTCAAGGGTTGGAGCCCCGAATTAATCTTGTTAAAGACAGCTTCTACAATCACAGATGTAGCTGTGCCAGTATCGCCCTCCACAGGAACTGGGTGACCATTTATCCAAACATTAATTTTAATTGGTTTTGATTTGGACGTTGCTAAGCAATTGAATTTTTCAACCTACATAGTAGAGGGACTGTCCAGGGTGTGCACCATCCTGTGTACTGGCCTATGCATATTGTTACTCAAGTCAGGCCTTGTAGGACTACTTTGCTGTCAAGTCCACGTACTAGCAGCAACTTCAACAGCTTGCCAGCCCAGATCCTGAAGAGCGTTTTAGCTACTTAGCCGAGACTTTGCTGTGTTGTGCGGTTCTTCTGGCTTAGGATCCCTCTGCTCAGGATTTGCCCTATGTGAGGCTCTGTGATTCCTACACTCGAGTGGTGTTCTCCAAGCTCAGTCAGACAGGTGAGGGTGTCTACTTCTATTGGGATGCCCTGTAGTTCCCATGTTCCACTTGCCTCATTTTCTAATGACAAAGCCAATTGTAATGCCTGTTTGAAGTCCATTTGGACTTCAGCTAGTAAGTGCTTCTGCATGATTTTGTCATTAATCTCACGTGCCAAGTGGTCTCTCAGCATCTCATTCAGGGCTAACTCAAAATCACATGCTTCTGCCTTGTCTTAACCTTGTCAGGAGTTCTGATATGATGCTGGAGATCAGAGTCAAAAAGTGTGGTTCTGGAAAAGCACAACTGGTCAGGCAGCATCCAAGCACCAGGAGAGCTCCTGTTGCTTGGACGCTGCCAGATCAGCTGTGCTTTTCCAGCACCACACTTTTTGACCCTGCTTCATTATCTGAGGAGTTGTGACGGTGCTGAACATTGTGCCATTATCGGTGAATGTCGCCACTTCTGACCTTGTGCTGAAGGTGCTGTCAGATGAGCCTTAGTAGCTTGTTGTCAGTGCATCTTGTAGATGGTACACATTACGTGTCACTGTATATCACTGGTGCAAGGAGTGAATATTTAAAGTTTTGGATGGAGTGCCAATCAAATAGTTGTTTTGACATGGATGTTGTTGAGCTACATGAGATTTGTTGAAGCTGCATTTATTCAGGCAAGTGGAGAGTATTCAATCACAGATTCGCGCCGTGTAGGTAGTGCACAGGCTTTGGCAGTCAGGCGGTGCATCACAGCCTCTGACCAACTTTTTGTAGCCATATTATTTATATGGCTGATCCAGTTTCATTTCTGATCAAAGGTAAGCCCTCAGGATATTCATAGTGAGGAATTCAGCGATGGTCAAGAGACAATGGTTGTATGTTGAAAATGGTGATTGCTTGAATTTTGTGTGGGATGAATGTTACTTGCCATTTAGCCCAGTCCTGAAAGTTATCCAAGTCTTGCTGCATTTGGACATGGATTGTTTCAGTATCTGCTGAGTTGTGAATGGTACTGAACATTGTGCAGTCACGTATCAACATTCCCAACTCTCATCTTCTGCTGGAGGAAAGGTCATTGATGAAGCAGCTGAAGATGGTTGGGCCTAGGACATTATCGTGAGGAACCTGGGGCTCTTGTGGCACCATGGAAGTGTCCCTATTTCTGAGCTAAGAGGTACCACTTTCTGTCGAGGTGTGTAATAGATTTGAAATTCTACACCCTGAGGAACTCCTACTGAGACCTCCATCATTTTATCTGGCAAGTATGACTCCAACCAGCAGAGAGTTTTGCCACTGATCTCCGTTGACTCCAGGTTTGTTAGAGCTTCTAGAAGTCACACTTAGTCAATCGTGTTTTGATGTCAAGGGTAGTTACCCTTCCTTCCCCCTTTTAAAGTACTTCCTGTTCCTCCTTTCCATTTCTGTTTCCTGAAGATGATGTTATTTGATTTGATCTGATGGAATTTGAAAATAAATTTTAAGATGCAATAAACTGCACATAATTTCCTGAGTAGAAAAACATCTATAAGTTAGCTTTCTGGTAAATCTGTGCTTATAAGATTATCATGAGATGAGCTATCATGAGATTTCCATGTATTAAATAGTGTGGTTTTGTAGATCTATAAATTCAAATAAGCTAATTTTAAAGAAATTACCTCAATGTGTTGGGGTAATTCATTTCCTGTTGCAAATCTCATATTGTTTTTATTTCCTGTGGCATGCTCCTTCTTCATTCCTTTTTAGTTTGTTGAAAGGATGCAGACACTGGTTTTTCTGTTACAGCTACTTAAAAGGAAGTAGCAAAATTTTTAGAAATAAGATTATTGTTCAATGCTTTTTTTTTATTTGTCCAGAATGAAAGATTGTTTCCTAGATTCTTTGTTAAAAATGTGAAACAAACAGAGGGCTCCCATCTTCTTACCTTCAAATTCACAACCTTTGCTGACTACACACGGCAATGGTTGAAATATATATTCTCTTAATCTCTGCAAAACTAGAATTGGCTTTGAAGTCTTTTCCACTTTGTGATCTAAGTTAATTATGTTTCTATTCCCTTCATGCTAAGTCCTACATCAGTTTGAAGAGCTCTGATCTGCTGGCACCTTTACTAACAATTTCATTTCATAACCTCACTTTTTTTCATCTGCTCTTGCTTAATACACATTCACAAGTAAATTATTTTATGTTTTCGCATTTGTTTCTAGTCAGACATTCATTTTCTGAACTTTGTTTATTATTGATGTTTATCTCCAAAATTCATTGCATTTGCAGAATCCAATAAGTATCTCATATTTTTTCAATTTTCAGTACAAGTAATCAAATAGAATGATATGTTTAGAAATGGAGGGAAAAGATAATTTCAGGAGTCAGTTATACTGGTTCCATGGAAAAAGAATTTTTCGACTTGCACAATGTTAACAATTCATTACTCTATCCTTGCATTCTAATATAAGCACATAAGAAGCAGAAGTAGACTACGTGGACTCTTGAAAATCTACTCTTGCATTTATTAAGAGCATGGTTGAAGTTTCAATCCACCTTCAACTTCATGGCTTATCACATATCACATCATTAATTTCCTTTCTGTCCAACACCATTATTCATTGCTGAAATACCACTGTCCTCAGAGATGAAGAATTCCACATGCTTTCAATTCTATACATAGAATCATACGATCATCATAGTGTGGAAGCAGGCCGTTTGACCATTGAGTCCAAACTGACTCCTCTGATGAACTACCCGCTTTACCTATCCCTGGGATCCTGCATTTACTATGGCTAATCTACCTAGCCTATACATCCCTGGACAGTGGACAGTTTGGCATGGCTAAACTGTCTAACCTGCACACTTTTGGACTGTGGGAGGAAATGGAGCACCCGGAGGAAACCCACGCAGATGTGGGGAGAACATGCAAACTAATAACACATGCATGAGCATATGCGAGTGAGCTGTAAGTCATCTGTTGCTATTGCCACTGGTCAGTGTATTGTCATCAATGTCAATCAAAAGTGCATCTCCCTGAAATGCTGTTCTACCTTTTAATACTGCAGAACTTCGGATGTGTTCTTGGACCAAACAAGGCATGTACTTTTATTTTTGCAGGTGAATATAATCCCCATAATCGCCAAAGCAGACACAATCTCCAAGAGCGAATTACATAAATTCAAGATAAAAATCATGAGTGAATTGGTCAGTAATGGTGTGCAGATTTACCAGTTCCCAACAGATGATGAAACTGTTGCTGAGATCAATTCGACAATGAATGTAAGTTGTAATTACTTGTGTAGGTGTGGAGGGAGGGGGTATATTTTCTTTTTTGATATTTCAATTGCTTTACATTTTTTTGCAATCTAATTTGTAATATTTTTAAACATACCATGAAATTGTATTAGAATAAACGTGTTCAGTTTCAGGGTTGTAATGCCATTTTGTCGCAGTAACTTCAGAAGCAGGAAGATGTTGCGGTTCTTTGAGACAGTATGCTTTGGGGCAAGCATTAACATTTTGAATTTCACTACCTACTCTTAAAGAAAAAATGTTTTCTGTTTACAGTTGTCAAATATTCATGAGTATTGTATTTTAGAATTGATGTGTTTTACATTTCAAAGTTCGGCATTGTAGTAGGGTTTTGTTCTTTATATACTTGCAATGCCATTTGTTTGAATTGAAAAACATGCTCCATGTTAACAGACATTCCAGTGGAATGTACTGTTACGGTTTCACTCGGATGCTGACTAATGTGGGAAGAACTAACTTTTTTACTTTCTCTCCAGGGTCATCTTCCATTTGCTGTTGTTGGCAGCACTGAAGAAATAAAGATTGGTAATAAAATGGCAAAAGCTCGGCAGTATCCCTGGGGAGTTGTCCAGGGTATGTTTGAAGAAGATGCATCTTTCTTTTTAAATGCCCTTCCTCTGTTTCATGTATTTAATGATTGAACGAACAATTGTGAGATTGCGTGATTACCCATTAATCAGGGTTAAACATGGGGTAGGGAAATGGGTCTGGGTGGGTTACTGTTCAGATGGTTGGTGTGACCTGTTGGGCCGAAGAGCCTGTTTCCACATTGTAGGTATTTTAAACCATTTGACAAGGTAGAAGTGTATTATGAAAATGCCCTCAGTCTGTAATCATTGATTTGTGGAAATGTTAAGAAACTTGATTTTTTTATACTTTAAACTTCGTTGAAAGAAATCAGTTATTGACAAGAAAATGTTTCCCTTTTTTTCCTTTCATGGGAAAAATAAACAACTTTATAGTGGAGAATGAAAGCCACTGTGACTTTGTAAAGCTCCGTGAAATGTTGATTCGTGTAAATATGGAGGATCTAAGGGAGCAAACACATGCACGCCATTATGAACTGTACAGACGTTGCAAACTGGAGGAAATGGGATTTAAAGACACTGATCCAGACAGCAAACCATTCAGGTACAGAACTGAATTTAAAGTTGTTGGCGTTTGATCTTTTGATATTTGATATTTTTCTATTCCAAATCAAAATAGGTTGTATAGTGTTGATTTATTGAAATCCATTAGAATAGAAAATAGTTTTTTAATGTCCTGTAAGAACTTAGGTTTATGATGGTGAATTTTAAAATGTGAGCTTTTGCACTTGAGACATTTGCTATATCTGTCACTGGTTTTATGATCATGTAATATCAAGTTTACCGATTAGGGAGGCCCTGGTTGTGGATGCATGTCCAAAATTTCATTCATTGAATTCAAATAGTGCAATGTTAGGGGCAGTATAGCAACTTCAGAGTCCCTGAGCTAGAAAGGGGACATTGATTGATTCATTATTCTGATCATATTTATTAATATCCGAAAATGTGTTGCTGGAAAAGCGCAGCAGGTCAGGCAGCATTCAAGGAGCAGGAGAATCGACATTTTGGGCATGAGCCCTTCTTCAGGAATCCTTCCTGAAGAAGGGCTCATGCCCAAAATGTCGATTCTCCTGCTCCTTGGATGCTGCCTGACCTGCTGCGCTTTTCCAGCAACACATTTTCAGCTCTGATCTCCAGCATCTGCAGTTCTCACTTTCTCCCCATATTTATTAATACTTGTCTTTATTACATGTGGGTTTGGGTGTTAGACAAATAAGGATCTAATTCAACAGTTCAACTCTCCAATCACATCGCTTGTTAAAACTTGGGTTATAACTGTGAAAAATTTCCATAACTGGTCAACTTCTGTGAAATGTAGGGTTGTAAAAGATATTAAATACATTTCAAATAAGTGTTTAATTGAATTAGATAAATTTTATGTCTGAGTTTGATTGCTGCTTGCAAAATGAGCAGAACAAACAGAAATCAAAGAGCTTGAGGCCCCAATGTGTCTTAAAATTATTTCCATCCAATTAAGTATAATCTGCAATATTTTGTGCTTTAGATATGTAGAAATACACTTTGTTAGTTTTGTATTAATTAGAGTACAATATTTCAATTTAATTTAAAGGTTGTATTCATCATTACATTTTGTGACAATAGCTTTTTAAATATTTATAATGGATAAAAACTATATGTTAACTCCTCCGTGTGGGATGGAGCCAAAGAGAAATCTTGTTCCTTTTCTAGGAAAACACATATTCATATTTAGGGAATGTTTACGTATAAAGTACAGTTTGGCTCATGTGTTCTTTTATTCTCTTGCCTTAGCTTGCAGGAGACCTATGAAGCAAAAAGAAATGAATTTTTGACTGAACTGCAGAAAAAGGAAGAAGAGATGAGACAGATGTTTGTCATGAGGGTGAAAGAGAAGGAGTCTGAGCTGAAAGAAGCTGAGAAAGAGGTATAACTCCACTTCCACTGAAAGAAACATTATGGGAGGAATTTATCATTGATGTGCCATTCCCAGTGAAGTAACCTGAAATATGATCCATTTCCTTTCTCTCTTTCTTTTGTCCATTTCCACACGATTACAATTAAAATGGAGCATCAAGGCAGTGCAACCTGAGGTGCTGGATTCATGTTACTGTTTCTATGAGTTTGAACCCCACCACTGCCAAAATTCGAGCCTACTTTTGCCTATTCACATTTTTAGTTTGGGTGCACAAATGTCCGTTCCAATTCAATGTGTCACTTAAGTTTTTATCAAGTGACGTAGCAGTAATATCACTGAATGAATAGTCCAAAATTCCCCGTTTAATGTTTGCTGGAGAGGAACTTGGAGTAGGAGAGGCGGGATCCGGTATGGTACTCCACTTTGGTATTAACAACATTCATAGATCTGGAAAGGATGTTTTGCTTAAAGATTTTGAATAGTTAGGAACTGAACTAAAAAGCAGAACCTCCAAGATAAAGACCTTGGTATTACTACCTGAGCCATTGACAAACTGACAGAGTAAACAGAGTCAAGGAGTTAACTCTGTGGCTCGTAAGATTGTGAGTGTGTGGAATGGGTTTCAATGTGTGGGGCACTGGCACTGGTCCTCAGATAGAAGAGGGTTGTTCGGGTCAGATGGCTTCACTTGAAATGTGTTGGGACCAGTTTCCTGACAAATGAAATAGCAGGGCTCGAGAGAGGACTAATTGTGGGCGGCACAGTGGTTAGCACTACTGCCTCACAGCGCCAGAGACCCGGGTTCAATTCCCGCCTCAGGCGACCGACTGTGTGGAGTTTGCACGTTCTCCCCGTGTCTGCGTGGGTTTCCTCCGGGTGCTCCGGTTTCCTCCCACAGTCCAAAGATGTGCAGGTCAGGTGAATTGGCCATGCTAAATTGCCCGTAGTGTTAGGTAGGGGTAGATGAAGGGGTATGGGTGGGTTGTGCTTCAGCGGGGCGGTGTGGACTTGTTGGGCCGAAGGGCCTGTTTCCACACTGTAAGTAAGCTAATCTAATCTATCTAAGTTGGGGGGAGCTAGGGTTCAGAAGAAGGGACACAAAGCAAAAGGATATGGTGGCAATACATGGCAAGTATTGGATAATGATTGCCAAATTGGGACAAGAAGGGAGACTGCGAACAAGCATTTTAAGAAGGCAGTAAATGGGTCAATGGGGCTAAAAAAATGGTAAAAAGACAAAAATGATTGGCCCTTTACTCAAATGAAACAGATAGAGGTTAATGGGTATGATCTTGTAACCATCACAATGACATGGTTACAAAGAGATCAAAGCTTGAAACTAAATATTCAGAGGTATGTCACTTTTCAAGAGGACAGAATGGAAGGATGGCAGGTTAGTACGAGATGGAATAGGAGTCATAGCAATGATTGATCTTGGATTGAATGGTGTAGAATTCATATGGGTGGAGGTAATAAATAAGAAGGAGAATACGACATTGGTGATAACCTGTAACACATAGTGCATGTGTGCTTGCGTGTGCGCACACACCCCACACACATGCACACACCCCTCCCCATGAAAAAGCTGTTTGTAAGACAGACATTAAATCAGGGGATAATGAGAACATGTAAAAAGACAGTGCAATAATCATTGGTGATTTTGATCTTCACTAGAAGTACATATAATCATATTTGATGAATTGGGGCGGCACGGTGGCACAGTGGTTAGCACTGCTGCCTCACAGCGCCAGAGACCCGGGTTCAATTCCTGACTCAGGTGACTATCTGTGTGGAGTTTGCACATTCTCCCCGTGTCTGCATGGGTTTCCTCCCACAGTCCAAAGATGTGCAGGTCAGGTGAATTGGCCATGCTAAATTGCCCGGAGTGTTAGGTTAGGGGTATGGATGGGTTGAGCTTCGGCGGGTCGGTGTGGACTTGTTGGGCCGAAGGGCCTGTTTCCACACTGTAAAGTAATCTAATCTTGTACATGAGGAAAATTGAATTGGCAGAAGTAGCCAGAAGAAAAATTTGTAGAGTGCATTTGGATATTTCCAAGAACAATATGTTGTGAAATCACCAAGAGATCAGGCTGTTCTGGATTTGGTTGTGTAATGAGGTGGGTTTAATAAACGATGTCACAATAAAATATCTCCTCGGGCAAATTTAACATTTAGTTTGTGTGTGAGAAATGTGGGTAGGAAACAGCTGAACATTTAGAAGTACATATAATCATATTTGATGAATTGGGGAGACCAAACGTAAACTTCGGGAACGGTTCACCAAGCATCTCAGCTGGGCATGCAGGGACCAACCGGACCGCCCATTTTAACACCCCTTCCCACTTTCTTTCCGACATGACCATCCTTGGCCTCCTCCATTGATACACTGAACCAAACCGCAAATTGGAGGAACAACACCACATCTTCCACTTGGGCTGCCTTATATCCCAGAGGGCTCAATATTGAGTTCTCCAATTTCAGATAACATCCCCTCCCATCCCTCAACTCCCTTCCCAGCCCCTTCCCCTCCCTTCCACTCTTTACTGCCACCAATCGGATTCATTCCTTCCAACCAGGTCATACTCTCTGTCTTCACCTATCCCCACTTCACCACCCTGCCCCTGCCATTCCCTTTATCTGTAGATCCTCCTACACCCACCCACAGTCCTGAAGAAGGGTTACACCCGAAACGTTGACTTCTCTACCTCCTGATGTTGCCTGGCTTGCTGTGTTCTTCCAGCATCCTGCCTATTTATTGAGGAAGTAACAAGCAAGATAGAAAAAGGGGAACCAGTAAATTTAATGAATTTTGGATTTCCAAAAGGAGTATAGAAAGATATCATGTGAGGCACCTTGTAACCTGTAACTAATGGAGTGCCACAGGGATCATGACTTCCTGTCAACTTTAGGGATGGCATCATGGCTCAGTGGTTAGCACTGCTGCCTTACAGCATTAGGGACCTGGGTTCAATTCTACCCTTGGGCACCTGTTAGTGTGGAGTTTGCACTTACTCCACATGTCTGCTTGGTTTCTTCAGGTGTTCTAGTTTCCTCCAACAGTCTAAAGACATGCAGGTAGGTGGATTGGCTATGCTAAATTGCACAAAGTGTCCATGGATGTGCAGGCTAGGTGAATTGGCCTTCCAAAATACAGGGTTACAGGGATAAGGTAGGATGTGAGTTTGGGTCTGCGTGGGGTGCTCTTTGGAGGGTTTGTGTGGACTCAATGGGCCGAAATGGCCTCTGCCACACTCTGGGGATCCTATGATTGTAACTCCATTGCCACTAGCATAAGATTTAAGAGCACAAAGATGGAACAGAGATGAATTTTGTAAATATAAATTTGACTTATTAATATTTCACAATACATTTTTTTCATGTATCTGTTTTGCATAGCTTAGTCAAAGAAGTAAATGTACTTGCGCACCTTAATGATTATAGGGGAGTTGAGGATCTTTCTATGGAAGAAACAAAGTTGTGTTTTATTTTTATTCATTCTTACTGAATGTTCATGCTCATGTCCAATATTGTACTTGCCACTGAGTGTGGAAAAGGATTAACTGGCCCTCCATCCTGTGCATTGAATGTAGATGATGTCCTCTGCCTTCTTGACAGGCATCTTTGAAATGTTGTAGATCAGAGCTCAAAGGCTTTGCCACCTTGAAATGGACATGCATCTGAACATTACTGACAATCCTCCCTTCGGGCCACTAATGTTTTCCTTTGTCTGGACTTGCTACTCCTACCATTATCAGACCACAGAGCCTTCCCATTTCATTCATCACCTGGATCTCTCTTGTGCTCCTCCAAGCCCCTGACCCTACTCCATACTATCCCCTCCTCACAGCTCAGCAACCCTTGCCAGTCCTGAGACTCCATGTGAACTGCCATTCTCCCCTTGTGATAGGGAATTTAAGGGTGCAAGGCCCAACACATTGCTGACTTCCACCTCTGTTTCATACATCTGGAAATTTAAATATCACACATTGCCTCAATCGGTCAACCTGTACACACACTTTTCTCTTTTCAATCTTAATCCTCCCCAATGATATTAGGTAGTCCAGATTTCTGTGGTACAGTTCAAATCTGCAGAGGTTTGTCTGAAAGAGAGGCAGTTAGCAACAGTTTATGCAAGGAACTGGGTGAAAAGCAAGACACTATTTTCTTCATGTTATGAATTGTATTAGAAATTAGCTGATCTTTGCAGTATTAAACCCACAGGATTGCAATCAAGAACACTATAAAGGCTCAGGGGTAAAGGCAATAATACGATTAAATCTGGTGGGAGGAGGAAGATAGGGAGAGGAGGACTCAGTCAGTGGATGAGGTAGGACAGGAGAACAGAATGGATAGGGAAGACAGGGAAGCGACAGGACAAAAGGATGGGAGTGTTGGAGCAGAAGGAAAAGAGCAAAATGTTACTTAGCAGGGGTTTGGGAGTTATCCAATTATATTTCTCTGAGAGTCTAGGTAACTGAGGACAAAATATTGTTCTTTGGGGAGGCGGGATGGTTTAGCACACTGTAGTTGGGTCGTGTCACTTGAGAAGTTGTTGCAATTTGTTTGTTGCCTGGGCAAGTTGTTGGAAAGTTGGGGATTGACTGCCATGGATAGTGTTCAGTTTCTTGAGTGATGTTAGAGCTGCACCCATCCAGGTAAGTGGAGAGTATTCCATCACATCCTGACTTGTGCTTGTGGGCAGGATTTGGGAGTCAGGAGGTGAGTTGTTTGCTGCATAATTCACAGCTTCTGAGCTGCTTACATCTACATTTATACAGCTGGTCTAATTACGTTTCTGGTGTAGCGATCATCAAAATGTATTGTTACAACAATCAATAATAGTTTCATGACCACCATTACTCAAACTAGCTTTCAAAATATCTGTGCTCTTTCCCAAGTTAAGAGGCAGTGGGATTATCCTGAGTCTGAAAGTTATCCAGTCTCCCCTGTTAGAAATTACTCATGGGAACAAGATATCCTTCAAATGTGATGCCTCTTCCACCAACGTCATTTCACCTGCTTAATTTACAGGGAGAGAAGGTTTGCTTGAATGAGGAATGCTCGTCATCTGTGGGTTCATGCTATAGGCAAAGGAAGACAACTTGATTTTTGTTTTGAAATAGTAAACCTAATACCTGCCAACATTTTAAAGCTCAAGACTTGGGATGTGTGTGATTCTGGCAAGGTTACATTTTTTAACTATCCTATGTTACTCTGAGGTCAGAGGGAATTAAAAAAAACACGCAAGGTGGAATTGGTGTAATGAAAGGTAAGGAGTGAAAAGTTTCTTTCAGTAATTTTTCATCTAACTGGTGGTTTTCATGCTGGGTTTTCCTTTCTGGTGGTAGCCCACAGATAGTAGATTTTATTAAATCTGTTTTCACAGCCTGCCATGGTGAAATCATTCCCAACATCTGGATTGCTAGTCTTTGCTACATGACATTCTTATGTTTATGTATCATGCATTGCTTCATATGTTCATTCACTTAGGTGGGCGAATGAGGTAGACCTGTGTTGGAACTGAGTGGTGTGTTGTGTGTTCTCAGCTTCATGAAAAGTTTGATCACCTGAAGAAGACCCATCAAGATGAGAAAAAGAAACTTGAGGATAAGAAGAAAGATCTTGAGGAAGAAATGAATGCATTCAACAAGAGAAAAGCAGCAACTCAGCTGCTCCAATCACAGGCTCAGCAAGCTTCCCAGACCACCAAGAAGGACAAGGATAAGAAGAAGTATGTATTTTCAATACATTTTTAGTGTTCTCTTTTCTTTTCATATATTTACATCTTTCTCCAGCGATCTCCTGATCTGGTTTTAATGTTGACAAGGAAGGACGAGAAAGGAGAGCAAAGCAACCTTTGGATAATGGTTAGAAACAATGATGCTTATTGATAGGATTATATATAGTAACATTTCTGCCAGGTAGGCCTATACGTACAGGTACCATTCAAGAACTATCTTTGCTGAACAGCAGTAATAGGCTATTTCTAAATGATGTAAGTAGATGAATGTAATGAGCTACAGTTCGTGAACTCATCAAAACGTGATTTGTGGATCCCTGCGTGCGTTTGCATGGTTTAGGTTCCTTTTATGAACTGAGAATTAAGTTTGAGAAGTTTATAAAATATATTCTTGATTTAGTTTGCATAACCCTGGGTAAAGAACTTGCGAGTTTTAAAGTGTATGTCCTGTAGCATTCCGCTATTTCTTGAGTTGGTTTCCGTTGTCTGTTCAGTGCTGGTGGGCATTTTCAGAAAAGGTTGTACTTACTTTTGTGTGGTCATCCCTGCCAGTGTATGAGATCCTTTCTACATTTGACAGTTTTATTAGATTGAGAAAATTACTTCAATATTTTTGATCAAGAATGAGGTGAAACTAAGCTTAGAGAGTCGTTTATTTTGTAAATCTTAATGTTCTGACATATTGGTTTGGATCTTGACTATGTGGAATGATATGCATCACGTTATAGCAAGCCACCTGCCGGTCTTGTATCTTCCTGATTTTGTTTGACTTAAAATTTGTTTGTAACTCAGTCTGCCAGTTAACTAACACCTGTTTATGCTATTGTGCAAAGCAAAGATCTATCCCACTGACTAATACTAGACAGAATTTACTGCTATGAACTGAACCAGTTCTGTAATGGTAGTCGTTGGAGTGGGGAGCTTTGCAGTTGTTGATTTTTTTTTTGTTTGGTTTTTACAACAACCTGTTTGTTTGTACTCAACGTATTTTAATACATCAAGCACTTGGTATATTTTTATAATTATTCACTTTTGAAACAAATTTACTCTCATCTTATGTTTTTATTTTGCCCTTCTTTAAATCTGTTCACCTAAGCAAAGTTGGTAAGTGAATAAAATTTTAGCTGCCTGTTGATAGTCAGGTAAAACTTGTCCAATATCTTTCTCTCTCCTTGATGTTACCGAAAAGAGTGGTTAACGTTTAGAATTCGAATGGGGAATGGTATCTGACTTGTAATTAGAATTAAATTGTGAACATATTATTTAATGCACAAACCTAACCCTAAGTTGGCCAAGCTTCAGCAACGTTATTGCATTCCTCATTAGAACTTGGGAAAAGCTCCAAGATGGAGTAATGAACAAATGCAGTTCCTAATCGTGGCATTGAGCCTGACAGAGCTAAGAGATTTAGTCATTCAGTCATTTCATGTTCTTATCTTCTTTAGCCGTGAGCAGGTCTCAGCCAGGATGGTATTGACAGCTTGTGTAGATGTCAGGTAAGGACCAGCATTTATTGTATATCCCTAATTCACCTTGAGAAGATGGTGGTGAGTCATCTTCTTATATTACTGAGTCCTTGTGTTGTCAGATTACCCACAGTCCTGTAAGAAGGACCAGCAACAGTGAAGGAATGGCATTGTAGTTCCAGCCAGGATAGTGTGGGAGGGGAAGTTGCAGATTGTGTGTTTCATTGTGCCTACTAAATTTCTCCTTTAGGTAGTAGAGGTCACAGATTTGGCAATTAATGTTGAAGAAATTGTATCAAATTGATGAAGTGCATCTTTGTAACTGGTATTGGTGTTACCATTGTGCATTGGTGGTGGAGGGAATGAATAATGGAGGTGGATGGGGTGCGAGTCAAATTGGTTACCTTGTTCTGGATGGTGTTGAGTTTCTTTAAGTGTGGTGGGGCTGCATTAGTCTACTCAGCACTTCTGGCTGGAGGTGGTTTCACACACCTTGAGAAGATGGTGGTGAGTATTACTGAGTCCTTGTATTGTCAGATTACCCACAGTCTTGTAGGAAGGACCAGCAACAGTGAAGGAATGGCATTGTAGTTCCAAGCCAGCATAGTGTGGGGAAGGGAACTTGCAGATTGTCAGTGGAACGTTAGCTCAGTGGTTAGCATTGCTGCCTCACTGCGCCAGGGACCTGGATTCGATTCCAACCTCTGGCAACCATCTGTGTAGAATTTGCACGTTCTCCCTGTGTCTGCGTGGGTTTCCTCCGGGTGCTCTGGTTTCCTCCGACAGTCCAAAGATATGCAAGGTAGTTGAATTAGCTGTGCTACATTGCCCATAGTATCCAGAGATGTATAGGTTAGGTCCATCATTCTGGGGAAATGTGAAAAAAAGTAATAGGGTAGGGGGAATGGGTCTGGGTGGGATACTCTTCGGAGAATCTGTGTGGACTTGTTGGGCCTAATAGCCTGTTTCCACACTGTAGGGATTCTATGATTCTGTCCCTCAGCTTTTGTGTTTTGCACTAACAATCTGATTTGTTTATGCAGCCTCCTTCTCCTGTTAATTGTTTAATTACTCACTATTAATGATAGGATGTAGTTGCACTGCAGAATTTTGATTCAATCTATTTTGATGGGGGATCTTTAGTCCTGCCTATCCCATGCTGCTTCTGCTGTTTGGTATCTCTACGATCTTGTGTTGTTGTAGCTTCACTAGATTACCACCGTATTTTTAGGTATCTCTGGTGCTACGCCTGTCATACACTCTTGCACTCTTCACGAATCCATGGTTGATCCAATAGCCATATGGTAATGGCAGAGTAAGGATATGCCAGAATAAGGTTACAATTGTGGTTGAATACAGTTCTGCTGCTGCTGATAGCCCGCAGCATCTCGTGGATGGTTGTTTTGAGCTGCTAGATCTGTTCTGCATCTATCTCATTTAGCACAATCCATAGGCTCCGCAAACAAATAGAGGGCATCTTCATCATGAAGGCGAGGTGTTTGTCACCTCACACAGTAGTCCGTTTCATCAATATCAGCTACAGGTAGATTGGTGATCATGAGATCTAAACCCACAACCTCTGTCACCTAGAAAGATTGGGGCAGCAAATACATGGAAACACCACCACTAGCAAGACCCCCTCCAAGTCTTTCACCATCCTGACTTTGGAAATTTATCGCCATTTCTTCACTAGCTGGGTCAAAATCCTGTAACCCCTTCCTAACAGCACTGTGGGTGTCCCTACACTCCAAGCACTCCAGGTAGTAGTTTAAGAAGGCAGCTCACCACCACCACCTCTCTAGGTTAGTAAGGGATGGACAATAAATGCTATATAGGTAAAAACAATGACTGCCGATGCTGGAAACCAGATTCTGGATTAGTGGTGCTGGAAGAGCACAGAAGTTCAGGCAGCATCTGCCAGCAATGCCTACACCCAAGGGATAAATTATAAAAAGGGTTCTTTCCCTATTGCCACAGACCTGGTTCAGTGGGACTCTATTTGAAGTACCATTCTTGTAATAGACATGGAAATGTCCCATTGAGTGTATATTCAGTGTATCTCCCATCTTCTGTGCTTATTCTGATATGCAAGTGTTCAGGCTCATCAACTGAGGAAGGGGAGTAGGTGTTCAGTCATAAAAGGTTCTGTTGTCCAGTTTTGGCCTGATATAGTGACACTTGTTCAGAAACAATGTATACCCAAAACATACTGCCTCTGACATTATACTGCTTGTCACCACCTCTGGTGAGTCTTTTCTGTGAGTGGGCAGAACATACCTAAGTATGTTAGTGATGAATTCTAGAACATTGACTGCATGCTGTGCATCTGTGAATATGACTATATCAGGCTTCTGCTTGACAAGTCTGTGAAACAATTCTTCCAATTTTGGCGTAAAATCCAAAAATATTAGAGAGCAGGACTTTGCACGGTCAGTTTGTTAGCATGTTTCTTTATTGTTTCTGCTGATGGGTGGTCTGGCCAGGGTATATATCCTCAGACTTTGCTACAGCATTTTTAATACAACTGATTGGCTTACTAGACTATTACAGGGTGTAGTTCAGCATCCACCCCATTATTGTGCATCTGGAGTCACAAACAGGACAGACTGGGTAAGCACAGCAGATTTCATATTCATCGTTACTGACATTAGCTTTTTTTCTAAAATTGAAATTTATTTAATAAAAAGTCTTGAGTTCATATCCCATACCGGGACTTGTTAGATGGAAGATATGTTTGTGATGTGGCCAAACAGGAAGATTATCAGATAGAAAATCCTTCCTGTGGAAAATTTCCTAATGGTGAATGGTTAGTACTTCCTTCTGGCAAATGATCAGAAATTGGGATTTTTGCTGATGGACTGCACAGTATTCAGCTCCTTTTGCAACTCATCAGATACTGAAGCTGCCCCTGTCCAGTTGCAGCTGGACCAGGATAATATCCAGGTTTGTGTGACAAGTGCCAGACAATAACTACCTCCAAGAAGAGAGAATCTAACCATCATCCCTTCACACTGAATCCCTCACTGTGAGCATCCTGGAATAACTACAGACCAGAGAACAGCCAAACAAATACTGTGGCTACAAAAGCAGAGCAATGATTAGGAATGTTACAGTGAGTAATTCATTTCCTAACTCCCTAAAGCCTATCCACCATCCACAAGATCCAAACAATGATTATGATAGAATGCTCCTCACTTTCCTGGATGAATGCAGCTCCAACAAAACTAAAGAAACTTGTGGTCATCCGGCAGCCCACTTAATTGCCAAATAACACAACCCTTCGTTCCTTTCAACACCAATGCTCAGTAGCAGCAACATGTACCATCCAAAAGATGCACTGTTGAAAATCAACAAGGTTCCTTAGCACCTTCTAACCCACAACCACTTCCATCTAAAGGACAAAGGCAGCAGATAAATGGGAACACCACCATCTACAAGTTCCCCACCAAGCCACTCACCATCCTGACTTGGAAAACTGTTGCCCTTCCTTCAGTGTTGCCAAGTCAAAATCCTGGAACACCCTCACAAATGGCATTGTGGGTCTACCTACACCAAATATATTGCAATGGGTAGCACACCACCACCTTCTTAAGGGCAACTAGGGATGGGCAATAAATGTTGGCCTATTCTGTGATGTAATCCCCTGAATGAATAAAAAGCAGTTTCCTGGGTAGCCCAGAAGCATGGACCAATCGAATAGAAGTCCATGTCCTAATCCTGGGAAACAAGAGTAGGAGAAAAGACAGGCAGCATAAAAGAGAAATCAGAACAAAAAAAATCACAACCTTGTTGTTTAAGGCCCTTAATTACTACTATTTCCACCTTATTTTGTGCTTTTAGCTGGTGAATTGTTCATTTGCGTCTGATCAACCTGAGAGGTAGGATGCATTTCAAACAAAATGTGCTGAACCAATTCTCAGCTATCTTAAAGAAAAAGGGGAAGCTTTAGAATTAGAAATATATTTTTAAAATCTACCTGTAATTTTTGTGGAGTTAATTATTTAATGTTGGCGGTGTTGACGTAAAGCTGGACCTTTCATTTTAATTCCTGGGAAACTACCTTTTTGACTTTGAAAGGGAAATCTGCCTGCTCATCATAAAAGCCAGTTTGCAAATAACAAAAGCTGTTTAAGGTAGTAATAGATTGTTTAGAGACTGAATTAGAGACTAGAACTCCTGTTATTTGACATCACCATTGACCTGTTTCTGTAGCTTTTATAGGATTTGGAGAAGATCATTTAGTTTTTTGAAGCTATAATGTCCACCATCTGTTAAAGATTAGGGTCATCTGCTAGCAAACTCCTTGGACTGTATCTTACACTTTTTTTAACTAATTGAGTTGTATTGAGTTTTTTGGAGGATTCTTGCTGAGGGGCCTGGAGTGTTTCCTTACTGTATCTTACCAAACTCACCTCATCAACCACCTGCTCTCTCCCACGATATCTCTCCTGTCCGATTCCAACCCTGTTTTATCACATGCTGTTCCTGGAAGAACTCACCATTCAGCAGATGCCTGCCGAAAGGTTGCACCATCTTTAAAAGGCTGCAATGTGCCCAAATGGGGACTGGCATTCCAAAATTCCCCTGCTTGGTCAAGGACAATGACTGAGTGTGTTGGAGGAGAAGGTAGTGCCATAATTCTGGAGGTCCTGGTCGAGGGGGTGGTGCGAAGGAGAGGAGCCCTCTTGTCAGAGGACTGGCATAGCAGGCCCAGTCTGAGGTCACCACCGGGGTCAGTGTGGAGGAACCGCCAGCAGTGTTGGAATAAGGTCATGGACTTACTCCGCTCTGCCAGGGTAAGTGCCGCCATCTACTCTCTTCTACCTCTCACTCACTATTAACTCTGCTACTGCACACCCCTACCATCAAGGCTCATGCTCTACTGCTGTGTGTTGTCTGCAACACTTTGCCTCGTTTGCTCTCGTTCCTACCCCTACTGTCACACCACTGACCCTGCATGGGCTCTGCATTACTCACTGTCCCTGGGACACATCACCACCTTTACACTGCCAGCACTAACACTATGCCAGCCACTTTCACCTCACTCAGTCCCTCCCTCTCTCTCACTACAGGTGGGGAAAGGGGTCCAGATTGATGGAGGACTGCCCGGAATTGGACTCCTTAGCCCAGCCAAGAAGAGAATCTTGGCCTTCGTTGGAGAAGACTAGGACCACTCCTTTGGAGATGTTGGGACATCCATTTCTCACCAATCGAGTAAGTCCCTTTCTTCATTTCATTGGAATTCTCACGTTAACCCCACTGTCAGTGTCATTTGTTTCACCCTCTTTTCTAACCATTGGCCACACCACCGTCTCTCTTTTTGTTTTGCAGATGTTGCCATCTTCTCCTCTACCTCCAGGTGAAATGCATGGCTCCCCCTGACACCACTTTCTTGAGCTCTGAGGACAGGAATACTGAGGCCTCAGCAAGGCTGCCTTCTGCACTGGCCACCAAGCCCCAGTGGGGACATTAGGTTTGAGAGTGTAGGATTTGTGAGCACCTCACTATGACAGCTCCACAGCTGCCTGAGGAAGAAACGCCCCAGGCTGCTGGCACTTGGAGAACTGCCAGAGATCAGGCAGGAGAGGACCCTCATGATGTCGGCAATGCTGGACTTCACCCACATGCAGCAGACAGGAATGTGGGAGGCAATGGCCTTCATTGCCCAGAAGTTACCATGGTCTGCTGGATAGGGACACACACCTGCACTCCAGCCTCCCAGTCATTGGTTGCACAGTGACAGGGGAGGGGTGGGGGGGAGGTGGTGCGGAGTATGGAATGTGGCACGCACTCCAGACACCCCTTTTTCACATGGAGACAGGACTTTGCTAAGAGGCTAAAGGAATCAAAGATTATTGGGAGAAAGCGGGAAAAAGGTACTGAATTGGATGATCAGCCATGATTATATTGAATGGCTTCCGCCTAGTTGTATATTTCAAGGTGAGAGTGACACACTACATTGCCTTACAGCAAGACGTATCCCTCTTTTGATTAAAGGTGGTTGAACAGGAAGCTGCCTGGCTGTGTCACTGCACTAATTGGGACAGCAAGGCAAGGTCTGGATAGCACCGAGGAAGGAAGTGAACTGCTCTGAGGAACTGCTGCAGCCATTCATTGCAGGTCTCTGCTTCCTCAGTGTCCTGCAAGTGGCTTGTGGAGGTGCCATGATCGTTGTGAAGACAGATATTGGATGCCAATGTCCATGGACAAGGGACACATGCGTCTGATGCCTGTGAATCATGTCCTGAGATGCTGGTTGTTGCTGAGCAGCATGGAGGCTGGTCACAGCCAATGGTGACCTGAACACGCTAGCTGTTAACTCTGATTTCCATGTTGAGCTTTCTCAATACCTAGCCTGTTTGATAAGATCAAAAGCTGAATATAAGTGAGATGAGTTGTGGCATTAATAAAGTTTTGAACAAGCAGTAATCCCCCTTAATTGCTAACTCTACTCTGCCTTGTGAGAAACTCCCCAAACCATTCATCAGAAACATGAAAGACATGGAGCGAGATGCCTCCTGTGGTATAGGGAGAGCCCTCACTGGCCTTCTCATCTAGTTTTACCACAAACCTTCCATCATCCACATCGCTTCGATCCCTACAAGATTGGCCCCTTATACCTGTCTTACATATAAGCCACAGGCTAGTGTACATTGCATGGTTTGATTCATTCTCTGCTCTTCTGATCCAGCACTGAAAGCTTTGGTCAAAAGAAGGGACCTAAGGGACAACATTTTCGCGCAGAGGGTGGTGCGTGTATGGAATGAGCTGCCAAAGGAAGTGGTGGACGCTGGTATAATTACAACATTTAAAAGGCATCTGAATGAGTATATGAATAGGAAGGGTTTAGACAGATATGGGCCAAGTGCTGCTAAATGGGACTAGAATAATTTAGGATATCTGGTTGGCGTGGATGAGTTGGACTGAAGGGTTTGTTTCCATGCTGTACATCTCTATGACGTGATAAAAGAAAAAAAGATATTTTTTCAAAGGTGACAAAGTTGTAAATGTTGATATTTCTGGAAATTAAAGTGTGATTGTACGAGAAAGTCCAAGTTAGCATGTAGGTACAGCAATCAACAAGAAAGCAAGGAGGACATTGGCCAGTACAGGGCTTTGGTGAGCTCACACTTTAAGTCCCTGTTTGCAGTTTTGGGTCTCTATATTTTAAGGAAAGATATATTTGCATAGGAAGCAGTACAAAGATTCACCAGACTGGTCCCAGGGGTGAGAGGGTTGACCTATGGTGAGAGGCTGAGTATTTGGATTTCTTTCTGTGATATTTTGAAGAATAAAGGTGATCACAGTGAAAAATCTGAAGGGGCTTTGCAGGGTTGACAGAGGTTGTTTCTGCTGGATGAGGAATCCAGAGCACAGGCACAGTTTCAGGACAGGAGTTGTTCTATCTTTGAGGACTGAGATAAGGAAAAATTTCGCTCAAAGGGTTATGAAACATTGCAGTTCTGTACCCTGGAGGGTTTTGGATGGGCCAACAATTAAACAGATTTAAGCCATGAGATAGATATATTTTTGATCTGGCAAGGGATCAAGGAATATGGGAATGGGTAGGAAAGCAGAGTTGAAGACAAAGATCAGCCAAGTTTGTATTGTATGAGAGAGCAGGCTCAATGGGTCATACAGTCAACACGTGCTCCTGTCTCTTGTGTTCTTATGTAATGACCTTGATCATAAACAGAACACAATGTGTTCTCTATTCCTTAGTAGTAGTTAATTGAATTGTTATTGAATATGCCATTTGGTGTTCTATTTAAGTTACCTGTTGTAAAGGCAGATTTTAATTTCTCTCATTATTAAATTGAAGGAGGAACAGTTGCTTAGTTACTTGATTAAAATTATCTATCAACAACATTTTGAATTATTTTTGAAGTTCAGTTACTGCTGCCCTACTAGACTCAGATATGTAGCCTGAAAAGTGCTAAGAAGGATTATTTTGTAGTAATGGAAAGATCAGGAAATATTTTTGAATTATCTCTGTTTCCTGCTTATCGCTTCTTTTGTGAAAATGTTTGTAATAAGTGACTTGGTAAGAAATAAAGTGTAATCTATGTATTTTCCAATCATGGGAATAAGTAATCTCTAATACATTTTCAGTACCATTATCCCTTTCACATCAAGTTTACTCTAGAGAAAAGTAAGTGACAGGAATGTTGTTTCTGTCAATAATATGTTGGGGCAATACCAGATGAAGAATTGTGGGGTACAGCTATCTACAGGTGATTTTTTTTGCTGCCCCCCTTTTCTAACAGAAGCTCTAGCATACCATGGTATTACTCCATATTGTGTGCACTTCACAATTACTCCATTGTTTGTGCTGCTTTCATTATTTTACTATTTGCATGTCTACATCATTAATATAACTTTTCAATCACTGATACTATGGTTTGTTGCTGACTGTGCATTGATTAAGCAAAATTGTCAAACATGATCTTTTGCATGGTTCCATATGTATTTGTCTTAAGAATACCTTCAAGCTGTTGTATAATGTGTGCATAGCTTCTGATACTTATGAGTCAATTTTATGCCAAATAAGGGATAGAATCAAAATTTGGCTACTGATTAAGATCAGCATTATCATATAATGGTCCAAGGTGAATAATTTGGAAGCATGTAAATACAGGTGAAAAAGTGTTGGTCCAGATGGCTAGTCCAGAATTGAACACAGAATCCAAATATTGCCATGGTATCCCTCCTTTTCTCAGTTGCAAAATATCAATTCTATTTTTGCTTTAAAGTTACTGAGGTTTGTAGTTTCCATTTTCTCATTGGAAAGTCCATTGTAAACTTCATCATTCAGTGGGAAATAGTTACATCTGACATTTACATTCACCTTCACTTCTGGGCTTCTGTCATTTGAAGAGCAGGGAAAAATATTTCAGAGTTTAACTCTTGAAAACCTGAAGGGATTGTTTTTGAATACTACAGTAAGATTCCCTCTTGGTATTCTTTCATGTGAGCATGATTAACCTCTTGTAGTTGAAATTTCAGACAAATAGCTCTATGTTATGATGACTTTCCTATCATAAGGCAACTAGAACAGTACGTACTCCAGATCGAGATAAACCATTGTTATATGGAGTCACATCCTATGCCTTTTGTTCTATTTTATGTATTATACAACACAAGATTCTATTTAACACTGTTGCATGCTGTGTAAATAACTTGAAAGTTTCCACTGGTATTCCCAAATCTTGTTCTGTATCCAGTAAACCATTAATTTGTAGTCGAATGTTGAATTTTCACAGTAATCTCATCACTGCTCAGTCAATATTTCATTTGTTATTTCTCAGCCTGTTTTAGTTGATTTCCTCTGTGCCTGAACAGCTTGCTGTTGATTTTATTTGCACCCCTCTTGCAATTTTAGTGCCATTGAGATAACTTTGACTGTATCCTCATTTTCAAATATGTTCTACAACATGAACGGGATTCCTGTGTTGATCTTGGGATACCTCACTAGTCGTTTTGTACGACTCCAGCACAATACTCTGTTGATTATTCTGTCTCCTTTGCTACATCGTGTTTTGCCACTTTGCAGGTTAAAAACTCTAATGTAATAGTCTAAAGAATTTCACTGGTGTTTCATGAGCTCCAATACCACCCCTCAAATTCAAACAGCTTTGTCAAGCATGCCATTTGCCCCAGTAAAACTATGCTGACTTGTTGTCTTGTTCTTCAAAATATTTTTCTTCTGTATCTCTAATATTTCACTCATGACAGATATGCATCTCACTGGCCTGTAGTTACCTTGACATACATTTTACAAAAAAGACCAAAAGGAAAGTTTAATGCTTCTTTCACTCCAACTCAAAATTCTAACGAATCCCTTAAAATCCCTTTCATTGTCATTGATCATTTGTGTGGAGGGCTAAGCAGCTGAATTTTCAATCATTTTTAATGTTCCCAATCATGTCCTCATTAATACCGATTTATCATCGTTTCCTCAGCATTTCAAGGGAATATCAGCAGCTTCAGTTGTTGAATAATGAAGCAGAGACACTGGATATCTGCTGTCTCTCAATTGCATGACATTGCACAAACATTCCTCACACAAAATATGGCAAGTTATAAGATTGGGGTCAAATAATAGTCTGTTCATTCTGATTCAGACTTTATTTTTCCTGTCGATAGTTATCCCCAAGGTGTTCCTTATTGTCATGACTGAAACATCTTCTGAAGAGTTCCAAAACCTCTTCTAGTTTATTGAAAGTATTTTGAAAACAGGCTTAAAATTCAGACTGAATTTTATATCCAGTCTATGATTTAATCTTGTGCATAAAGGGTAAATTCCCCAAGCTTTTCTTCAGCACACATGGGCATATATAAAGAGGAAAAAGCTATTTTATCATCCAATCTGCCATTCAATTAAATTGTGGCTAATCTGCATTCTGGTGCACTCCCAGCAAAATGGCATGAACGCATTGGAGGCCACATGGAAATTCAGTTTAGAAATAAAGAAGACTGCAGGTACTGGAATCCAAAGTAGACAAAGAGGAGGCTGGAAGAACAGCAAACCAAGCAGCATCAGGAGATGGAGAAGTCAATGTTTTGGGTATAACCCTTATTCAGATTTGGAAGTGGGAGTAGGGGGAGCTACAAAGCTATGTAAGGACAGCTACATCGTAGAATGCAGGACTTTGCTTTCCAGTGGTACAGTGTATTACTGAGGAACTGAAGTTGCTGGGAAGTGTGTGGAAGTAGTTGAACTTAAATCTAATGACACAAGACCAATGCTTTGAATTTCTACTGTTAGACGGAACTATCGAACATTATTTCATGACACCAAAGTTTGGAATTATGAGAGTCGAGAAGTTATGGTTTGTTTTCCAAGGAAGTGGTTTAAAAGTTGAAAGACTTTGCATTGCATTTCATAATCACTTTGAAAATGATGTGCCTGCCAACTATAAGGTTGAAACTCAATGCACATGATTGTATCTTAAGTTAAATTTCCAACTCTCCAGGTTATTTTAAATGGTTTATTCAATAATTTTGGGAAGGGTATTTTGAGAGGCAGTTTATTTGATGACTCCATTCTTCCATAAATTTGGGTTGGGTGTGTAATGTACGATTTTTCTTTCAAATGCCTGTGCTTTGTGAATGTTTTTTCTTTGATATGCTTATATATTTTGCTATGATGCATGAGTTACTTATTTGCAGTTATAATTAAATACAGCTGTTAATTAAAATGGTTTGTTTCTTAATCATTGCTTATGGAACTGTATTGGAATGCAACAAATTAGTTTATTTATGAGGTATGATTTCTAATTGTATGTTTTATTTTTTTTCCCTTTTTAATTGCAGTGCAAGCTTCACATAAGCAACTCTGGCAAGTCAAGGATGTCACCCTATCCATCTGCTTAGCTGTAACGTGTCTGGCATCAGAATGCCCATCCATTTTTTTTAAATTAAGAGAACATTAACTAATATCTTTTCATATAGGAAACTCCTTTCAAAAGCATTCCATGAAATGGAGAAGGGGCAGAACTTAAAACTGAAACAAAACTGGTATTTGAAGGGGTAGTGAGAAGTAATGGATGAAGTCTTATTCTTTGAAAATGGAAACTGTAGGTAGAATAGTAGGACAACTATTACAAAAAGGAAAGTGGCCAGCCATGTAGGTGAGAGAAAGGACTACATATCAGGATAACAACTTTTCTAACCCCTTTTTCATTTAGAAGTCTTGCAGAAGTCAAATCTGAAAGAGAGAATTTGCAATTTCATGGGTTATGAATAGAGCTCTCTTTATACTTTCCTTTCTCTAATGCTACCATCATAGTTTCATCGTGTGTTTTGATATTACTAAGGTGGAATTAATATCTGTCTTTGCTCTTAAAATATGCTAAATGCACAGGTCAAAGCTGATCCTTTTAATCCTTTACTTTGTGCTGTTCATTCTGAAATAGATTCTCTTTTTGATGCCTTTTCAAAAAGAAATTAGTTATTGTTCCTTGTCTGCTGTGGATTTGTCTCTGCTCTCTTCTGGCTTGGACCAATAGCTTGTTTAGAACATACCGGTTTATTTTAAAACTAGGATCAATGTTACTAGCAGAGATATACAGCTTTTAAACCTTTGATGGCAGGTTTCAATTTTGCTTACTAACCAAACATGGCTCAGGAAATAGATGTTCGTATCCATCTTGGCATGTGCACGAGAAGCCTTAATATCAACTCACATTAGACTTTCAGCATTTCTGTTCCGATCACAAGTGCAGTTAACTGCATATCTATTACTTTAAAACTTACTTTATCCACACTTATAAAATCTATCAATTGGTTCTAAGCAAATTAAATTTGTCTTTTTTCTTTATTGAGTGATTTTAAATCAGAAAACCAAATCATAAAAAATATTTTTTTCTGGGGGATGCCATTGAAACTAATATTTGGTATAACTGAAATTCATATTTCATCTTGAAGTTGAATATGCATCTGAGCATGAAGTATTAGTATCTCTCCTTTTCTGTGAATCTCAATTTCAATAGTGACAGTAGCTGGATTATAGTATTTTATTGAATATCAACTGTATTGTATAACTCAGTAGCTATCCAGTTCACATTTATTAACGACTGGGTAGGATCGTCCACTGCCAGTTCCTACCTGAACATTGTATGTGCTAATTAGGTAAGTATGGAAGCCAGGGGAAAAACATCTGCAGCAGTTGTCCCTCCCAGTGACAGTTGAGAATTCATTCTCAAATTTGTTTAAAAATGATCTTACTCTAACCTTCCCCAACAAGCTACAGCAGTGACTCCTGTTTTAATTGATAGGAAAGAGTGGTAATGGGGATCAAAGGACCAATAGAATTCAATAAGTGCAATTTTATAAATTGAAGATTTTATGGTCATCAAAGTTTTAATATTAGTCCTGTCATCTGTAATCTTGAGGACATGCTTTTAACTGCACATCTTTCCTGGGCCATGTTGAGCTGATTTCCCTAGCAGCAGTTTTATTTTGTTTTGTATGTCTTTTACCTTGTTTTCACAGTAATCCTTGGCTCTGCACGGAATAACTAATATCCCACAAAATCTAGTTGGATTGTACTTTCACCTATGCATGTAAGTATGGCAGTTGGAACTTTTGTATTCTTGGCAATAAATATATAGCCAAAAGATTGGTTGCCTGTTCTCTGGCCTCTGATCTAACCCATTTTAATGGCAGAATACTTCTCAGTCAGTTTACTGTCTGATTTCACCACTGAAGCGTTCCAGCAGCTGCCTCGTACACACTCGTATCCCACTTTGCTTTTTGCTTTGCCAAATAATTTGCTCACCAAGATGCTGCATTTATTTTTGCATTTATTGTGCCCCGCCATTTTAAAGCAGTAAACATGAGATTTTTTTAAGAACATCGTGATTTCTATGCTTTTTGTATGAATTACAGCCCCTTAATCACCTTGTGGCTAAGCATGATTGTTTCCATTTCTCCAAGACGCACCATTACATACATATGTGTACAATGGATAGCCTTTTTTATATTGTATGAAGTCCTTACCTTTAAAAAATGTGAACATGTATAACAACAATGTATTTCTATGCCTTTTTATGCTTCTGCTTTGTACTTCTAAGTTTATATTGGAGGGTGAGAATAGTATTAGTAAATCCTTGAATGTTTCAAAACAATTTGTAACTCAAAAAGCATGCTTGCAGTTACATGCACTTCGCTGTTTAGTGCTGTTAGGTTTCCTAAGGTGGTCATGAAGTAATGGTTAATTTCCTGATCATAAAATAGTAAGCTATTGGTTTATCCAAACCCTTGAATATTCTAGAGCACATATAAATATAATGGTGCCAGCACTGATACATTTTATTCAAATGGCTGTTTTGTATGATCTGTGTGGTGTCTAGTGAAATGTTTTCTGTTCCACTAAAATGTCACACTCGTAAGATAACCACGAGTTCATGTAACACTATTGTAATCAGCTCCCAATAGTAGGGAGCCAGAATCTGAATACTCCATTTCTTGAATACATTCATAGTGTCCACTTTATTTTATAGATTTTTAAATTGGAATTTTTTTTTGTTGTGTAGTATAACATTTTAGTTCAAACACATCCTTTCCTGTTGTTCAGTCAGTGCTTTACTTGTTGTATGTGGCTGCATGGACGAGCTTGTAAAAGGTGTATTGCCATGTCGATATACTGTTTTTGTAAACCAGCACATGCGCTTAATACTTTTGGCTGTGAAACTAGGAATTGAATATTTATGATATTCATCATTTTCACTGCATACAGTATCCTACATGATTGAGACGGGATGCTTTCTTCAAAGGGAGGGAACTGTTCGAGTGGTAAGAATGTATTAGGGAAAAGTACAAATTTGTGGGTTTGTCTATTTTGAAAGGAATTCGCTTCAAAGGGCTCAGTAGATAAATGAATTGCCTATTTCATAACTATGCCATTGGAACAGTAGTAGAGATTATGCAATTATTCTTGGGAAGGAGAAATATGAGCCAGATATTCCAGCTCATGGTCAATATCCAGATTTCTGTTGGAAAATGGAGATGAGGGTTGCATCCTACTGTGAAGTCTGCTGCAGATGATATACTGCTGATGCATACTATCTAAAATTAACAGTTGAAGTTGGCCGTGTAATCAGGTAGTAGCTAGTATTAGCGAAACTACAATTTTAAGGGTCTTCATTGCAAGGATGTTGGATTGGTAGTTATGATTTCCCTTACTTACCTTTCATTCAAGATATTTCACTTGTTGCACGATTTTCCCAGTTTCATCCCAGGGTCTGGAGTACACACCTGGTCATTTATTAGGTTCTACTCCACTTATGCACTACTCCACATCTGCAATCTGTTTAACCAATATTCTTTCTTTAATTTCCTTCTGTAGCTTCTTTATCTAATTGTCCTGCTGCCTGTCCCCTTCTGGATGAGATTCCTAGGCTATAGAAGAGCTACAGTGTATGCACGTACCACGCAGAAGAATTCTTTCTTGAGTCATCATTATTTCTGCTCCTTCCTGGTCACATTTCTTGTACTGTGGCTTGTTGAACCTCAGTATTTTATAGTTTTGACACAGAAAAAAAAATCCTAATAAAATAACCTATTTGTGACAGGAACAAGATCAGACAGTGTAATATTTAGAAACAGTTGACCTTCTGAATTTGTGATAGTGTCTAATGTTATTTGTAGAATCGTTCTTTGCAGCATCAGAAACCATGCACTCAATGTTCTGTCACTGATGATTCTTTCTGTTGTTGCATTGTTTCAAACTTTCCAAAAGTTTACCACTATTTCTTTTCTTTCTCCAATCCACATTTGCAAGTAAACTTAAATTTCCAAATTTCTTTAAACAACTAATGAAAAATGTGTTTTTAGTCAATCATAACAGACTCTGCTGCATAAAATTGAATTAGCATGGAAAAACTGATTGACCCTTTAATGCATCACAATGCAGACACTTAATATTTTTATCACAGTTTTCAGAAACGGGATAATTAAAGATGGCCAAGGCTTTTTATAAGAGACCAAGTTACAATTTTATTATTAGTTTATAAGTGTTAATGTTATCATACCATGACCACTTTAATAATATATGCCCTAATAAACAGTTTGTTTTTAGGATTTTGCAAAAGCTAATATGTACAGTCTCTGGATTTTACCTTGGCCTACTTAATGCACCATTTGTAAACTTGACATCAATGGAGAAATTACATTCTTTTATTGATTTAACACAGATAATTGATAGCAATTCTGCATTAATATTTAAGAAAGTTTAAAGTGAAATAATTACCAACAATTAATAAGTGATGTAACAGCATTTATTCTGATGTTAAAAGTCAATGTTAAAGTCAATATAAAAGTACAAAAGTTGCACAAATGCTGAGGTGGTCTTGGATGGAAACTATCCTATCACAATTATACTGGTTGTTCAGAGGTGCAATGTTGTTGATCTAGTACAGTATGCTTTTCTGTAACCAGCCATATATTTGAACCATTGATGTGGAGACTGTGAAATGTTCTGTAAGAAAATAAACTGATTTTAAACCACAGCTTCACTCATAATTATGGATTTATGTTTTCCTTTCCTTCCCTTAATCTACATTGATGGTTTGAATAAATAGTACTATTTCTGATGTACATTATCCAGCTTTAATCTTAAGTTATTTGGTGGTTAATATCAGAATGGTTAACTACATCTTCAGACCTCAATTGTTCCCACATTTTCAACTTTAAACATCAAATACTCAATGTCTGTCTTTTATTGGAGTAGAGGGAGAGAGGTGATGTCGCTGCAACAAATAACGAAGGAATTGGCTGGAAAATTGTGTTGAATTTTGTCTATCTACAGTATAGTGCTAGTCTTTGACTAATTCAGATCTTGAAAATTCTGAACAACTAATGTACCTCATTTTCTTTTGCATATTTATTCCAGACATTAAATAATTCAGTAATAATGTAAACTGTACAGAAGTGCTGTAGCATGTAATTTAGACAGTTTTTAAAATAAATCTTTTAAGATTCTGAATTTTTTACAAATATAAAGTTACTATAAAATAATATAACAACACTCACTATAGTGCCCCAATACTGACAGAGTTTGTGGCATGACCATAAGCAATGAGTAAGAATACCAAAATCTATTTTACATTTGGGGATGCTCCTGTCATAAATTTCACAAGTTGCTCCAGTTCCAAATAAGCTCTGTGGAGTACTTGCATCCTGTTACAAATCAAAATCTTATGTCTCCTCTGGTGAGATCTCCACCCCTATTTCTTTAGCCCAGATTCCCCACAGCCGCTCAATGTCCTTTGAGACACTACCTCCTAATAAATGATAGAGGGTGCTGACCAGGAGAGTGCCCATGCACTAAAGTACTCTCCTTTTCATATCCAACTTATAGGGACTAACCATTGATGTAGTCTTTTTCTGTATCAAGTCCCTAATCTAGAAATAACGAAAGAGGTCCCTCCTAGATAGTTCATATTTCTGGCTCAGCTGCTTGAAAGACATAATGACCTCCCCATCAAATAAATCTCCCAAACAGGAAACTGCTCTGGACTCCCATTGAAAGCTGGAATCCATTGCTCCCAGCCAGATTCCTATCATTCCTACTAAGGGGTGTAAAAGGAGAAGTTTTTTTGTAAATTGCACACACTTTGCTGCATCATTCTCCATGCTTTATCTGTGTTAAGGGCAATCGCATTTCTACACTGGTCCATAACAGTACTTATCTTGTCCAGGAACAACAGATTAATGAGAGGACATTTTGCCTGAGAGGCCTCGCTGTCCAAACTGACTGTGGGTTCTGGCAAGCCCAATCAGCTATGTAGGATAGTAGGGAACTTAGTTGGTATCTCTCAAAGAAATAGTTGTCTTTGATCACATGTAGTTACTTTTGTGCAAATTGTCCTACCATATGAACACTTTTTAATAGTCTTAAATTGTAATTGAGTGATCATAGGTAGATAAGATAGTAAAGGCGGCATTTGGTATGCTTTCTTTTATTGGTCAGTATTGAGTACAGAACTTGAGGTCATGTTGTGGCTGTACAGGACATTGGTTAGGCCATTGTTGGAATATTGCGTGCAATTCTGGCCTCCTTCCTATCGGGAAGATGTGAAACTTGAAAGGGTTCAGAAAAGATTTACAAGGATGTTGCCAGGGTTGGGGTATTTGAGCTATAGGGAGAGGCTGAACAGGCTGGGGCTGTTTTCTCTGGAGCATTGGATGCTGAGGGGTGACCTTATAGAGGTTTACAAAATCATGAGGGGCATGGATAGGATAAATAGACAAGGTTTTTTACCTGGGGTCAGGGAGTCCAGAACTAAAGACGTAGTTTAGGGTGAGAAGGGAAAGACATAAAAGAGACCTACAGGGTAGCTTTTTCACACAGAGGGTGGTACGTGTATGGAATAAGCTGCCAGAGGAAATGGTGGAGGCTGGTACAATTGCAATATTTTAAGAGGCATTTGGTTGGGTATATGAATAGGAAGCGTTTGGAGGGATATGGGCCAGGTTTTGGCAGGTGGGACTAGATTGGGTTGGGATATCTGGTTGGCATGGACAGGTTCGACCAAAGGGTGTTTCCATGCTGTACACCTCTATGACTCTAAACATAATAAAGCACCTAAAAGTTTCACAATTATAGAAAACAACAAAAGTAACCTGTAATTTACATGTTAAAAAATCACTTAGTTGACTATTCGTTGGGCTGAAATTTCAGTCAATTTCCAAAGATTTTGTGCACTCTCTTGCTTATTCACTCTTGCACACATGGATCTTTGTGCTTTTCTACAGTCCTTTTCTTCCTTTAACACTCATTAAAAGTTACCTCTTTGATTAAGCTTATGGGTGTCAGTGTCAGTATTTTGCTTGGTAATACTCCCATACGACTACTAAATACAAAGAAGACATCTAAGTATTGCATTGGTTTTCTCTTGATAGCAGACTGCAGTTTAACAAGGAGAAATTTATTAAATGGCAATCATGATGTAAAACATTTTGATTATTCAATAAGTTAGCCTTCAATTTCTCTCCTTATGTGTTGAAAACAAAAATAAACACTTAAGTTTGCTACAACCTCCATAACACTTTAAGATGCTGGATATCTGAAATATAAAAAAATACTGGCAATGCTTATGTCTGACAGCATCCCGTAGACAGAAAAACAATGTTTAGTCTCAAGATGTTTGACTTAATAGAGGCAGAGCTAAACTTGTAAAATTTAGTAGTTTGGCCACAGCTGTATTGCATCCAGTTTTGGGTGCTGACCTTTAGGCAGGAAGGTGAAGACATCAGACAGAGTGCAGATAAGATTCATGAGCATGATTCCAAGGATGAGAAACTTCAGTTATGAGGCTAGATTGTAGAAGGTAGACTGTTTTCCTTGGAAAAAACATTGAGGGGAGATTTGATGGAGATATTCAAAATTTATGCATGGACTGGTCAGATTAGCTGGGGGAGGATCTACACCCATTTGTCAATAGATAGAGAACAAGTTCAAAACAATTAGCAAAAGCAGCAAAATGATAGAAAAAAAATCAGTGAATGGTTAAGGTCAGACATGCAGAATGTATGTGATTAAAAAGGAAATTTAGTTTCTGAAAGAATATGCAGTATTATTGAGGTTGGTATTTGGAACAACATGAATTGCTCATTTGAAGATTCAGTACAGCCATGATGGAGCCAAATGGTCTCCTTCATTGCAACAATTAGAATCCCTACACTCTGTTATGGTATCTTCCTACATTTGGAAACCTGTGATGTGTAGCTGCGTTAGTGGGGGTGATAATGTTGTTTTCACCTATGGAGTTGCCTTGGGATATTTTAGTGCATAAGATATAACAAATAAAAGTTTGCTATGCCTTCAGCGGTTGTTACATGAAATGGAAAAACAGAAGTAATGACGTTTTTGGTAAATATTTGGATTATAAATGAACTACCCTCCTTACTCTTTTATTAGAGATGATTCATGAACTTGTGGGCTTATTAGCCAGGACCCCCTTACTTCAGATCACCAATTGAAACTACACCGTACAGCCAATTTTATAGTTACTGATTAGGCCCCTCGATATTGCTTGGTCAAAAGCTGACTTTATGGAGACATCTCCCATTACAGAAACAGCTTTAAAATTGTTCAATTTGATAGGTAAATAAGTCTTATTATGCTCATCTATAGTTGGCAACGAATAACTTATGACATATTGCCTTTCTATTCCTCTTGGCAAAAAGGATAACCTCACATCCACATTAAACAATTTGCCAAATTTTGGCCCATTCACAACCATTTGTAAATTTATTTCATTGCATTTTACTTTCCCATGTTTGTCCCACTTGCAAATTTGGCTATAGTACTTTGTCCTGCTTAAACATGATTAATATTGATTGAAAATAGTTGGTGCTGGAGGACCAAACCCTGTGTGTCACCCCATCAGTTACATCTTGTCAACCAGAAAAAGACCCATTTATCCCAACTCTGTTGGTTAGCCAATACTCAATCCAAGCTAATAAATTACTGTTAAGCCCATGTGATCTTGTGTATATTAGCCTTTTGTGTAGCACCTTATCCAATGTGTCTCCAGATATTATGTCTGCATTATCTACATTGCTTGTTACATCTTATATGAACTCTAGCATATTAACCAAATACTACTTACCCTTCGTAAAACCCTGCTGCCTCTGATGAATTGTATTTTGACTTTCCAAATGTTCTATCAATTTCCCAATATGTTAACCACGTCTGTAATTTCCTAGTTTATGCCTCCCTTTCTTTTTAAGGTATTACCATTTTCCAATCCATTGGAACCTTTCCCACAACCAGGGAATTTTGGAATATTATAACCAGTGTCTCTGCTGCCATTTCAAGACTCTAGGATGTAAGCCATCAGTGAGTTGTCTGCCTTCAATTCCAATATTTGCTCAGTACTTTTTCTTCCTTGATGATTGTTCTAAGTTCCTTCCTTTCAATAATCTCTGCTGTACCTGCTACTATTGGAATAGTATTAGTGTCCACCACTGTGAAAAATGAAGCAAAACATTGATTTAGAGACTCCAATGTTAACTCCACAGTCTCATCCTTAAGGGACCAACATTCACTTCAGCTACTCTTTTTATATTTTGCCTCCATTTTATTTCTGAATGTGCCCTCACATATTTTATGGATTTTTTTCTCTACTAACGCTTTGCTGATCTTTAAAGGTTTTTAAGTCTTCTAGTCTGCCATACAAATCTGCAATATAGTTTGCCTTTGTTTTTAACTTCCTTGCTTAGGCATAAAATATTTTGTGCATTCAGATACAGAACTTAAGTTTGTTGTATTATCAAATTTGCCTACAATTTCTTAGTGTGACATTAATATGGACGTGTACAGCTTTGAAACATTTAATTTGGTAAGATATCTTACCATCATCGGGCGGGGTGGAAGAGGAGAAAGGGAAGGCTATTGATTAGGCAGAAAGGAAGCACGCACTCACTACAAATGCTACTTTGCTGATTATTCTTTAAGAAACAGAGTTAGCAATTGCGCAACAACTTTTAAGAAAATAAATCGTACAGAAAGAAACAACGTTGAATCAAGGACAACTTTATTGCTGCCAGAAGCACTTCAGCAGTACAATTGCACTTTTTCAAAGACTGCAGTACCTTTTTCAGACTGTAGAGAGAGCACTGTGCCCAAAGTCAGAGAGATAATTAAGAAACTAGTAGGGGTAAAAATAACAATTACTTCTTTCCCCTCCACATTCAGGGTAAAGCATAGGAAAGGTAAAATTAGGTTTAATTTCAAGTAACTGCCCATTTAGAATTCCTGGTAATAAAACCCACTGTGATGTGAACTGAAGTTCGTTTTATATAAAATTTCAAAACTCAGGTCCATGTAAAGTAAATTGATGTACATTTATGGCAAGTTAATGGTTTCCCAAAAATGGCATAATGCAATTAAAAGGACAAATAAATAGACATCATCTAAACTGTGGTACACCACTTTAGTTAACTGATTTTAACATTAATTTACAAAACCATGTTCAGAATTCACAAAATCAGCCATGTTTAAAAAAAATTAAATGACATTTGTTTCAGACCCAAAAGAACAGCCTCTCTTCCAAACTAAAGAAAATAAAACTCAAAAGTGCTGTTCACTGTTTCCATTATAAAACAAACTTAGAGGACTTTGCAGTAATGTTTAAATTTTGTTTATAACCAAAACCTCCCCATAATTTTAGTTTTCAGGCAGTTTGCACAACAGCTTAGCTACCCAAGAAAGTTTGTTTACTTGACAATTTTTACCATCACACATGCTGAAGAGTTACAAAAAAAACACCCCTCCAAAAATCCTCCTCTAAAATCAGTGTGTAAAACAACGTACACATCAATGTATTTAAGCGCAAAACTACAGGACGAAATTGGATGGTAAGCAACAACTAGGCTGTCAAATGAATACGTCACAGTGAATTGTAGATTTAGAACGGAAAGAACAGACGGCACAAAAAAAGTCAAGATTTCGAAATAGATGCAATTATACTGACAACAAGAGAAAACGTTAGAATTGCTACAACATTTTTTTTGTTCCAGTTTTTGGGTCTTTTAATATTTTTAGTATATTCTTTTTATTTTTTTTGAGTGCTTGAATAAATGATTAGACTAAAATTAGCAGCATGAAAATGTTTGGCTCACTTCATTTCAGCCTGGTAAGGTATGCCCTTCAACACTGTTGTCTTGTGATCAGTTCAAGCCCTGAACTTCAGCCACTTTGGCCAGTTAAATGACTGTAACTGGCTGAAGTGGAGGACAAGGAGAGATACTACCATCTTTAATCTGTAGATCTGTGCTACAGCTAGGGGATACAGTATCCACCCCCACAATTTCTTGACTGCACTCCTCATTGTACAAACGCTTTATTCCATCATAGAAATCATCCACTTCCATCTCCTCTACTTTGCGTTTTGCCGAGGCCTGCTTGCAGCTATAGGAATCAGGTAGGCGTCGGTAGGGTGCTGCTGTACTGCTAATTCTCTTGGTGGCATCCTTGACAACAAACTCTGGCTCTGTGGTAGGGGAGGAGTATAAGCTCAGTGCTCCCCTACCACACAGCACCATGGTTTGTTTGCAGGGGTTGTAGATGTACACCATATTGGGTGGTAGGAAAGCATGAAATGTGGATAGGTGTCCAGCCACAAGCTCTCGACAACGAATTAGTTGTAAGCTATCAAGCTGAAAAATTAACAGAATACTTTATGAAATATTTCAATGACAGAAACTGGATGCCCATAAATGATGCATTAAATACTGTCATGTAATATACTGACAATAATGTGAGATGTTGAAAGTTTAAATATTGTATTTTCTTCTTTACAAAAAAGCGAGTTCCATTTCCTGGCAGTCTAAATATCTGTCACAATGCAGTAGTTAACATAGCTTAAAATTCTTAACATCAACTACATTAAATAGCCCAATATAGTGGGTATAGTTTCAGGAGAAATTTTTCGAAGTTGTTCAGTAAGACACTAATTATCCTGGTGCTACTGCAATTAAAGTGTTCTGTGCTACTTTATGACCTTGCTGTAATCACAGTAGTTTTGCAATTCCATTTTTTTTGCTACAAGTGATAAGAACTTAGGGTAAGAGTAAGCCATTTAGGCATTTAAACCTGCTTGGTTATTCAATAAGATCTTCTATTTCACATCCTCCTTCCCACACTATCCCTATGCCCCTTGATAGCCAAAGGTCCAACAAACAGCCTGTAATACATTCACAACTGATGATCCACCACACTCTAGCATGCTGAATTCTTGACCCTATGAGTGAACAAATTTCTCCTCAGTTCTAAACTAAATAGCAAACCCCTTATTCAGAGATTGTGTTCATAGTTGTTTTAGATTCCCCTGTTAGGGAAGACATTTTCTCGGTGTCTACACTGTCAGGTCACTTCAAAAACTGGTTTCAATTACATTACTTCTCATTTTCAACTCCAGGTATTTTCTACTCAACCCCTTCTCATAGGACAATCCTCTAATCACAGGAAACAGCCTAATGAATCTTCACTGCACTCTAGAAGCATGCCTTTCTTTCAGTGACACCATGAAAACTGTACAAACTGCACCAGGTGTGGCCCTTAATAATTCTTGTAGGAGTTCTTTACTCCTATATTGCCACTCTTCTGTAACAAAAGCTAGCTAATACTGTCTTCTTAACTGCATGTTGCACTTGCAAGTTAACTGTTTCATGTATAAGGCATCTAGGCCTCTCTGGATGCAAATAATTCCTAGTCGCCTGTGAAATAAAATATACTGTTTTCATTTTTGTTCCCGATTGCCATGTTCTTGCCCCCTTGGACTAGACAGGTAGGTGCAAATGTGGACCAACTTCAGTTCCTGAAGCAAAACTTAAGTTCTATCTGATTACTATGACCATTACACTTAAACACTGGAACAATTTGCTGATTGATCTTGACTAGCACAGACACAATGGGCCAACGGGCTTTTTTCTGTGCTGCAGATCTTTATAATACATGCCAATTTTTTTAAAATATAAAAACACAAGCACCTAACCCAGATAAATGTGAGTTGATCATACCTGTGCCTTTTTCAGCAGATCAATAGTGACAGCTAGCCAATCAGGAATGGATGTTTCCAGCTTGAGACTGATGATAGCCAGTGCAAGTGTAGAGCCCTTGAACTGTAGAAGCTGGTGACAAGCCACACAGTGCTGTAGCTGCCTAATAAGGAGTGCAATATGTTGGGATGGGGTCACCGTAGGCAGGTCGCTGAGTAACTGGGGACGGCTGGTTAGCATCATCGCATGAAACTGAACAAACATTGAAGTTAAGTTATTTCAGCCATAATGACAAAGAAAACACATCATGAGGATGCACTAGTTTCCAGTATGTGTATAGCTCCACCTCAAGTTAGAGACAATGTTACCTTTACTGCATGATGCTGATGTTAGCTGATTTCTTGTGCCTCACACATGAGATTAGCTAACTCTATAATGATTGAAACAGGGCTCTTCAAGGTCTGAATAGTTTAGCACCCATTTTACAAGGTCTACTGTTGTCAGAACCAAATGCCCATCTTAAAGAATGTCCAAAGGAAATAAAGCACCACAAACATTTGTAAACACTTGTATGAATATGGAGGGTAAAGTCAGTTAATTCCTTTGCCTTTGGATTTGCACTGTGAAGTAGTACTAAAGCCTGACAGCTAAGAGGAATTAAGGTACCCCCACAATGAAATTCAAGTATTAACACAAAGAATTCCAAGGGTTACAGCATAACACAAAATTGAACATCATAATGCAGTGCTTAAATCCTACTATTAACTCGTTATTACAGAAATAGGATACAAAGGGAATTCTCACCACCAGCATTAGCATGGAGTTGAAACTTGCAGGACTAAGGAGCATCAAATATTTCTCACAATCTCTCTCACAGATGTGATCATAAATATGGTAATAATTACCAAAAGATGTGGCTAAGCAAATGGTACAGATTTTTTTTAAAAAAACATAGGAATACAAGGGAGGATGAAGCAAGGCCATAGAGGATTACAATGATACGCTCAAGTGGAGCATAAACACTGGCAACAGACTAGCTGGGTTAACTGGTTTGGTTTTGTGTTGTAAATCCAGGAAATGATCAAAGAAACCAAGCCAGTTTCTACACATGGAGGGCAAGATGGGGTGGAATTTGAACAAATCACTATGGTAGCTGTCCTTTACAGTCCAATGGTGAGCCATTTCTGAGTCTGTAGTTAGATGCAGTAACCAAGGTATTGTCTCAATGCTAACTTCTTTCCCCCAACCCTCAGACTGCAGTTTTGAACTCCACATTTGCAGGGAGGAAGGTTGTCGCCTGCAATTAACATCTCATGCTTCAGTACAGTGCTGCAAAATGGTATATTATTTGGATTATGTCTGACTTCATTATCTATTGTCAACACATCGATTTTCCAAGAAACATTAAAAAATATACAAAGTACACAGAGTCAAAATTATATCATGTTACACTAAGCAGCAGCAAGAAGGTAGCTTCATTCCAGATTAAATTCAAAGTTCTAGAATTATTGTTTCTCAGGAGGAGACAAGACAACAGACATGCAATGTTATTTATATCAGAAACAAAACTGTTTGTGTGCATAAATCATTTCCCAAACCATCTTTGGTGTTGTGGATAAATTACTGGACCTAAACAGCTTCAAAGTATTTTATGAAAATGTATGCAATCATTGGAGTAATTAAATCAAACTTTTCAAGCCATGCTTACAATATGAAGAAAATCCAACGGTGTTGCTGTGTGCAAATCCCAGTTCAATTTATCCAGTACAATCCTCTCCATTCTAAGAATATCTGCAGATGAACAACCACAGTTGCTAGTCTTTACCATGTCCTTTAGAGATGGAATGATCTGCAGCAGAGAAATACAAGAGGGTTACTTTATGAATATCAGATATGCATCCAATCAGAATGCATAAGTGTAAATACATTGGTTACTTTCAGCTGCCTGAAAGCCTTAGAAAGTCAAATCACTGCTTAATCTGAAGCATGTAAGGGTTTTAATATACACATCCCGAGGCACATCTGAAAAGACCCAATGAAGAACAATTCCATATTTGTAGGGTCATAATGCTACAGGTTTTTGGTTTAGCTGAAAGTATAAATAAGTGATATTTAATACACAGCAGTGTAGCATTTACTACCATGAGTTAAGGTAACCATAATTAAAACAAGCACTCTAGCGTGTGGTCCTGAAATAAACAGTTACTTCACAAACAGTTAATAACTATTAGCTTTGACGTTATAGAAGTCTAGTATGTCTGCGAGGACAGAAAGTGATTATCTCACAAGTTTCAGGAAAGAGAAAAAAATTAAATAAATTTTGTTAATTTGAAAAAAGTCAACCAACCTCATCTTCTTCATTGGTTTTAGCTGCCAGGAAGAAACAACTGATAGCTATACACCACAGATACTTTGGACGGGCCTTGAAAATCAGGAAAAGTACAAAATTAAACACTGCATATTTAAATACTTAATTATAAAATATCAAACAGTGTACCAATCCTACATTGGTGCTTAAAAATAGCAAATTGCATTTTGTAATTTTTCAAAACCAAAAGGACATGATATATTTTGTGGTTATACCAGTTCATAGAGTCATAGTACAGCACGGTTTGGCAGGAATTTGACTCAGTAGCAATTGGTCACGGCAGTGCAACTGACAGAAGAGTGAGTAAATAGAGGCAGCAAAAAGAACAGATGGTTTTGTCACAAAGTACAAATGTAATAGAATGCTCAGCACTGATAGGCCATTTAAACTAAATGCATTCTCTTCTCCTTCATGCTTCCCCTTAAAGTGTCTAGGGTACTTACAACTACTGTTTTCAAAAACTCATTTGTAACACTGCTCAAAGAATTTGCTTCTGAATAACATTATGGAATTACTGATAATCATCATACATTTGACCTCAAATCTACACAATTATGTCAATGTCAAGTCAATCAAACCCCTTCATTTGAAATAATTAAAATCGGCACTGTACAGTCAGATTTAAAACAGCACAGATATCTCAAAAGTGGCTGGGTGGGATCACAAAGATAAAGGAAAGGCAAGTTTGTAGAGATATCTGAACCCAGGATGAGCATTTTAAATCCAGATACTGATTAACTAATGAAGGATAGCAAGCTCAGACAATGGGTATAAATTAGGATAGAAACAGTTTTGGATGACCACATGTTTTATTTTGTAGTGCAGAAGGCATGATGGCCAGGATGGGGTTGGAGAAGTCAGGTTTACAGATAAACAGAAGCACAGGTTTAAAAAAAAGTCCAGCAATAAATCACAATCATTTTGAAACAGAAGGTGGAGAGACAAAAATCAGACAGAGGTGGAAAAAATAAATAAACAATTAGCATATTTGTGTGTCACTTTGACCATATTGTCAGAAGTTCCACCTTGGGGTCAGACAGGGCACAAACCTGCAAACAATTTGGTGCAGCCTCAAACGATGCTTCAGACAGGGACTGAGTTGGTGGCCTAGGCAATGGTGTTCGTCTTATAGTTTGCTCAAACTTTTGAAACTGTTTCAAGTTCCAAATAGTTTATGTAGATAGCGAACTGCAGTAGGCTCCATATACAGATCACAGAGTCACAGATTTACAGCACGGAAACAGACTCAGACTCTTCAATCCAACCTGTCCATGCCAACCAGATATCCTAACTTAATCTAGTCCCATTTGCCAGTCATCTCTAAGGTCATATCCTTATTCTGATCTTGTTATTAATGTACTTGCAAAATATTTCACAACTTTTATATTCATGGAGAACATTTTGTAGATGTTCATTGCCTTCCTAATTGGTTTTATTGAAAACTTCTTTCTCAACCTTTTCATGTTTTCTTCTTTGTCAATATTTGCAGTAATTCATTATTGGTTAGTTTGATTCCTTTTGCTCAAAATAAATCATTTTCATGTCAATTAGTTGTAAATTTGGTTCACTTGGAAATTCAGACAAATCCAGTCTCATGGCATTGCAATGGTTTTCATTTGTATATGCAAAAATATCCACATAAGTAATTTGTGTGAATTTTATAGTTCTCAGTCAAAGCCAGCTAATCAAGTGGAAACTAGTACAGAAATAAAATGCAGCAAGTCTTGGGGATATTTGAAATTCACAGTTGGCCCCAATTATCACAGTTGAATGTTTAAAAAAAAGGATATCTAAACTACACAATCTTCATAGATTTGCTTTTAATCCCATGATTTGAAATACAGTTATATGACAAATAGAAAGACTAGAAAAAGCAAAGAACTAATATAGATTAATGAAATGATGGCAGCCATTTAGTCTACTATTGGCTTTGACCAAACAATTTTTCAGTCTAGCCCAACTTTTTGGTCAGTAGCATTTTAGTTTACAGGAGCAAAAACTTGTATGCAAGTATTTGAAAATAAAGCCACACTCCTTATAAAAAGAAACTTAAGGAGTGTGTAAAAAGGCTAGAGTAGTCTTCGTTCAGGTATAAATAAGGTTACATAGGATTTAACACAAGTTCCTTACCTTTACCAGAGCTAAAAACCTGTCCAAAATAGTGATGGCAAGGGAAAGTGTTTCTGGATAAAAATGGAATTTTCTGTTCAAGTCAGCCAGCCACTGAATGACCTCATCCCGCTGTGCTGGAGAGACATCTGTATCCTGCAGAAAACAGTGAAGGGGATTTCCATATAAATGCTACATTTAATAGGCTGAAGTGATTGCTTAACTTCACTTTGCTGCCTGCCTCCCATATTGTTTCACTTTGTCAATTAAAAAAAAATCTACCCAGCTTATATATTTAATGAACCAGTCTTCACTGTTCTCTGGAGCACAGAATTTCAAATACCAACATCCTCACTGAAGAAATTCTTCCTAAAGGCATTGTGGGTCTACCTACAGCACATGGATGGGCTGCAGCAGGTAAGGCAGCAGCTCACCACCACCTTCAAGGGCAACTGATGGGCAATAAGTTCTGCCCAGTCAGCAATGGCCCATGAACAATTTTTTTAAAAATCTGAAATGAGACCTCTTATTTTAAAGCTATGTCCCATTGTTAACAATTGTCCACAGGAGGCAAAACATTCTTTCAACATTTACCCTATCGAAGCCTTTTAAAATGATATGTTTCAAAAAGATAACCTTACATTTTAAAAAAGACTCCAATGAGTATAGGCACAACCTGTTAAAACATTCCTCATAATACAACCTCTTTCTCCCAGAAATCAGCCTAGATAACCTTCCCTGAACTTCTTCCAAGACAACCATAATCTCTTATACAAGGAGACAAAAACAGTGGACAGTACTCCATGTGCAATAGCTTGTGGTGTTAGAGATATAATACATCAAGTATTAATATCAGATGGTCATATGTGTGAGAAACGTTATTTAACGAGACAAGGACACTGACTTGAAGTAACTAGTCTTGTATCCCAAACACTCACTCCATTCCACGGAGCTGCAAATGTTTACATAAACTCCAAAGGAAAGGACATCACTGGAGAACTCTTTTCGAACATCAATATGCAGGTCTGATCTTTTAGCAGTTAACTGAGACATTATTTTTATTAATGACAATGGTTAAAAGTCACAAGCAAAAGATCATAGTTAACTGATTCCTTTAAGTATCCTTCACTATTATCTGGTTCAGTCACACTAACTGACAGAAATCACGTGACCAAGATCTTTGCATACAACATTTTTAACAGACAGATTGCCTATCTGAGATACCTTCATAGAGACTCCTCTGAAAAGCTGCAAATCTTGTTTATGACTTGGAAACCAGCCAGAATAGTGTCCTTGCTGCAAACAGAAATCAGAAGGATCTCAAACCAGCAACAATGATTTCAAGGGAAGGGTAACTACCAGTTACTCGGGCTTCAGTAAAACTTAATTTGGATGCAATCATTACAGCTTTACAGATTTTAGCTTTCTAAACTAGAACTGACTTGTCCAAGATAACATCCCATTGCACATAAATATGTATTACCTATTGTATTTTTGGGTGTGCGTCTATTCGTAGGAATTAGGAAGTACGTGTACATTTTTACTTGAATGGGCTTTTAGCAATAAAAAAAATTCCTTGTGTGTTTAACTCAATATCTATCTGGGGTTTAATTCTTACATTCTGCACTGCAAAGCAATACATCCTTTCAAAATTCAAAGTGACTACTACAATCAAATGGAGTAGAGAAAGAGGAAAATTATTTTGTATCACCTCACCTGGTCATAAAAATAATTATTTTAAGACTTTTCTACCTTTATATTTAATTGCCCTTGCAGTAAACATTATACTGTATCTACCAAATTTTCACTCACTCACTTAACCTATCAATATCTCTTTACAGAATCGATGCATCCCTCTTTGATTTGCATTGTGACTGACCTTTGAATCACCAGCAAATTCAGCTATAACACAGTAGTCCCTTCATCCAAGATAATACAGCAAACATTTTATTAACTGGTCCCTATGGGACCAGGAGTGTGCTAGTTGATCAAGAGGTCCACACAGTCAATGTAAAAACAACATTAAGTAATAGAAATGTAATGTAGCAGGTATACACATTGCTGTTAAACTTTATTTACAGAATATATCACAAACAATAATGCAGTTTTGCAGTAAATAAAATTTACCGCCAGACAGCCTTTTCACTCGCACCCTCTACTGACTACTCTGACATTATGGTAGTTTGCAGTACTTGAGGAGAAATTGAATCAACTTGATATTTTGTGTAGACATTTGATTGACTATGTACATTGAGAAATAAATTTTTAAAATGATAATAATTGGCCAGAATAACACTGTCAACTTCATGGTATGTGCAAGATATAATTTCTGCCACTTTATTGAGCGTGCTAGTTCATATGGTTAAAAACAAAATTTGCTGTATATACTTCACAAAAAATCGAGCTTTAAGCAATTATTCCTGTGGCTCTGCACATTAGTAGTTTGTGGTTTTGCTCTTGAAAATTGTAACTTTCAGTGTATCATCGGTTCCTACAGAATAAAAGTTAAAGCCAGGATTAAGTTTCATTAGCTTTTCCCAACAGGAGATGGCCAATGTCATACACAGAAAGACTGTACCATACATGTGCAACATTGAGCAGTTCCAGGTGAAATAATTTTCAAACCAAAATACATTGCAAAACAGAAAATGTGTAAAATATTAAGAAAAAAACACACCTATACTGTCCAGGCCCTATCTAGAGATTGAATCTGGTTAAAGCACATTGCAGCTGAAGTCTCAGGATTAGCAGTTTGGAGCAACATTTGCCCAGACTTCAATGCAAGTTCAAAACAGAAGCCAAGAACAGCTCTGGGAGTTTAAAGTAAAGAGGATAGGAAACAATGCTGGGAATCAGACAGCCATGGAGTTATCCAGCATGGAAACAGACCCGTCGGTCCAACTCGTCCATGCCAACCAGATATCCTAAACTGATCTAGTCCCATTTGCCCAATTTTGGCCCATCTCCTCCAAACCATTCCTCTTCATGTGCTTGTCCAGATTCTTTACCAGCCTCCACCACTTTCTCTGGCAGCTTGTCCCATGCACGCACCACTCTCTGCATGAAACATTTGCTTCTCAGGCCCCTTTTAAATCTTCCCCCTCACCTTAAACCTATGCCCACTAGCTTTGGACTTCCCTATCCTGGAAAAAAGCCCTTGGATACTCACCCTTTCCATGCTCATGATTTTATAAACCTATCTAAGGTCACCCCTCGGCCTCTGATACTCCAGGGAAAACAGCCCCAGCCTATTCAGCTTCTCCCTACAGCTCAAACCCAGTAACATCCTTGTAAATCTTTTCTGAACCTTTTCAAGTTTCATAACATCATTCCAATAGGAAGGACACCAGAAATGAACAGTATTCTAAAAATGGCCTCACCAATGTCCTGTATAGCTGTAACGTGATATCCCAACTCCAATATTTGGTGTTCTGACCAATGAAAGCAAAAATGCCTGAAAGCAAACATGCCAAATGCCTTCTGCACCACCCTATCTACCTGCAACTCCATTTTCAATTAACTATGCACCTGCGCCCCAAGGTCTATTTGTTTGGCAACACTCCCCAGGGCCCTACCATTGACTGTATAAGTCCTGCTCCAGTTTGTCTTACTAAAACGCAACACCTCACATTTATCTAATTTAAACTACATCTGCCACTCCTTGGTCAATGGCTCATCTGATCAAAGTCCCGTTGTACTCAAAGATAGCCTTCACTGTCCACTACACAAACTATTTTGGTGTCATTTGCAAACTTACTTACCATATCTTCTATATTCACAGCTAGATCAATTATACAACTATTAAAAAGCAGTGGACCCAGCACCAATCCTTCCAGCCCTGAAGCATCAAATCAATTCTGTCACTGATACTCTAAAGCCTCTCCAGCTTTGTGACAATCAAAAATACATTTTTAGCATTGCTGCAAACAATCACTTTAACACTTCAATTTTTATGTATATAATGCATCTCTATTGATCTGTTAAACAAAAACATTTGGATTGTTAGTAATCTATCACTTCCTTTTAGCTCACACTGAAAAGGGCATTTTGGATATGTCACAGTGTCATGATCCACTGAACTATTCTTTCAAAGGGCAAGGCATCCTTACTATCAACATCTGAATGAAACCTAAACTATTAAATCAGTTTTTTTTTCTATGATCTTTTCATGTCAATAATTCAAAATCCCAAAACATGCCTTTTGGAATATATTTGCTTACCTGTTTAAAACCAACCAGTTCAGCTGGAAGTATATTCAATGCCTACTACTGCTAAGGAATGTGATCTAATGTGAAATCAAAGTCAAATTTAAAAGATTGAATCACAGGTCCAGAATGCAGCAGAAAAAAATCTATTATGAATTTACATTATTACTATTTGAGAGGAGTTTCATTTTAAAAGATCATCTGACAAGACACTGCCCTTGGGGTCAACTCAAGAAATGACTTATCCCTTCAAACAGGCGAAAAAAAAAAACCTTCCACCCCACCAACCTCCATACACATCGCATCATCCTCCGCCATTACAAATGGACCCCACCACCAGAGATATATTTCCCTCCCCACCCCATCCATCTTCTGTAAAGTCCCTCATCAGGTCCATCCCCCCCAAAACTTACCCTTCCCTCCCGGCACCTTCCCCTGCTGCCACAGGAATTACAAAACCTGAGCCCACATCTCCCCCCTCACCTCCATCCAAGACCCCAAAGGAGCCTTCCACATCCAAAGTTTCACCCGCACTTCCACACGTCATTTACTATATCCGTTGCTCCCGATGCAGTCTCCTCTACATTGGGAATACGAGATGCCTACTCACAGACCGCTTCAGAGGACACCTCCAGGACACCCGCACCAATCAACCAACCCCACTGCCCCATGGCCAAACATTTCAACTCCCCCTCTCACTCTGCCGAGGACATGCAGTTCCTGGGCCTCCTCCGTCGCCATTCCCTTTCCACCAGACACCTGGAGGAAGAATGCCTCATCTTCCACCTCCAACCACAGGGCATCAATGTGGATTGCACCAGTTTACTCATTTCCCCTCCCCTCCCCCCAGTTCCAACCTTCCAGCTCAGCACCACCCTCATGACCTGTCCTACATGTCAAGCTTCCTTCCCACCTATCCGCTTCACCCTCCTCTCCACCTTTACCCCCACCTCCATCCACCTATTGCACTCTCAGCTACCTTCTCCCAAGCCCCCCTCCCATTTCTCTCTCCAACCCAGAGGCTCCCAGCCTCATTGCTGAAGAAGAGCTTTTGCCTGAAACATCAATTTTCCTGCTTCTCAGATGGAGCCTGACCTCCTGTGCTTTTCCAGCACCACACTCTCAACTCTTATCCCTTCAAGTGTTAACTTCAGAAATAGAAGTATTAGATAGATCAGACTTTGGATCTAACCAAAGTACTACTTTTTATTTAGTTTTTGAGATGCTGTGGGTGCCACTGGCTAAACCAGCATTTGTTGCTCATTCTTAACTACCGCTCTTAACTGTTCTCAAGGAGGTGGTGGTGAGCTGCCTTCTTGAACTGCTGCAATCCATTTGGTGTATTGTTACTGTCAAATTGCTGTCAGCCAGGGAGCTCCAGGACTTTGACGCAGCAACACTGAAGGCAATGGATATATTTCCAAATCAGCATGGTGTAGCATGGAGGGGAATTTACAGGTGACTTTAGATAGTAGCCATCCTGGGTTTGGAATGCAGGGTCAAAGGACCCTTGATGAATTTCTGCAACGCTTTCCGTTGATGTTACACACTGATGCAATTTTGCAGATGTGACGAAAGAGTGAAGATGGAAGATGGGTTAGAAACCAAATAGAATGCTTTGCTATGGATGTCATCGAGCTCCTCAAGTGCTGTTGGAGCTACATCCATTCAGACAACTGAAGAGTATTCCATCACACTCTTGATTTGGGCCTTGTAGACGGTGAACAGGCTTTGAGGAATCAGAAAGACAGTTACTCACTGTGGGACATCTAGTTTCCAATGAACTCTTCTGACAACAATAAGAGGCTTTTGCATGGTTGAGTTTGAGACACAAACATTGGCTAAGTGGTTAATAGTGAGGAAGATATTCCTGTGTTACAGAAATATTATAGATAGGTTGGTCAGATAGGCAGATCAGTGGTAGATGGAATTTATCCCCCAAAAAGTTATTTTGGAAGTTGTTCCAACACAAGGGAATATTCAATGGATGGCAGGACAGTAGGAAGCTCAGAGTAACACAAGAATTTTGGAATGCTTGCCACAGACTACTGAAGGCATTGGACAAATTAATTCTAAGAGCAGGGAGGTTATGTTGGAGCTGTACACTTTAGTTACACCACAGTATTATGTGCAGTTCTAGTTGCTACACCTCAAGAAGGATATAATCACACTGGACGTAGGTGCAGAGGAGATTAGTCAGGATGCTGTCTAGTTTGAAGCATTTTAGCTATGAAGCAAAGCTGGATAGGCTTGGGTTGTTCTTGACTGAGATGTAGAAGATTATGAGGGGCAAAGAGAGTGGATAGGAAATAACTGTTCCCCTTAAAAAAGGAGAAAATTACAAAACGGCATAATTTTAAAAGGTGAATGGCGGGTGGTATCGAGGAGATTTGACCAAGATATTTTTCACTCAGAAGAATGTGGGAATCTGGAGTGCACTGTCTGGGAGGCCCAAAGGAGGAAGAAACCTCAAATCTTTAAAGTAGTACATAATGAGCACTTGAAATGGAGACACAGAGTCATCAAGATGTACAGCACTGAAACAGACTCTTCGGTCCAACTCATTCACACCAGCCAGATATCCCAACCCGATCTAGACCCACCTGCCAGCAGTTGGCCCATATCCCTCCAAACCCTTCCTGTTCATATACCCATCCAGTTGCCTTTTAACTGCTGTAATTGTACTCACTTCCACCACTTCCTCAGTCAGCCCATTCCACACACGCACCACTCTGTGTGAAAAAGTTGCATCTTTGGTCTCATATCTTTGTCCTCGCAGTCTAAATCTATGCTCTTCAGTTCTGGACTCTTCTTTTCTCTCTCTCTCCCCCCCCACCCACCCACCCAGGGAAAAGAGCTTGTCTATTTATCCTATCCATGTGCCTCATGATTTTATAAACCTCTATACGGTCACTCCTCAGCCTCTGACGCTCCAGGGAAAACAGCCCTAGCCTAGCTCAATCCACCAACCTTGGCAACATCCTTGTAAATCTTTTCTGAGCACTCCACTGGTCACAGGCCTCCAGTCTGAAAAATAACCCTGCACCACCACCCTCTGTCTTCTACCTTAAGCCAGTTCCGTATGCAAATAGCTAGTTCTCCTTGCTAACCAGCCTCCCCGGGGAACCTTGTCAAGTGCTTTACTGAAGTCCATATAGATCACATCTACCACTCTGCCCTCATCAATTCTTTGTTACTTCTTCAAGAAAACTTAACAAGTTTGTGAGACATGATTTCCCATGCACAAAGCCATGTTGACTGTCCCTAATCAGTCTTTGCCTTTCCAAATATATGTACATCCTGTCCCTCAGGATTCCCTCCAAAAACTTAACCACCACTGACGTCAGGCTCACTGGTCTCTAGTTCCCTGGCTTGACCTTACCACCTTTCTTAAATAGTAGCACCACGTTAGCCAACCTCCAGTCTTCCGGCACCTCATCTGTGACCATCGATGACACAAATGGGCGGCACGGTGGCACAGTGGTTAGCACTGCTGCCTCACAGCGCCTGAGACCCGGGTTCAATTCCCGCCTCAGGCGACTGACTGTGTGGAGTTTGCACGTTCTCCCCGTGTCTGCGTGGGTTTCCTCCGGGTGCTCCGGTTTCCTCCCACAGTCCAAAGATGTGCAGGCCAGGTGAATTGGCCATGCTAAATTGCCCATAGTGTTAGGTAAGGGGTAAACGTAGATGTAGGGGTATGGGTGGGTTACGCTTCGGCGGGGCGGTGTGGACTTGTTGGGCCGAAGGGCCTGTTTCCACACTGTAAGTAATCTAAAAAAAAAATCTAAAAAAATATCTCAGTAAGAGGCCCAGCAATCACTTCTCTAGCTTCCCAAAGAATTCTAGGGTACACCTGATGAGGACCTGGGGATGTATCCACCTTTGTGTTTCAAGACACTTCCTCCTCTGTAATGTGGACATTTTTCAAGATAGTACCATCTATTTCCCTACATTGTATAGTTTCCATGTCCTTTTCTACAGTAAACACTGATGCAAAATACTCGTTTAGTATCTCTCCCATCTCCTGCTGCTCCACACAAAGGCCACCTTGCTGATCTTTGAGGGGCCCTATTCTCTCCCTAGTTACCCTTTTGTCATTAATGTATTTGTAAAATCCCTTTAGATTCTCCTTAACTCTATTTGCCAAAGCTACCTCATGTCCCAGTTTTGCCCTCCTGATTTCCCTCTTAAGTATACTCCAAATGCCTTTATACTCTAAGGATTCACTCGATCTATCCTGTCTATGCCTGACATATGCTTCCTTCTTTTTCTTAACCAAACCCTCAATTTCTTTAGTCATCCAGCATTCCCTATACCTACCAGGCTTTCCTTTCAGCCTAACAGGAATATACTTTCTCTGGATTCTCGTTATCTCATTTCTGAAGGCTTCCATTTTTCAGCCGTCCCTTTACCTGCGAACATCTGACGCCAATCAGTTTTTGAAAATTCTTGCCTAATACCGTCAAAATTGGCCTTTCTCCAATTTAGAACTTCAACTTTTAGATCTGGTCTATCTTTTTCCATCACTATTTTAAAACTAATAGAATTATGGTCACTGGCCCCAAAGTACTTCCTCACTGCCTTATTTCTCAGGAGTAGGTCACATTTTGCACCTTTTCTCATCGGTACATCCATATACTGAATCAGAACATTTTCTTGTACATGCTTAACAAATTCCTCTCTATCTAAACCCTTAACACTATGGCAATCCCAGTCTATGTTTGGAAAGTTAAAACCCCCGACCATAACCACCCTATTATTCTTACAGATAACTGAGATCTCCTTACAAATTTGTTTCTCAATTTTCCTATCACTATAAGAGGAGTCTATAATACAATCCTAATAAGATGAACATCCCTTTCTTATTTCTCAGTTTCATCCAAATAACTTCACTGGATGTATTCCCAGGAATATCTTCCCTCAGTACAGCTGTAATGTTATCCCTTACCAAAAAGGCCACTCCCGATCTTCTCTTGCATCCCTTTCTATCCTTCCTGTAGCATTTGTATCCTGGAACATTAAGCTGCCAGTCCTGCCCATCCCTGAGCCATGTTTCTGTAATTGCTATGACATCCTAGTCTCATATTCCTAACCATGCACCGAGTTCATCTGCCTTCCCTGTTAGGCCCTTGCACTGAAATAAATGCAGTTTAATTTATCAGTGCTACCTTGTTCTCGGCTTTGGCCCTGCCTGCCCTGACTCTTTGGCTTGCTTCTTTTCTCAAATGTACCAGTCTCAGATTGATCTCTTTCTTCACTATCTCCCTGGGTCCATGTCATGACATTTAAGGTTATGACTAAGTGCTGGAAAGTGGGATTAGAATAGATAAACTGCAGCAACCTGATGAGTCGCAAGGTCTCATTAGTCCTTTATGACTTTGGATTCATGTCTAATCTAATACCATAGATTGTAAATACCAGAGGCTCCGGCGCTGATCCTTGTGGCACTCCACTAGACACAGACAAGACATTTAAGGATAGGAGGCTGTCTCTATTCTGCCCTTCCTGTCCATTACCCAACCTTCTATTCATGATAATAAAGTCACCCCCCACACCATGAATTCTTGCCTTGCATATTAACCTTTGATTGGCACCTTTCCTGGATTTCCAAAACACATTTGTTATGCTACATTTACAGGTTCCACACTACCTACCCTCCCAGATACATCTTCAAAATAATTCTAGTGAATTTGCCAAAAATTATTTCCATTTTGCACAACTGTGCTGATTTTATCAGATTGTACATAGATTTCCTCAAAGCATGATTAAGACTGGCTGAATAATAGAAATTCCAGTTAACAGAAGTCAGGTTTATTTGCTAACTTCCAATCCTATCGGGCCATTCTACAATCCAGGGAAGTTTGGAAAGATACAGCTAGCACATCCACCCATATTCGCAACTCTCTCTGCAGGCCAAACTTTGTGGTGTAACATGGAAGCATGACTGAAGCAACAAAAAGGTGTTATGAAATCACTTTAATTTGTGCTCTCTTTCTCACAAAGTATAGCAATTTAAAAAACCTATCACACCAAATTTCCTAAAGGTCAAATAAACAGTACCGTGAATTAGTTAGGGCTTAACTATTCAGTAATCATTCAATTCAAAGTGAACTTTAAATTTATTGAACAAACATAATACTTCCTCACAGGGAAGAAGGTTCAGATTAATGATTGTGGAAACAACAGGAGTGTCCAGAGGTAGCTCTGAAAGAATTTAAATTTTGTTACAAGACTCATTTGAAATTGCTGCAGCTCTTACCACTACTTATATTTTTCAAAAATTCTGTTCATGACAAAACTTTTAAATTCAGTCAATTGTGAGAAGGTAATGGTGGAGTAGTACTGTTGCAAGACTGGTAATTCTAGACTCGAATCCCACCACGGCAGATAAATATTAGTCAGACACTGGAATTAACTCCCTGTCGTTCATCAAAAGAGTAACATGGAATCTTTAATATCCAGAGCAAGCAGATTTAATATTTCCTGTGAAAGACAACCATCAACAATGCAGTTCACTCAGTAATGTGTTTGAATGCCAGCTTGGATTTAATGGGTCCACCAATTCCAGAGACTTCATTACATTTTCTCCAGTCTCCACTCCTTAAAAAAATATCCACATTCATCTATTCTAATCTTCTTCCTTTTTAAGATATCGATATAAAATTTTACAATTTGGTTTGTATCTTGCTACTTTGCCGTAACCACATGCAGATTATAGATCTTGCATTTGGTCATTGATCGCTTCAGTATCAGAGGAGTCGTGAATGATGTTGAACATTGTGCAGTCAGTGAACATCTCCACTTCTGACCTTTGCTGGAGGGAAGATGATTGATGAAGCTGCTGAAGCTGGCTGAGCCTAAGGCACTCCCTTGAGGAACCCCTGTAGTGATGCCTTGAATAAAGATAACTGACCTCCAAAAAAAAACAAAATTTGTTTTTGTGCTTAGGTATGACTACAAAAGTGGAAAGATTTCTCTCTCAAATCCCATTGATGCCAGTTTTGCTCGGGTTCCTTGATACCAAACTTGGTCAAAAACAGCTTTGAAGTCGAGGGCAGTCACTCTCACCTCTGGAGTTCAGCGCCTTGGTCTGTGTTTGACCCAAGATTGCAGAGAGAAAAGAAACCAGGAGGCCCTGGCAGAACCCAAATTCAGTGTCAACAAGGTTACTACTGAGCAAATGCTGCATGAGCACACTTTACTGATGATCAAAGGTAGGTTTAATGGAACAGTGGTGGGCCAGATTGGATTTGTCCTGCTCTGTTCATCTAGGTCGAACTTGGGAAATTTTGCACATTGCCAGATAGATGCCAGTGTTGTATTTGTGCTGGAACAGATTGGCAAGGGGAACAGCAAGCTCTGGAGCACAAGTCTTCCATATTACTGCCAGAATGCTGTCAGGGCCCATAGCTTTTGCAGTATTCAGTATCTTCATCACAGATATCATGCAGGACAAATTGAATTGGCTGAAGACTAGCATCAATGATACTGGGTAGCTCTGGATGAGATCAAGGTGAAATATCTGCTTAGCACCTGGCTGGATATGGTTGCAAATGCTTTAGCCTTGTTTTTTTCACTACGATGTATGCACCTAATCATCAAGGATGGGGACATTTGAGCAGCCTCTTCCATTGAGGTTAACTGCACACAATATTTACCTTTGCTGGAAATGAGGAATTCTGTATCTGCCTGAAAGGAAATGCAATAAAGTTCATTGTGACTGACTCCTGGGATTAGAACGTTGTCCCGAGGAGAGATTTAATAGACCAGATCTAATTTCCTGACTGTTCAGAGGAATGAGAGTTGATTGAAGTGAAACATGTGAAATCCTTAATATGTTTGATAGGATTGGTGCTGGCAGGACTTCCCTGTATGCAGAATCTACAAACAGGGTTGCAGCCTTGGAATAAAGAATTAAACATTTGTGACTGAGATGGTGAAATGTCTTTATCCCAAAAGCTGTGAATCTTGGAATTTTGTATCTCAGAACCATAGATGCTTTGGAAACAAAAGGTTTTTTAGGAATAAATCAGGGATAAAATGCATGAAGATAAAGTTGAAGTAGAATATCAGCCATGATCTTACTAAATTGAGGAGCAAGTTTGAAAACCTAGTCCTGCTTTATGTAGTCTAATATGTTCATCTACTAATATCTAGTATTGGAATATACTGTATGCTATCTCAGCACTTGGCACCTTCATTTTATATGGTAGCTAACATTTAGTTTAAAAACACAAAATGCCTTCAATCAAAATCACTTCACAAACTAAGCACCCATTCAGTTCTGCAACATTCTCAAAATAGTTTTATGATGGCGTAATTAAAGAAACTGATCAAAATAAACACTAATAGATGCAATATTTCATAGCAAGGTCCCCTAAACTCCTATGCAAATAAATTGGTCTACAAACAAGCATAGAAATAGATTTTGTATATATTACATTAACACCATCTTGCCACAAACTGAATTCTCTAATAATCAAGCAGGATTTGTATAAGTAACTGTAACTGATTACAATCTTAAGAAAACATATCACTAAAGTCATTTTCTCTCAATTATGGTGCCAGAAAAATACATTTTTTTTAAAAAAGCATGCTCTCCTGAATGTTTCATGTAGTCTATTATACATGTAACATAATAGTTACCGGATTGGATAGGTATTTTGGCACGTACACCTTCCACATCTGTTCTTCCCTAGAGACTGCATTTTCCAAAAGGACGGACAGCCTCTGACTCTCCAAGGGTCCTGAAAACTTCATGACACCCCTTGGATATGCCAACCTCCCAAATGGATACAGCTACCTGCAAATTAAAAACAAACTGAATCAATATAAAAGAGTTTTCTCACAGGCATAAAATGGATTTGTACAGAATGTACATTTATACAGCACCTTTCATGGCAACAGGACTCCCAAAATGCTTTATAGCCAAAGCTTTTGAAGGACAGTCATTGCAGTAATGTAGGAATTGCAGGCAACATGCACACAGCACACTAACAATGTGATAGCATACAAGTAATCTATTTTGAGATGCTGATTAAAGGTTAAAGATTGGATTGAAATTGGGGATAACTACAATGAAATAGTGTGACGTGACTCTTAATGTCATGAAATGAGACCTTGATATAATATCTCATCTAAAAGATGGCACCTCAAACAGTGCAGTGCACTCAGTACAACAATGGAGTGTCTGTCTTGATTAATAAAGATGGAATGAGATGTAATACTACCAACTGAGCCAAAGTTGAGATAAACTATTCACTATTCCTGCAAAGCAATTTAAAACTAAAGACAGATTTAGCTCAATAACAGACAGTAACATCGTAGTGGCTTCACTTATTATCCTCTCCTGAAGCCACAGAAGCAAAATCTACAGGCAGACGGGGAATATTAACAGCCCACCTAATCGTTATTGAAGTAGGACAGCTCAAATCAGATAGGCTCCCCATATAATATTCATCGTACCCAGCAGGAATCAGAGGTGCAGAAGGGCAAATGCTCCCTTTTCCTGTTCCGAACTGTTTTCAAAAGGGTAACAAGAAAAAATACATCACCTCCACCATTGTACCAATCAAAATTAGCTAACTCTAGACAGATCAGGATTGGATCTGTAATCTGTCCATTCGCTGGGGGGCAGTTCGATCAGATCGGTGACCGCGCTGTGTTTCTGGAGGGTATTCACTGTCATGTTTACTCTGTGCGAAGCTAGTGAAGTGATTATTGGGCCCCTTGCTGAGATATTTGTATCATCGATAGTCACAGGTGAGGTGCAGGAAGGCTGGAGGTTGGCTAATGTGGTGCCACTGTTTAAGAAGGGCAGTAAAGACAAGCCAGGAAACTACAGACCTGTTTGAGCTTGACATCGGTGGTGGGTAAGTTCTTGAAGGGAATCCTAAGGGACAGGAGTTACACGTATTTGGAAATACAACGACTGATTAGGGATAGTCAACATGGCTGTGTGTGTGGGAAATCATATCTCACAAACTTGATTTGAGTTTTTTGAAGTAACAAAGAGGATTGATGAGGGCAGAGCGTAGATGTGATCTATGTGGACTTCAGTAAGACGTTCGACAAGGTTCCCCATGGGAAACTGATTAGCAAGGTTAGATCTCATGGAATACAGAAAGAACTAGCCATTTGGATATAGAACTGGCTCAAAGGTAGAAGACAAGAGGGTGGTGGTGGAGGGTTGTTTTTCAGACTGGAGGCCTGTGACCAGTGGAGTGCCACAAGGATTCGTGCTGGGTCCACTAATTTTCTTCATTTATATAAATGATTTGGATATGAACATAGGAGGTATAGTTAGTAAAATTGCAGGTGACACCAAAATTGGAGGTGCAGTGGACAGCAAAGGAGGTTACTTCAGATTACAAGGGGATCTTGATCAGATGGGCCAATGGGTTGAGAAGTGGCAGATGGAGTTTAATTCAAATAAATACGAGGTGCTGCATTTTGGGAAAGCAACTCTTAGCAGGACTTATACACTTAATGGTAAGGTCCTAGGGAATGTTGCTGAACAAAGAGACCTTGGAGTGCAGGTTCATAACTCCTTGAAAGTAGAGTGGCAGGTAGATAGGATAGTGAAGAAGGCGTTTAGTATGTTTTCCTTTATTGGTCAGAACATTGAGCACAGGAGTTGGGAGGTCATATTGTGGCTGTACAGAATGGTGGTTAGGCCACTGTTGGAATGTTGCATGCAATTCCGGTCTCCTTCCTATTGGAACGATGTTGTGAAACTTGAAAGGGTTCAGAAAAGATTTACAAGGATGTTGCCAGGGTTGGAGGATTGGAGCTATAGGGAGAAGCTAAATAGGCTAGGGCTGTTTTCCTGGAGCGAAAACTGAGGGGTGACCTCAGAGGTTTATAAAATCATGAGGGGCATAGATAGGGTAAATAGACATGGTCTTTTCCCTGAGGTGGGGGAGTCCAGAACTAGAGGGCATAGGTTTAGGGTGAGAGGAGAAAGATACGTAAGGGACCTAAGAGGCAACTTTTTCACGCAGGGCGTGGTGCATATATGGAAGGAGCTGCCAGAGCAAGTGGTGGAGGCTGCTACAATTGCATTTTTTAAAAGGCATGCGTATGGGTATATGAATAGGAAGGGTTCAGAGGGATATGGGCCAAATGCTGGCAAATGGAACTAGCCTAGGTTGGGATATCTGGTCGGCAGGGACGAGATGGACCAAAGGGTCTGTTTCTGTGCTGTACACCTCTATGAATCTTTCTAGCCAGTCACTCCTCATTCCATTGAGCAAACCTACCAAACAGTACCTTAGTAATTTATCGATATTTCAGTACTACAATACTCAATCCTTCATTCAATTGCTCAAATGAGATTTACAAAATTAATCAAATATTCCTAAGACTCAAATGTAGAGCCTTTTGGTTCAAGAAGTTAAAACGTTTTGCTATCTAGGTCTACTGAGGCATAGAGATGTTCACCATAAAAACAGACCCTTCGGTCCAACTTGTCCATACCAAATAAATATCCTAAATAAATCTAGACCCATTTGCCAGCATTTGGACTATATCCCACTAAATCCTTCCTTCTCAGATACCCTTCCAGATGTCTTATAAATGTTGTAATTGTACAGATAAACAACCCTTTATCCGAAATCTGAAAAGCTCCAAAATCTGGAGGTTTTTCTGTGAAGTTTTATCTCATTAACAAGGTTGTTTGGCTAACTCCAACTCTACACCCATTTGAAGCGCGTCACTCTGATGTAACGCGAGGGGGGCATGGCCCACCACTGGCAGGCCTCAATTCTGTCTCAGGGCCCTTTAGTCATAGCAAAGTCTGCTGTTTGGTCAGAGTTTTAAAAATGTCACCGTTAAACTGTCACTTATTCTGAAATCCAAAAAATTCTGAATTCAAAAAAACCAGCTGGTCACAAGCATTTCAGATAAAGGATTGTGTATCAGTACCAGCCTCTACCATTTCCTCTGGAAGTTTCCTCTGCGTGAAGTTGGTGATCTTTAGGTTCCTTTCAAATCTTTCCCCTCTCACCTTAAACCAATGCCCTCCAGCTTTGGACTCCCCCACCCCAGGGAAAAGACCTTGTCTATTTTCCCTATCCAAGCCCCTCGTGATTTTATAAATCTCAACAAGGTCACCCCTCAGCCTCTGACGCTCCAGGGAAAACAGCCCCAGCTTATTCAGCCTCGCCCTATAGCTCAAACCCTGCAACAAATAACTAGGTGAAAAGTATTAATCAATCAAGTTAATAAACTGAGGCGGCACACAAATGAATGATCCTGTAGCGTGAACATTTGGGAGAAAAGCCATAATTGAATACTAGATTTTCTGCAGCTAAACTGTCATTTGAATTAGTGTTCAAAAACGTCAATATTAATGAACTCAAAGTTTGAGAGAAGATTTGTAGCTCGGGTGCTCGTTGTTGTGGTTCTGTTCGCTGAGCTGGGAATTTGTGTTACAGACTTTTCGTCCCCTGTCTAGGTGACATCCTCAGTGCTTGGGAGCCTCCTGTGAAGCGCTTCTGTGATCGTTCCTTCGGCATTTCTAGTGGTTTGAATCTGCCGCTTCCGGTTGTCAGTTCCAGCTGTCCGTTGCAGTGGTCTGTATATTGGGTCCAGGTCGATTCAATCAATAAGCACATCGACCTGGACCCAATATACCGAACACTGCAGTGGACAGCTGGAACTGACAACCGGAAGCGGCAGATTCAAACCACTACAAATGCCGAAGGAACGATCACAGAAGCGCTTCACAGGAGGCTCCCAAGCACTGAGGATGTCACCTAGACAGGGGACGAAAAGTCTGTAACACAAATTCCCAGCTCGGCGAACAGAACCACAACATATTAATGAACTATTTTATTAGAAATTGTTGAGCCATTTAGCTAAAATATTTTTAAAATGGGAAGGCTTTTCAACCATTAGGTAATTGGAAAAGGAGGAGTGGCGCAAGACAGGGCTCTTACTCCTAACTGCTGCCAGTGACCCTTGCTGGAAAATGTAGGAAGCATGAAAATAGGATGAACAACTTCCCTAAAAACAAGGTTTTGATCTCAAGGAAGCCACCCAAACCACATTCAAACGAAAATGGCCACTTCGGGCAAGAGAATTGTAGATAATTATTGAACAATATTAAAGGAAGAGTCATCATCTCCACGAGCTGCAAAACAGGTTAGGACAGAACACATAAAAGTATAAAGATGAAACAAAGTCTGGCAGATGGAATAAAACATGGGAAAATGGAATTATACACTTTGGCAAGAAAAAGCCCATTATTTAATAAGACTAAGACTGCAAAAAGCTGCAGCACAAAGATTGGGGGTCCCTGTGCATGAGTCTCAAAAGGCTAGCACTCAAGTTCAGTGGGTAATAGGGATGGAAACTTGAACGTTAGCTTATATTTCAAAGGGAATGGAGTATAACTATAGAGAGATCTTACCATACAAAAGTATAGTGCTATACAACAGTACTTGCAATACTATACTAGGGACTAATCAGATCACCGCTGGAATAATGTAAACAGTTTTGGTCCCATTATCTAGGTAAATATATACTGATATTAGAGGCAATCCAGCAAAAGGTTCACTAGGTTGATCTTGGGTATGTAGGGATTTTAAGAGATTGAGTCTGTGTTCATTGGAGTTTAGAAGAATTAGAGGAGACCTTACTGAAACAAGGAAATTCATAAGGGGATTGACAGGTAGATGCAAAGAGGCGGATTTCAGTTATGGAGGAATCTAAGACTGGACGGCATAATCTCAAAATAAGAATATTCCCCATTTAAGACGGAGGAAGCTTTTTCAGTTTCAGAGTGGTTATTCAGGGGAATTCTTTACTGCAGAGGGCTGCTGAGGTGGGAGTACATTCAAGGCCAAGATAGATATTTCTAACTATTACGGAAATCAAGGGTAATGGGGACGAAGCAGAAAAGTGGAGCTGAGGATTACCAGATCAGCCATGATCTTGTTGAATGGTGGAACAGATTTAATGACCTCAGTGGACTACTTCTGCTCCTGTGTCTCATGGTCGAAAAGCAGAGTAACTATTGGTGAATCTTGGGGACTAATAGTTGTTTTTGTGTCTGTGTGACCATATTTGGTAAATGGCCAAGTACTGTTTAAAAAAGATTCTGTAGAATTGTCTCTTCTTTTGTCAACATCCATTGTGGCAGAGAAAGCATTCTATTCCTGGGAGGCCACTCAATATCTATGACCGAGTATCTGGCACTCTGCCCATTGGGTAAGAAGCACTAGTTCACAAATGCCTGTAAATGGCTTCCACAGTCCTCATCAGAGTTTGGGAAAAGAAATGAAGTTTGCTGCACAGGAAAGTACCAGTGTTCCCTGATCTGTGCACATTCCAAAGACAGCAAATGATTTTGCAACATGCTGCATCAAGTGTTGCTTTGTAAAAGGAATTGATGCACTGAAGACTGAAACTACAGGCATATGAAATTGCAATTAAGAGCAGAATGCCTCTTGTACATTTGCCACAAGTTATTTTTACAATGAACGTCAGTTTATTGCAATCCTGAAGCAAAATACTGCATGGTATCTCTTTTAGGTTCCATAAGATAGAATTAGCACACTTTAGACTCAAACTTCTGCAGCTTTATCGAACACAATTGTTACTGCACTCCAGATGCAAATTAACAAAATGCTAATCATATACTCAATACCACACAGCAAATGATGCATCACATGATTTTGTCTCAAGTACAGTCTGGCATTACATGCAAGCCAAAATATCAAGATAAGTTCACAAAAGGTCCTGCTTCATATACTTCTACAGGCTCATTTAAAGTCCTTTGTATTAGTTTAACAATACCAAGAATGTTGCAGCTGTAAGATTGATAAGCTGATACACTGGCCTAGAAAAATGCATTTCATATGCATTCCATACATTTGGAATGATACCAGAAGTCATAAATTGGAGAGCTTTGACTCACTTAAGCTTCATAGCTATTCAGGAAAAATCAGAGGTTTAAATACCAAACCAAACTGGGGGTTCTAAGATGGCGGCGATCTGAGAAGATCATACTGCAGAGCTTCGCATTGCAGCAGGAGCAGGACAGTCCTTTAACCCACCCAACGCTGGTCATCAGGATTTCTTGGGGCGTTGGAAAGATTGTGGAGCCCCAAGAAACATTTAAAAATTGACTTACCTGTATTTTCAGCTGTAATGCCTAAAAAGGGAGGAGGAGCATCTGAGGCCAGGCCTGCAGCAGCCTGAGAGCAGATTACTCTCCAGGACCTGGTTAACCAGCTCTCAAAATCTCGCGAGATGTTGGGGAAACAGATTGAAGATAAACTGGCTCCAGTCTCTCTCATGCTACAGAAGCATGAGCAGCAGCTGGGAGACCTGGAGAAGAGGACGGATGAGGTGGAGCACAGGATCACAGCAGTGGAAGCTGATGCCAGTTCATTCAAGAAAGAGATCCAAACCCTGAAGACGCAGGTTCGTAATTTGCATGACCAAGTGGATGATCTTGAAAACAGAGGCAGGAGAAAAAACATTCGGATCATCGGTCTGCCTGAGGGTAAGGAAGGTGAGCGGCCTGCGGAATTTGTTGAAGATTGGCTTCCGAAATTCCTTGACTTGGGAGACTGGCATGAGAGGATTGAAGATAGAGGGGGATCACCGGGTTGCAGCACAGAGGTTGGGTCTGGGTCAATGCCCTTGTCCTTTCCTGGTGCGGTTCCATCATTACTGGGATAAGGAGAGAGTCATGGAGGCTTCCAGACTCCAGGGGAAGGATCCAAAGGCCTTAATTTACGAGGGGTCTAAGATCATGTTTTTTCAGGACTTTTCAGCGGCGGTGAGCCAGAAACGAAAATCATGTGATGGCGTCAAGAGAAGACTGAAGGAGCTTGGGATTCAGTACTCCCTGAGATATCCGGCAGTGCTTTGGATCACCTTAGATGGATCCATGCATCTCTTTGACACATCGGAGAACCCTGGATCTGGTGGCATCCTGTACGTTTGGTAATATTACCATCTCTGATCATGCTCCAGTGTACCTCATGATTACAATTAAGGATGTTACAGTGGATTCAAGGTACTGGCTAATGGACCCCTTTATTCTCATGGACAGCAAGTTTGTGGAGTATTTCTCTAGGGAATTTCGGGCATTCCTAGACATTAACATAGGCTCAGTTGATAGCTCATCTGTTCTCTGGGAAACTGCCAAAGCTTATGCCAGAAGGTTAGTTATTTCATATTCCACAAGTAGGAAGCGGCAGAAGGGTAAGCAGCAACATCTCCTTGAAGCATGGTTGAAGGCAGCCAAGAAGGCCTATTTTGACAGACCCTCGTTGGTCAAACTACAGAGGATTACAGCACTGCGGTCTGCACTAAATTCCATGCTCACGCAGACGACAAAGAAGGAGCTGGCGTTTGCAAAGCAAAGGTTGTACGAGCATGGTGACAAGCCAGGCAAATACTTAACATACCTTGCCAGAAAGTGTCCTATATTACAGCGATTAGGGAAGGGTCAGGGAACCTAACATGTGATTCTAAAAAGATTAATGTGGCGTTCCAGAGATTCTACTCTAAATTATATCAGTCTGAGAATTGTGAGGAGGGGCAGGCCAAAATGGAATCCTTTTTTAGAGATCTGAAGCTCCCGGGTGTGACTCCCGAACAACAGTCCTTCAGAGTGGAAAGGCGCCCGGTCCTGATGGACTTCCCAGTGAATTCTATAAGGAATTTATAAGTATACTGTCAGGCCCGATGCTGAATATGTTTAATGATTCATACAGTCATGTTTGTGTCCCACCATCTCGGAGAGAGGCCAATATTTCACTTATCCTTAAAAAAGGGAAGGATCTGGAAGAACATACAGGCCCATCTCGCTCTTAAATGTGGACTTTAAGATCCTCTCTAAGGCTCTTGCATTAAAGCTGGAGACTGAGTTACCTTCTATTATTAAAGAAGATCAGACGGGCTTCATAAAGGGTCGCAGATCCTCCAAGAACGTTAGGAGGCTGCTTAACGTAATTCAAGAATGCCAACAGCAGTCAATACAGGGATTGGTGATTTCTTTAGATGCAAAAAAGGCATTTGACCGAGTTGAGCGGCCGTACCTTTTCTATACTCTAGACCGGTTTGGTCTGGGCGAAGTTTTCATAAGGTGGGTAAAGGTTCTCTACAGTGTACCTCTCACTGCGGTCCTTACCAATAGGGTACTATCAAGCAATTTTAATATTTCTTGGGGCAGCCAGCAGGGTTGTTCCCTTTCACCATTACTTTTTATGTTGGTGATTGAACCGTTGGCAGAGGCCATTCGTGGGGATCTCAATATATCAGCTCCAGAAGTGGGGTCAAAATTACATAAGATCTCGCTGTCTGCAGATGATGTTCTAATTTTCTTGACAAATCCAGCAGTCTCAGTGCCTTGCCTGATACAATGCATTCACGCGTTTGGTGATTTTTCAGGGTATAAGATTAATTTTGCTAAATCAGAGGCTATGCCTATGGGTGGTCTTACGAAAGAGTTGACTCTTGACAGTGATTATAGATTCCCATTTAGGTGGTCACAGGGGTATTGTGTATTTGGGCATATTCATTCCTCCAGTTCTGGATTGGCTGTTCAAAGCCAATTTTACTCAATTATTTGAAAAAATTAAACAAGATCTCCAAAGATGGGAGACACTTCCAGTCTCATGGTTGGGTCAGATAGCACTTATTAAGATGAATATTCTCCCTCGTTTGCTATACCCTATACAGATGCTCCCCCTGATTTTCAATAAACAAACACTCAGGAGACTGAACAGTTGGTTCAGCTCCTTTATCTGGCACTATAAACGGCCCCTCATTAAATTAGCCAAACTGCAGTTGCCTCACAGATTGGGGGAGTAGACCTTCCAGACATTAAAAATGACCGATTAAGCTCGCTCTTGACCTACGTAAGTGATTGGGTTTGTGGGGACCCTCTTTCAATATGGCTAGATATCGAAGCCTCCCAGGCAAGGTGCCCCCTTACCATTTTGCTGTTTTTAGACAAGGTGACGACAGTTAGGGAATATTGCCATAACCCAATAGTCATCAATACTGTTAAACCATGGAGGGCAATTCGGCAGAGGGAAGGTAATATTAGCAAAACATCTTTGTTTACACCTTTAGTGGGTATGCCGAGTTTTCAACCAGGTATGATAGATTCAGGATTTAAACGTTGGGCAGCTGGAGGTATATCTTGCATGGGTGAGATGTAATGATGTCCTTCGATCAGTTAGTACGAAAGTATGAGTTACCTAATAGAGACCTCTTTTGTTTTTTTCAAGTTAGGGATTTTATTCAAAAAAGGGACCACGCTTTCGACTGATCCCTACAAATCTGACATAGAAAGAGGGGTACTAAGGGCTAAGAGTACACTCTCTGTCAGTACTCTATATCACCAATTGGGGGGTGCCATCTCAAATGAGTCTGATCGACTCTGCAAGATGTGGGAAAGAGAGCTGGGTGTTGAGGTTTCTTCAGAGGCATGGGAGGACATTTGGGAGAATGCAAGGAAGATATCAATTTGCAATAGGACCCATGCTTTACAGTTGAAGATTCTCCACAGGGTCCACTTAGCCCCAGACCGTTTGTCAAAATGTAAACCAGGGGTATCTTCAGCATGCCCCAAGTGCAAGGTCTGTACGGGTACTCTTACCCATTGTCTTTGGTCTTGTGACAGGCCTCAAACATATTGGAGCGCTGTGGTGGGTGCAATGGAGAGGATTTTAGGTGTAGGGGTGGAGAAGGACCCTATTTCGCTCCTTTTGGGCCTACCCATTGTATTTCCTGCAGACTCACACAAGGTAAAACTTTTCAATATCCTTACATTCTGTGCAAGGAAGAATATCTTGCTAGGTTGGATATCAGAAAACCCCCTGGGCCTGTCGGGTTGGCGGAAGATTGTTATGGAGCATATTCCCCTGGATTTTCTCACAAATATGGTACACCACAAAACTGAGAATTTTTACAAGACATGGCAACCCTTTTTGAAATACCTGGACACAGAATTATCTGCCACACTAACAAGTGTTTTTATATAGCCGTAACGATTGTGTTTCATGAGTCCAATATCCAGGGAGGAGGAATTGTGAATGCACGAGTGTTTTGTTTGGCTGGGCTGAGTTATTACTATTTATTTGTTTGTTGTTAAGTATTTATTTAGTTAGTTAAATAGCTAGTTTAGGTTTTTTTTAAATTTTATACTTCTCTATATATGTTTATACATTCGTATAGGAGGGTGGGCTGTGGAATTTTTTTATTATTTGGGTTTAGTTTTGTACTGTTTTGAATTGCATTGTTTTGTATTTGTTGTAATATTTAAAAATCTATTTTTTCTTAATAAAAAATATTATATAAAAACCAAACCAAACTGACTCAGTCTCTGCCCCTACCCCAGGTCAGAGACCAGACAATGGACCTGAGAAGAGTGTGTCAGGATTTTGTGCACATCTTCCAACATTGACTCATTGGGAGCTGCCTGGGAAGTTTGAACTTTTCACAGGAAAGTCTGCTACTCCATGAACCTGCCGTTAGTTTCTGGCATCTTCGAGCAGGCTGTACATGAGCCTAAATCATGTCATGTTACATTATCTCCTGTGCTGTATACATTATATTATTAGATACTGGATTAATAGTATGCTATAGCACATTCTACGACATCACTGTCACATGGACAGCAACAAGTAACACATTGAATGAAGCTCCAGCATTTGAGGCTGAGCTAGAAACCTCAAAGCTACACAGAGAATGTTAGATTAAAACCACGTCCAACTCCTTTGTAATCTTCCCCTGCCCTTAAACTTGCAATGACTCAGACTACTGATCTCAATCAGACTAACTACACCCCCACTCACACAACCCCCATTCACAATGGGCATTTAACCTTGTCATACAGCAGCTAGTGCTGTAAAAGGTGGGCATATCCAGTCTTAGCTCTGACACTCCACATTTCTGAAGAAGCCAGGCTCAAAATTTCAAGCAAGAAAAGCAGAACTATGTTAGGGCATGGGAAGCTCAAAAAAAGAGTAGTAATCTAATGATGACTGCTGTTCTACAAAACATTTCAACCGATGTTTTAGGTCAGAAAGGAGTGGAGAATGCTCAGGACCTGAAAGATTAATTTCTGTTTCTCTCCCATAGATGCTCCTATATATATTTTTAGTGTTGCACTTACTGCAATACCTGCGCCAGTGTAGAATGCAATTTTACTCATTGTAAATGTAATTGTATGAAAAAGATAAACCAATTTGTAGACTGCATTCCATATTGAAATACTACGTTCTGCAATGAAATTAAAATGCTATTTAGCTCAGGTGAAAGCATTTTGCAATATTGCCCACTGCACAAGTAATAAGACAACCACAAGTAGCTGAGGCTACTGCTGCTATAAAATCTGCTCCTTTTAATTCTGGAGGACAGATTTGCCCCAGTTTACCAGATCAATGAAAATTGAGTAAGCTTTCAGGTGCACAGCTACTTGCTAATGTGGATGGGTTCTGTCCATCTCCCTCAATCATCATGAAGTGATTAATCCTTGCTTAATATGGGTAATACATCCAAGTTTCAAAAATCTTTCTCTATTGTTTGGATGTACAGATGCCATGCATATTAGGTTGGGCAGAGCTTACAAATTCCTTCAACATTTTATATTTAAAATAACTAGCTGATTCTTGATGCAATATAAAGGACAACCATATTGCACACAACTGCACAACTTCTAAAACTGACAAGACAGAAGTGTTGGTAAAGGTTTTGCTTTTCGCAGCTTAAAGGTACCCAATGAGGTAGCAGTCTTAGCCAATTCTCCAAGATGACAGCTTAAAGAAGTTAAAGCCAAAACAAAACAGGAAAAAACATGCATAGAAAAAGAAACTGCTACTTCAAGAGCTGAACAATGGGTTGGATCGTAGGCACTCTTTATAACTGACCATATTAGTTTTCAACTTTGACTGGCTACATTGATCAAAATTCACAAACAAATCAATATATCAGGGATCAGCTATCAAGAGACCATGCAGCAAAAACTCAAGACAATCCCATTAATAGGTGATACAGAAAATAGCTCTTGAAGCCAATCTTGTTACTAGATACAAAGAGATTCAAATAAAACTTTCTAAATAAGATTGTGAAATCCCTAGGTTGGCAAAGTCATTTCACACTTCTGTAATTCTTGAATTTAACGCTGTCACAAATTCTCAGAATCACAGAACAAGACTAAATTCTAAAAGAAAGAACCACTATTCCAGTCCAACTGGAAGCACTTCCCAAATCCATTCAATACTTTGCCTTCTAGTCAATCATTCCAAACAAATACGAAACAGAGAATGGGCCATGCGTACTAGCTATTCATTATTAGGGCAGAAACAATATCCGGGGAATGAAATTGCACCACAACAAATCAAAATAAAGCTCACAAGATGTAAAGAATCACATGAGACTATACCCAATACATTACCCTTTAATCAGAACTCTGCGGATTTAAACACTTTTCAAATACTGTCCATGTTTGTTTTTTTTTAAATCATGTGTCCAGGAGGTGTAAGTTTTAATGTCATGTGACCTTTTAAAAAATCACAGGTAAGCCAAGATCTCTAAAGCAAAGGAAAACACCTTACATGACATTAAAATTAAAATGGTCTTTAAAAATAGTAATTTGTCTCCTAATTCCCAGACTATCCATTTAAAATGCGGGAGTCAAGAGTGGTGGGAAACTCTACACTTGCCTGGATGAAGGCAGCTCCAGCAATATTCAAGCTTGACACCAGCCAAGTCAATGCAGTCCACTTGTTTGGTGCCCTGTCCACCACTTTAAATATTCACTCACTTTGTCAACACAGTCTTCAACACACAATAGAACAACTCATCAAATTTTCCAAACTTGATCCTAGAAGGACAAGGGCAACAGATGCATGGGAACACCACCACTGGCCAAATTCCCCTCGAGCAACACACTATCTGCACTTGGAACCAGCAGCTTCACTACTACTGGCTCAAAATTCCTGCAGCTCCATTTCTATCAGCTCCATAATGTATCAACATCACATAAACTGCAGCAGCTGGAGGCAATGGGTCACTACCACAAAGGCAGTTATGAAGGGGTATTAAATGCTGGTTGGCCAGTGACACCCACAGCCCGTGAAAAAACAAAGAATATTCAAGGATGGTGTAATATTGAGAAAAGTAATAGTTCTATTTATTGGCTTAAATGATTGCTGATTCAAAATTAGACTTCAAGAGTGATTTTTCAGTTAATAACTGATTGATAGTTTGATGAGAGGTGTGTGGGACAGCAAAACACGAAAGATTTACTACATCAATCTACGTTCAACTGCAAATCTTCAGGCCCACAATTTGCACACTGACAAATGGTCTTAGAAGTCCTTGACTAATAAAGATCAGATGAATTTGCCACAGGATTTGCAATATTTATTCACTGTTTTTTCTTATGCAAAAGCACAATGAATAATTTAGATTCCTATTTTACAGGTTTTTATATTGCCCTACTTCATACCATATGGAAGCATTCCAGGACACTAAAAACAACGAATGGAATCAGCATATGAAATGTGTGTCTTCACCCAGGTAACATCTCTACATCAGCAATCTGTTGGCAGATCTTCAAATTAACTCGCTATCAAGAGATGTGCATACCAGCTTGTGGACAACCAGTTTTTACACTGCCCACTATCAGCCCTTCAATCAGATTAGCATAGCTGAAAATTGCAGCTAGACATTTCTTATATGCATCGAAACAAATCTTATTTCCATAATAGCAAGTAAAAAAGTTAAAGGTAAACTGGATGTATGTTTGCTTGCTCAGCTGGAAGGTTCATTTTCAGACGTTTCGTCACCATACTAGGTAACATCTTCAGTCAGCCACCAGACTAACGTATAGTGACGAAATGTCTGAAAATAAACCTTCAAGCTCAGTGACCAAATCTGCATCCAGAACCTCAACTTGAGCTACAAATCTTCTCAAAACTTGTTAAAGGTAAACTTGCAACTATACTTTTAAATTTAAAAGAATGCTAAAAAATTAAGATTAATTGATTACAAATGGAACTCAAAAAAGTGACCCCTAAATGAGAACTGAAAAATAAAGTTGTTCTGTGACAATGCCTAACATTGACATCTCATCAAGATATCAAGAATAATCAACGTTTTCAAAAAAAAAGTATTTGCACCTTTCCTCATCACATTTCATATTCAGAAGTTGAGATGTGAGAATTAATGGACTAAACATGCAAGGCCTTTCTTTCCTCCTAGGTTACTTGACTCAGTCACTTCCCAATGTCCAAATGACAAGCTGTATAGATTTTGACAGTACAGGGAGGATAAGGACCATTACAGCAGAACAAAAACAAAATGAGTATCCACAACAACCCTCTTCCAGAGTTTGGTTGCTTTAATTACAGTTAGCCAACATTATCTACTCCCCTGCTTGTGGCTTGACTTATCCCTAATTTTGGTACTTGTGCTGAAAGGCAAATAAAAACTGTTGCTACAGACTCCAAAACCGGCTTTAAGGTGAACTTGGGGGGGGGGGGGGGGGGGGGGGGGGGGGGGGGGGCGGGCAACGACGACGAAGAGAAGAATCTCTATGCTAATAGTTGCCTTGCTGGTCTTAGCATTCTGTTTTACAGACCAACAAGCCACAAAGTTGACACCTTAGTAGCTGTGAGCCTCACTCCTAGAATCCTGTTTCTCAGGAGATGCTTCTGGGAACCTGATAAAGAGTTCCTAAATATCAGTTTTTCAGACTGCCTAATAAAACCTGAAGGGTAGATTATGACCAATTCTCAACAACTTGAATCCAAGTTGACTGGAATCAAGTGATATTTTCCATCAAGCTTCAACAACAGAAAATCGCAAGAATGTTATAAGTTATCACATTTTACTCTTTGGTTCCAGTTCTTTGGCTCACAGTGATTGTTCTTTTTCATTATATTTTCTAAAGACAAAAATCTGAAGAGATCTCCTTATGTGTTCTATGGGAATAAGGGGATATAGTTTTGTTTCTGGACAACAGGTCAAGTGTTATCCAAAGGATGCCACTTGCTTAAAAATGGAAACCTACACTATTTTGCAGAAGATGAAGCATAAGACTAAAACTAACCACCACAAGCATGACTTTAGTGGTGCAAGGGTAACCCTTATGTTACAAAGATTTCAATGTCTTAATAAAAACAATATTGTAAACAATGCAAAAATGTCTATTTATTTCAGAAACTAGTGTCGTAATCAGCCATTTCTACCAGGTAGGACAATTACAGGCCTAACCTAGTTCTTCTGAATGGAGGTTTTCACTTTTGGCAAAGTAAAGTTTCCCTGATGGATGGTGGAGGTCTATACATAGCAAATGAAAACCTACACTGCTGCGGTGCTCAGCCTGCTTAATACAGAAGAAACAAAAGCCAATGGCACCATAAGAAACTAGAAGAAAAAAAAAGCTGATTGTAGGTCCATCTACACCACTTGGATTGCAGTGATTCGAGATGGCAGCTCACCACCTTCCAGGGCTACTAGGTAAAGGCAATAAAATGCTGACAGAGCCCAATGATGCTCACATCACACGTGAATAAAAATGTCAGTTCATGCAGGTTTTGTTATACAGAACTCTGACGAATGAACACTGGCCAATGTCGATAAAACATCACACCTGGTATATGTTACAGGACAGGGACCCATAGCATCACCACAATTAGTAGTAATTTAGATAATAGCTGGTTTTGTAGTCTTGTTAGTAATTTTCTCTAATTCAAATCTAGATCTGCAGTATTAGTCTTAAAAAAAAGGAAAAATGAAAATATTCAGTGTTAAAACCAATGTCACTGATCTTCAAGAGAAAGCAGATGCAGCCTATTGAAGCATCACTTCGGCTATGTCTCGGGGGGGGGTCACCTGCAAACTTGTGGAATATTACAGGGTGACTGCCTAGGCTGCCCACCAAGTAGACAACCTTTTCTTCTGTTCATTAATTTTCAACTGTCATAGGTGGATAGGTGATAAATAGTCCATCTCCTGCAGTTGTACTAGCACCATTCCCCACCTTTTCCTCCACTATATTGAGACAGTATCAGCGCCATCTCGTGCTCCCATGAGGAGGTTGAACAGTTCATCACCTTCACGAACACCTTCCACCCTGACCTCAAGTTCACCTGGATCATCTCAGACACCTCCCTCCCTTCCCAAACCTCTGTGACTATCTCCGGCAACCAACTCAACATGGACATTATTTCAAACCCACCGACTACCAA